>NC_091939.1:12351708-12664208 GCF_041260155.1 Ptychodera flava
AGAGAGAGAGAGAGAGAGAGAGAGAGAGAGAAAGAGAGAGGGGATCGTCGTAAATTCTTGCAATGTCTATATCAAAAAGTGGAAACTTTGAAAGGGACTGTAAAAAACCCGCTTGACAAACGTAATTAATTACACGCCATGACAAGATAATGTCAATTTTCAAATTTTATAATTACACGGTGTTTACATCACACTATCCGTCGTACATCGGCGTTGTTGTTTTGGTTTGTGATGAACAGCCTTTCGCGAACAGTTTTCAACCTTATACTTCCAGTTCTGACGTTACAGCCGTGATTCATTCATAACACGACAAATTCACTCCAAGACTACAAAACACCGCGAGTATTACTCTTTGCGTTGAAGCGTCACTTACAGAGCTCTTCCACATCGATTTTGTGGCTTTTTTGGATGATTTCATCGAAGCCGTCGAATTTCAAGGATGCAGCGCCTGTAAGCGCCATAGAAGAGCGAGAAACGCAATAGTGTTTTACAGTGTTAATAAAGATATGCCAGACAAAGACAAATCACTGCTTCAAATACGAAAGAGACCTTGAACTCAGCACATAATGAAACGGTCTTAAAATGAATACGGCGTGAGGCTAGGATCTAAAGATTCACTAGGAATTTATGGGCACCTTTCTGATTAAGGGGCCTTTTCCGTCCATGGTTCGCTGACAGCGTCCGACAGAATCCTTTGAAGAACGGCCTTCAATTTACGTTTGAACAAACAGAATCATAAAAATCACTCTTTTCATGCAAATGTCAGAATTATTATTACATATAAAGGCTGGGTGTTCTTGTAAGCAATCTCCGTTTCCAAATATTCAAACATAGGCCAAGGAAATAAGACGCATTAGCATGACAAAATGCACATTATCATCGCTATTGTGAAATTCCCAAATGTTATATTTTAGGGCGATTTTATTGCGCTCGCTCTGTGCGTGATTAAAATATTGAAGACCATACCTAAAAATAAATATGTAATAATTGTCTTCAAAATCGTGAAACATGGCATCAGTGCTACGGCTTTATTGATAAAAATACCGATCGTTAATGGATTGACTTTAGTGTATTTTAGTGGTCGTTGCAGGTTATGAAATTCATCATCGCGAGAGTACAGGTGTGATAGGCATTGGTTTCCATCAAAACTTACCAATGCCATACTAGAAATCTCGTCGCTATCCTCGAGTGACCATACATCAAACTTGCCAGAAATATCTGCATATTTCCTTATATTGCAAATTGCTCTCTGTTATATAGTAGGAAAGCGCCTTGTCTTCACAGAAATCGCCTCAATGAGTTCGATTCTGAGGTACCTTGGACACTCTACAGGCCAGCCTCCACTGCTCTATGCTTATAACTTATCAGAAAAAATTCCCTCCTCAACCCCGACGGCAAGACAACAACACTAGAACCTCTGTAAAATTCATAACGCTGGCCATACAGAACCGCCTTCATGAGATTCGTTTACTGGGACCGAGATGTAAAATCGCGAAGAGTCCAAACAATATGCATCCCCTTACGCCTTGCTAGTCTATTCGATACGCCAAGCCGATTACGAATCTGTAGGCTGTCATTCAAACGGTTCTTAATTTGCATACTCGCACATAGCAGTCTTATATACTCTTATAACAACCACACCAGACTGTTCACAGATCTATTGCCAATGCCATAACCTTAGCATAAAAATAGCAAAGAAGGGAGCTATAATAGCTTTTTTGCCTGGCCTCAGGCTGTGTCAGTGGAAGCTATAAAAACCTCGGTGAGATAAGGTTATCTCCCCTGGGATGAGGAAGGCTTAAATATTTCAATTTGTTTCGTATTTTCGATGCCACCTCCTTGTCGCTCTGATACAACGTGAGTGTAATCGATGACTCTGCATGTAGTATCAGTATGTATGTATGTATGTATGTATGTATGTATGTATGTATGTATGTATGTATGTATGTATGTATGTATGTATGTATGTATGTATTTTTTAACATTTAAATCGTAAATGTACTTTAATGGAGAAAGAAAAATGCTTTCATATTCAGTGCAATTAAACAAATTTGAAACTGGGGTCGGGGTGCTGTAGTTATGGACATATTCCTCTATGGAATCTATTTTTAATAATATCAGGTAATCGTCTTCTTGCGGTTTCAATTTGGATAGACGTGTGTGACACATAAAACGTCAATCCTAACATAAATAAGAAGAACATTCAATCAATTCTATCAGGAATTTTCCCCTTTCCCTCCTACATATAATAAGCTTATGCCCAGCGGTCAGAGGTACCACTTTTTTATACACAGTCCGTTTATGTGGAACAACCAACGACTTAACGAAATCGAATTCTCATGTATTCTAAGTTAGCCTGATTTTCCAGTATATATATGAGAATCGTCTTGAACTCTAAATGGGTTGTTTTCCATATTTTGTGAAAAAAATGGTCTAATCACGTGAAAGCATTGAAGTATTACTTGGCTATGTATATTGGATAGGGATTGGACAGAATGAATAGCAGGACAGGGCGAGGAGCGTCAAGAAATATTCAAAACTTCATGGCAGTTTCCATCGGCAAATAGATTCCGTACGAAAAGAATCTATAAATATTCTCTCGTTAGAAGAGAGCACAGATCAACGCAACTGAAAATTGCGAACAACACTACATAAGAGATAATTTGGCCTCTATGGCCGCGGTGAAAGCGCTGCCGTGATCGTCGACAGGTTGCAGCAAACAAGTGGAAGTCACAGAATAGCAGAAGGTTGGCGGGAAGTGACAAATAGTTGATCAGCCTCCTCCCTTTGGAACAGATCAATCATGGACTGTCAGGGCAAGATCACATACTAAGTAACTGAAGCAAAATTAAAAACAAAATATGACCAGCACGAGAATGAATTGTCTTCGCTTTTGAGCTCATTTACCATGCCTGTCGACACCGCCAGTCATGTGTAGGTCTTAGGCCGACACTGACATAGGGATCGTATGGAAAACAGGGAACTCGTTGTGTTTAAACCTCAACGCGATACATTGTTGATACTCATTGTTGGAAGCTTCAACTACCGACGACACAGACATTTCAAAACATAATCTGGACGCCGATTAAGCACCACGCTGACACACGGTTTCCATGGAATAAGTGTGACCTTCATCGTTGGAAATTGGCGCAAGATAATCGAAATGAGAGAAAAACACGCCTCCCTAAAAAGCAATAACTTTCGTTTGTAATGTACGTGTTGTAATTATATCTGCGGCCTTTACGCTCATCAAATTACGGAGATTCGCGATAATGTAAAATTTCAAGGAGATCTGTCGCTAAAACAGAGAAATTGTAAAACAATTTCACGGTCAATTTATAAAGATAGATGTGACGGATATGCAGGACTAACGCAGACATTGAAAAAGCCATCTAAATCAAAGCCATACATATTAATTTGCATATGTGATGTGCATGTTACTTCTGTGTCCACTTCTGTTATCTCGTCTTACATGTCCATATTAGTTAAATAATAACACATGAGAGCGAGGGCAAGATCACGATTTATTGCCTGCCCAAGGGATGGTGGTCATGATCGAAATATTGATGATGCCCGAGCCGTAGGCGAGGGCATCATCAATATTTCGATCATGACCACCAGCCCGAGGGCAGGCAAAAAATCGTAATCTTGCCCTAGCTCTCATGTGTTATTATGTTTATTACACCGAACAAACTTCTTCGAGTACAGTTCGCCTTTCTGCATGAGTCCGTACCTCAGCGTAAAATTAAGTCCAGGGTTGCCGCTGAAAGTTTGCCGATCTCCTCGGTCGCGTATCCAAATTTGTTGCTTGCATAGTCGCTGAACACAGAATTTGCATTCCTTGTTGCCATTTTCGTTCGTTTGCTGTTTACTTGCATCAAAATATCGTCTAATTGTGCCGGTGACCGCTCTGCATGACGTTTCGCAGCGATAGTTGCAAGTACAAGCGAACGACAATTTGTTATGCGCAGAAAGGAAGCGTAGTAAGTAAAATGACGTCATCCATGTAATATCAAATGCAGAGGGCATCATCACGTTCGCAGAGGGCATCATCACGTTTTGTAACACACCTCATCCGCAGTCTGTATTCTAATTCGCCAATTGATAGTCACGTGGGATGCGTTCTTTTTGTGCTGATCCACGTAAACGACGTCATCAGGCATCATTCGTTTGAACTGTTGCCTGCCAGGCATCAGTTCTGAAAAATGATGCCCGCTGACGTCAAAAACGATATTTGACGCGAACGCGGACCGGAATGTAAACAAGATGTCGTCTGTGGCCGATCGAAGCGATAATCCAGAAATTTCTTGGTTATCCTACTTTCTGAAGAAGAATTGAATGCTTTGGTTCCAACAAGGACTCGATACGGACAAAAACTATAATCAAAGGTGAATTGAACATTTTGCAGAAGTATTGCGGTCTTTTTAGGAAAAACTTTTTCTTACTGAACCACTCCAACATAGTACATCATAGACCTACATGCGACAAGTTTTGTGTATAGTACGTTCTTATGCATGGCTACGGATGAGGTGTGTTACAAAACACTTATTGACTGGCATGAGGGCAACAGCATACGTCTTTAACCCCTCGGGTCTGAGAGTCACCCCCAAAAACAGACTGTTTCCCTTGGCCTACGGCCTCGGGAAACAGTCTGTTTTTGGGGGTGACTCACAGTCCCTCGGGGTACAGACGTATGCTGTTGCCCTCATGGCCAGTCAATATGTGTATACTTTTACATGTCACGTGAGTCGTGTTTAACCAATGGCAGTGCACGCTGAATGAGTGAGGTGTAATAAGTCTATAGCTTATACCCACAAATTGTGCTTTACAAATACTAGTACACACACGGGTGTACACACAAGGACACACACACATACACACACACACACACACACACACACACACACACACACAGACACACACACACATATATATATATATATATACACACGGGGTGTGTGTATATATATATACACACACTGGTTCTGTCTCTGGCCTCTCAGCTAGGCGACTGATGCCGTATGTTGTGGGTTCGAATCCGATTGAAAACTATCCGTATTTTCTATCCTGGGTTGGTAACACTGCTGGTGGACAGAATTGTCCCCGAGGTTATCGTTCGCCCAGTTCAGCGATGAAATTCGTTTCTTCGCTTCGATGTAGTGTGTATGTGCGATGTATGATAGTGAGCATGCGTGCGTGAGTGCTTCACGAACTCTACAACGTGTTGAGCGGTCTCAGTCAGAAAAATGTAACAACTTAGCCGGCTATTGAACCACTCTTTTTTGGGAGTGGAGATTTAGCCGACTGGTTCTGTCTCTGGCCTCTCAGCTAGGCGACTGATGCCGTATGTTGTGGGTTCGAATCCGATTGAAAACTATCCGTATATATATATATATATATATATATATATATATATATATATATATATATATATATATATATATATATATATAATATATATATATAGAATAAGAAGTACATCTCAACATAACCATATATTTTATAAACATAATTTTATATGACATTCTGTGTACTTGTGTATTTTTATTTATAAGAATATACACTACTATATATATATATATATATATATATATATATATATATATATATATATATATATATATATATATATATATATATACATATATATATATAAACCAGAAGAGTTTGAAACATATAATATGAGCTAAAATTACATTACCAACCTTAATTTAATTTCGCCGATCGATCGTTCATTTTCCATTACCATGGTGACTGATTCGGTGTACTGTGTTATTTCCTTTCAATTGTTAGAAGTTGGAAATCTGCGACGCCATAAACTAGCGTCCTGGCGCGTTTATTGAAATTCTATGATACTTTCAAATTATATATATATATATATATATATATATATATATATATATATATATATATATATATATATATATATATATATATATAGAATAAGAAGTACATCTCAACATAACCAACTATATGTTTTTTTTATAAACATAGTTTTATATGACATTCTGTGTACTTGTATTTTATTTATAAGAATATACACTGGATATATATATATATATATATATATATATATATATATATATATATATATATATATATATATATATATATATATATATATAAACCAGAAGAGTTTGAAACATATTATATGAGTTAAAATTACATTACCAACCTTAATTTAATTACCCCGATCGATCGTTCATTTTCCATTACCATGGTGACTGATTCGGTGTACTGTGTTATTTCCTTTCAATTGTTAGAAGTTGGAAATCTGCGACGCCATAAACGAGCGTCCTGGCGCGTTTATTGAAATTCTATGATACTTTCAAATTAGTGAACCGGGGCCTGTATATTTTTCTGCTTTTTAATCTAATATTGATTCAATATGATGTTGTGAAACATTTCCTGAAGATGCAGACGTTCCTTAAGATCTTTTTTTGTTAATTTTACGTCGCAGCGCATTGTTCACAAGCTGTACTATTAGGGAATCAGCAGTCCAGCGTGTTTGTGGAAATATGTATGGTCACTGCACACGTGACCACGTCGTCGGGGAAGTAATGATATTTAAAAAGTGCATTATAAAGTTCTTCACAAAACCACACACGGAACTGCTTTCTTGTAATTAGTCTACAGCCGTAGTCGGGTTTTCCTAGAACATAAGCGTGTTCCATTTACATATCGACGCAACCGCTAGAATTAACCCTAAACAAAACGTCTTTCTTCGGTGCATTGAAATGAACAGGGTTTGCATCATTTCACGAGTTCAGTTACCCGGATTTACATTTCGCGTCGCGATGAATAGTCCATACAATGAAACAATTTCCCGTAATTGCGAATTAAAGGCGTCTGCGCCACCGTTGTCAAGGTGATGTCGATAATGTAGCACTTTTTGCCTCTAGTAAGGCTACAACGTGCCTATTGGCGCGTACAGAATAAAGATCTATCCAGAAAATTGACATTAGGCTACCGCTAATGAAAGGAGAAGCAGGTTTAAGGGCTTGAATGGTGAAGACAAAATGATCATACCAAGCAGATAGCCCAGAATACAACCTCCACAGTTACTATGAATTATTTTCTGCTAACTTTCTTTCTGTTTTAGGAAACACAGCTTGTATGTATGTATAGTCGCACGAATTATATTGTGCTCCGAGTAATATTTTCATATCATATATCTAGTCACCCTGTCAGTCACGCCGCCAGATCGTGTTGAAAGTTGTAGAACGTTCTCATAAATTACCAAAGCCCTGACCTCAAATCACCTGGCAGCCTTTGTTGCGCAATGCACATTTGAGCAAAGCTAAACTCTTAGTGCAAAATATGCGTGATGGGTTAATATTTAATTATGCAAATTAAATTTGTTTCAGCATTGAATTTTTTTATGCTCATGATTTCTTTTCAATATGGAATATTCCTGTACCTCGCATCGTGCACTGTATAAACCTAACATTATCAATTCCGCTTCTACATAAATAGTAGAACGAGTGTTGAGATATACCTTCATTTGGATGCCGATGCTTAATGATGGTTGTAAATTTGATGAATGAGAATGTTTTCGAGGGGAAATTGCTTTTCTTTGTATCTGCTGTAACTAATAGTACCATATTAGTTTGAAAAGACCATAGTAGTTTGAAAAGAGTTTGATAAATGTTGGTTCATACTACCTTGCAAATATTTAACTGATGGAATTACATAACAGTGAATGTACTGCAAAAGGCTGCGGCGGTCGAGAACCCAAACTTGAAAATGTCATCGAATGATTAAATAAAAATGAATTGTCTTGGCAACTCACTGGTTGCCTTCTTCAGGGTGACAGCTTGTGGAAAAGATAAAAGCAATATGGAAAAGGGTAATCCACGAATGCAATTAAAACATTTTGAAAAATGTTTAGGAAAGAAGTGAAATACTGTGGAAAATATGGCAATCCATAACAAACTGCGTCACAATAAAAGACGTAAAATACGGCACATTACATGTCTGTGTAATGGCTCAGAATACGAAAAACTGTACCGCGTTTAAATAAAATCGGTTCCAGTATATCTGTGTTACGGCTTTGGATGTGAACAATTCTTAATAAAACGACTGCTTGACTGCCATATTGGATCGTATCACGAAACAAATTGAAGTGTATAGATGACAAAGGGTTATGTGTTTGTACAACTTTGAATACATAATGTACGCCCGGCGTCCATATTGAATCGTACCGCAAAACAAATCAGCATGCATATGTTACCATAGCGCTATGTCCTTGTACCAACTTTGATGTAAATTAGTCTTGGCATGTTTTAGTTACGGCTCCAGACATAAATGAATCAACACAAAATGGCCGCCTGGTGGCCATATGAGATCGCATCGCGAAACAAATAAACGTTAATATCTCTCTGACAGAGGGTTACGACCCTGTATTAACTTTGAAAGAAATCGGTCCAGGCATCTTCAAAAAAGCTTGCAGACGGATGGACAAGTATGACAAAAACTACAAGTACCAGGGACTTCATCCTCGGGGACTAATTAAACGGAATGCTAGTGGACGGTTCACTAGGCAAGTGACAAATGAGACGAAAAACAACCCGAAAGGAACGGAGAAAAAAAAACACAAAAACTATCAGATTATTGACGGAAAAGCGTAAGGACTCCGGAAGGACAAACAAAATGCATGAAAAGTATAAGAATTGGAGAGATTAAAGTTGGCGTTTGTAAAGACCAAAGATGTTAGTGACTGTATTTAGGTTAAAAATGTCTTCTTTGGGGGATACTGTTGGTGTGAATCTTAAAGATGCCATTGGCTTTATAGTGACATTCTTATTCACGTGTATTTACATTTTTACTGAACAGGTTCCTTGATGGCCGATATGACCAAGCACTCAAAGACTTTGTGCGTGATCTTCACAGCCTACTTAGTTACAACTACTTTTACCAATGCATGTAAGTTAAAAATTCTCAGTCTGTTTATCAGTATCGAATGCTCTTCACGTTTAACTATGACGATGTACAGCTTTTTGCGCCCTCAATCCATATACAGGGTAACCCAATCAACTTCGTCTGCAAAATAGTTGAAAGGAAAGGGACGATTAAGAGGGGAAGACGAGTGATTTTCAATGAAAGCCTACATTTGCACTTGGATGCGAGTCTGCCACTGGCTCACAAAATCGTACAATGTTTGCTTATGCTTGTTATGGCACGAAACTGTTTTATTCTTTTGATATAGAAAATTTCGCAAGTTTCGTCTACCGCTATCGCCACTGCGGAGGGGTTTTATGTTTTAACTTATAATTGCTTGTTTTAACTTTTTTATTCAGTGACGAAATTGAATTTGGCCGTCACCTGCGACTCGGGCATCAACATCGTTTTCGGCCAGGAAAACACGCTGACCTGTGACTTGTCCGTCAGTCCGGATGGCTCTGATCTGACCGAAGTCGGGGATCTGATCTTCACCACGTTTCTGTCCTCGGGGGGCAGCGGCGCCCTCACAGACGAAACCAAAACAACGGACACAACAGAAATCACACCAACAGCGCCCCAGAGCGCTCTGACTCTAGCCAATGGAGAAGCTACTGATATAACAGATGTACCGGTGACCTTGGATTTCTCTGGCCAGCCCGGTTGCTATGACGACGGGGGTTACGAAAGTCCGTATATAATCATGTGTATATTAGTTGATAAAGCAGTCGCCGCAACTACACCCGTTGTTATTCCTGATACCGTCTGCTTGGAATTGATCACCTGCAAACGTGAGTTGTTGAAACCCTTTCTACCAGCGTATCGTACCATAGCTTATTTACTTATACAACTTCACTGTCTAATACCTTTGTTTATGTAGTCCCCATATGTTTATTCTGTTTGTAAAATACCGTTTCTTGTTCTCCTTGCAACACCTGCTTAAAGTTGAACTTGTCAACTCTACCTTCGTGTATCTAATGCCGTCGTATGACAGATGAACTCTGCAGTACCCGACTAGCGTTCAGTATGAGAACTCAACCTTGCAATTTATGTACGATGAGCAGTGTTGGAGAGACTACTACTTTAAAGTTCCATTAGCTGTATCTTCTGGCGATTTTTTCCGTTAGTTTTGATTGAAATGATCACTGGCTCATGTTGAATAGCCTGTCAAATAACAGAGAATCGCATATTATTCGGAAACATTACGTGCCCTACAACTAAATAACATGTGATTTTACAACGAAAATTTCAATTTTTGTCCGGACAGAAATACAAACTCTGTTGACACGCGGATTGCAACGTAGGCATTCTTCTGCACCTGCGCGAGCCATTTACAGCAATTTCAAAATAAATATTCATTACTTGTGCCCGGTACTTACGTCGTAGTCCATTGTCCGAGCACGTTGCGTAGCCAGATGTCTGGCAATCCACGACGCAATGTTGTTTTGATCCCGCAATAAACGTGAACTTGTACATCTTGCGTGATCGCGGCGTCACAATATCTGAGTTCTCCCCTGCACGCTGAGCATGCCAGACGTCAACAAACCAGCTCGGAAGGGCAACACGTTTGAACAAAAATTAGAAGTTTTATGTGGCTATAACATCACTAATCATGTTTGTTTCTTCGTAAAACAACATTTGCAACAAATATGAGCCTCCAACATGGAATTTTCCGAGGTAAAAATGGTCCAAAGTTACAAATAATATTAATGGCCCTTTAATGAATGGTGACGAACGTTTGGAAGAAGACTATGGGGGATACCTGTTTTCTGGAGCAAAATAGAAAATATCGATCCAAAGTTACATGTACCGCTATAGTCTGACACTTCAAAGACATACGAATATATACAACATAAAGTACATTGAAACTTAGATAAAATTTATAGTGTTGCAACGTTTTACATTTTTAGAAAATCCGAATTTAGACACTATTATTCTCCGAGATCAGTGCCATATTCCAGCTTTCAAAATTTGTCCTATACAGCAAGAGTCGAATTTTGATGAAACGGGTCATCTCAAAACAATTCGGTCAAGTTGTTTTGTCTTGGTTTGTTCGGTGGATGTTTCAGGTTTACGCTTCTGATGAAAGACGAGGTGTCCCCTTTAAATGCTTCGCCTATAGGTGTCGTACACGTAACTAACATTGGTTGGTGTGCTGCGTAGACTTGGATTCAATCCATTCCGTAAGATCTTTTTCGAAGCCCGCCATTTAGAGATGGTCATTTAGCACGACGGTGGATTTGAACGGCTCCAAAGTATTGAACTAATTCAAATTTCGCTAAACGAAACTGAATATATTGGCTCAACACGTACGGCATATCGATCAATACCGCCCGATTCCATTATCATAACGAAATATGATCGGAAAATTATGAAAAATTTGGATTAGACGCCGTCTCACTCTGGAGATCAGGTATAAACTGGTAGATAGGTCAGCTGTAGTGAATTCAATTTCATATGGTTACCGTTTATGAATCTCAGCTTCAGATATTACTCCGATGTAGTCATACAAGAAACATTCAATTTGGTACTGCACAATAATTGTGAGTGTATCGGAGCTTTGTGTGCATGCATGTATATGTATGAATGAATGTATGAATGAATGTATGTATGTATGTATGTATGTATGTATGTATGTATGTATGTATGTATGTATGTATGTATGTATGTATGTATGTATGTATGTATGTATGTATGTATGTATGTATGTATGTATGTATGTTTGTTTGTGTGTGTGTATATATGTGTGTATGTATGGATGGATGGATGGATGAATCTATGTATCTATCTATAACTATGTGTGCATATGTGTTTGTTTTTATGTATGCATGCATATATGTGTATAGTATGTCTGACAGTCTGCCTGCAGTATATAACATAATGCATACAGTTCGTTATTCCATAGTCCCTCCACCACGTCAGAGGGATAGTGGGTAGTCAGTATGTTTCCTGTTCTCTCTTTCAAGTATCTTCATTTGTCATAAAAAGCGAACAATTTTCAAGTCATCGCTGAAAGAGTGCACTTGCTTGTCTTCGTCGCGCACATCTTCTTTTACAATAATGCTCCTGACGCCACTACTTCATTGATAATATCTTTATTACTACACACACAGATATTATCACGGTTACTGCTCCTGGAAAACCAACGTTGGCTTCAAACGCAGGCAACGACCTGAACGTTATATATGGCACGGACAAAAGTTTTACCCTCGATATCACGACTCGCACCCCAGACGATGAAACAAAAACGGCCACATTCGAGGGCGCCGCCAGCGAACTCTTCAATGTCGAAGTTTATCTGTCGGCAGATGATGAGGCTACCGACGCCACAACGGCCGTGCCCGCGACCGTTCCGACGGATGTCGTTTCAGTGGCTCCGGTCCCGGGGCCGGCACCGACATCGTCCTGACAGGGGTTACGGCTGATTTAAGTGACCTTAGCGGGCTGAACTGTGACAACCAGACCCATGTTTGTGCGAAGGTCAGTCCAAAGGACGGGTCCGCCTGGCAATGGGGATCAGGTGGAATAAACCCGAAGATTGCGTGTGCTCAAGTCACATGTAAAAGTAAGTATGACTTTAAGTTAGTATAATTAATGTTTAGGAAAAAAGCAATCACCTTTTCCGTACTTTTACTTCATGCATAAAAGAGTTCGTACGTCACCTACGGTTATTGTCGACAGGTTAATCGCTTGGGCAACAATAACCATTATCGGCTCACAGTTTCTTTAGACTATCTGGTGTCATACACAGAATTACCAGCCAATATAGATTGCATAGTGACACGATGTGTCGTTCAGCAAGTGAAGACGCGTTCCACTTCTCCTCCTCGGTGTTGTCTATAATGCGATGACAACAAACAATTTGAACAATCTATTGCACCTTGTTGTAATCTGGAAATTTAGGAAGCAAACAACCTTACATCATAAGAAGTTACCATTATGTATTTTGCTAGGACTTCATCTATTGTCACCAGCTGGGTAAACTTACATGTTTGATATTCATATCATATTTCATCAACCAATCAAACTTCAGGAAGCCTACTCTAAACGTTCTTAGCTGATATCAGTATCAGAGTTTACCATTAATTCTAATTGGTATTCGTCTTTAGGTGAGATCGAGGCGGATCCTGCGCCGACAGTAATGACAAATGAAAACGGGGACCTGGACGTGGTCATGGGCTCGACGGAGTCTTTAAATTTGGATGTCACCTTGACGACAGGTCACGGCACAGCGCAGATGGGTGGCGCCGCCAGCGCGTTGTTCAGTGCTGACGTTTATCTGGCAAACGATGCAGCGGGACAGCAGCCACAAGGCTCTAAGACTCAAGCCACTGTGACGTCAACTTCGATCGTTATCGAGCCTGACGTCGGAGTCGATGAAGAGCCAGTAGTCATCAACGTAGCCGCCGACGTCAATCTGGATGACTTGAACTGTGATGACTACCACTACGTGTGCGTGGACTTTACATCTTTCGATACTTCGGAGTGGACGTGGAAGGACGGAGATACCACCGCGAAGACAGCGTGCGTTGAAATCACAAGTTGCCTAGGTAGGAACAATAATGGTATTAATACTGTCTTGTCAAGCTCATCATCTAAATACAGACTGATATAATAATTAATATAATATAAGTATTATATAGAAATAATAACGCGAATAATAATAGGTTCAATTTCCGTGAAAATTTCACCATAAGGGTATTTTGGGTCGAAAAGGCCAAATATGATATCGATTTCACTGCCCCATGTTTCCATGGTAACCATTTTAGGGGTTAAATTTTCAGTTTTTCTAATATCCAATGAAAAGTTACTTTGATTGATATGAAAATTATCTAGCGGGGGGAGTTGGGGTCAGAGAACACAAAAACCAGACTTATTTTAATGTTTTGAGTTGCCATGGTAACTATTATTGGATTGAAAACGTTACTTTTTCCCTAATTCCTATTAAAGAACTATTGATTGATGTAAAAATTGATAATAGGGGTTTTTCTGGTTAGAACACCAAAAGAATTACACTCATTTAATGTGAGATGTTTCCATGGCAACCATTCAGGAGTTAAAATTACCAGTTTTTCAAAGATTCCACCTAAAATCCAGGAATCAACAGAATGTGTTATATCAAAGGGATATTTTGGGTTAGAAAGACCAAATATGCAGTGTAAAAATCCAGTAATCAACAGGAATATTATACCAAGGGTTGTTTCGGGTTAGAAAGACAAAACATGATATCCATTTTTACTGCCCTGTTTTTCCATAGTACCCTATTTGCGTTTTAAAATTTCAATTTTTGTCCAAAGTCCATTAAAAGTAATCCCAGTTACTATGCAAATGCTCTCCTAAGTGTATTTATAACAGTATGAACTCTATGTTCATTTTTGTTTAATGTTACCATAGTAACCATTTCAGTAACCACACCTTTTACTTAAAACCATGCATATTTTAGATCAGGGGTATCTTTTTTTGTTAACCAGACAAGAAAAGGCTACTTTACGAGATTCTGCCATGAAGTGAATTTTCTAGTCTTTTGATGTGTATACTTGCACACCTTTAATACCCAAGGAAACAGGTATAATGGACGACAGTGGGACTCAAAAGTTCTGTGACCTATAACCCGTTTCACTCTCAGAGTTGTATGTAAATTTTAAAAGTCGCCATGACAACCTGACAACAACATGGCCTTTTCAGCACTGAGACATACTGTAGCAGGGCTAAAAATTGGCCACGGCCCTTCTGCCGGGAGGAGGCATAATTTCTGTGTCATTGTGATTGATACATTATCAAAATGCAACGAGAATGCGTTTTTATTCGCCATTGTTTCCTGTGCCAGTCATTCAAGTACGTCAGTACAGATATTGAAGCTTTGCTGCAAAGTTCCACCGCACGTCGTGTTCGTAATTTCCAGAACAAAGTCACATTATTTGCCCAGCTGGGTTTGACTGCATTTATCTAGCTCGTCCCAAAGTGACGGACGGATCTTTCAACCTTTCAGCTTGGTGAAAAACGCATTTATTGATTCGCCAAAGGCCTGTGGATTCGCTTATTTTTGCACAAGTGCTACATGGACATAGGAAAAAGTTCGACTCACCCTTGCCCTCTCGATTGAAAACTATCCGTATTTTCTATCCTGGGTCGGTAACACTGCTGGTGGACAGAATTGTCCCCGAGGTTATCGTTCGCCCAGTTAAAGCGATGAATTCGTTTCTTCGCTTCGATAAAGTGTGTATGTGCGATGTATGATAGTGAGCATGCGTGCGTGAGTGCTTCACGAACTCTACAACGTGTTGAAAGGTCTCAGTCAGAAAAATGTAACAACTTAGCCGGCTTATGGCGTGTAATCCATGCCAAAATTAACACCTTACATTTTGAGCCAACCTACATGCAACTCTCACGAAGGTACATGCAACTCTCACGAAACTGCATGCGATTCACAAAGCTACACGCAACTCTCGCGAACGTGCATGCAACTCACGAGGCTACATGCAACTCACGAAGCTACATGCAACTCACGAACTTGCATTTTGAGCCAACCTACATGCAACTCTCACGAAGCTGCATGCGACTCACCAAGCTACATGCAACTCTCACGAACGTGCATGCAAGTCACCAAGCTACATGCAACTCTAACGAACGTGCATGCAACTCACGAACTTGCATGCAACTCACGAAGCTACATGCAACTCGCGAACCTGCATGCAACTCTCACGAAACTCAATGCAACTGGTGAAATGCATTCGCTTTGCGCCGCGACTCGTTTGAATCAGACTCCCTAGATTACCTTTGAAGCTCAACTCATTTGATGACTCTGCATTCGTCTTGCTTTTTGAGCTGACCGCATTCGTGTCGGGGGATAATCCATGTTTTTTTTTTTGGGGGGGGGGGGCTTGGTTGGGGTGAACCATTTTTGAAAGGAGCCCACAGCATGGTATTTTTTTTCAGATCCGCCTCAATAGGTTTTTTTAGGGCTGCCACTACCTATAATTGCCATACGTACATGATAAAGGTATGTGCCAAAAGCCCCCATAAAAGGGAAACCTAAGTTTAGCGAATTTCATCATTTATCCCTTCTGATAGAACCCTTGAATAAAAAAACAGGTGGTAAACAAAATTATGAAAAGCCTCCGCTGGACAAATAATTGTGAACGACCTCCCAGAAAGTAATTATAAAATCTGAAGCTGTCGGTGATGTTGGAATCTCCAGGAATCACTCATCATAGTTAGACTTGGTTCAAGTCGGTGAATTTAAAAAAAAATAAAATCATTTATAATAGTTTCTCTTGTGTCTCTCCTATTTCGTACAAACCTATCCGGAATTTGGCAGCTCACGCCAGGTTTTCCCAGCGATTGAATGCGTCACGTTTGAGTCTGCGCAGTAGTGAGTTAGTTTCTGCCGGATTCACCGACTTGGACTTCTTGCAAAGTACAGGCGGTGAGACGGACTGTGTACACAGTGACGTAGAGCAAATACAAAATGATTGACAGCCCCCGCAGTTATTCTGGCCAATAAGAAGAACGCTTGCTAATAAACCTCTGCATGCATTAAAAAGTTTGTTGTCATCTCCGTGCAAAGCTAGACATCGAGTACGTTTTATATCTGGGCGAATAATGGCATCAAGTTCGTACATCCACCGCGTTTTACAACTGATCGGTCGACCACCGCTAATCACGCGAGATTACCAAAGAAAGCTTGTTGAGAGTTACATTGAGGGAAAAGATGTGTTCGTCTGCGCACCAACCGGCAGCGGAAAATCACTGACATACGAAGTCGCTCCACATTGTTTTGATTTCCATCGCTTTGGGCACGTAAGAGAACAGGCTACAACTGTAAGGACGGTGTCTTTTTCCATCCTTGAATAACCGGCCACGATTTTCGCATTTTGTAACATGGGCCCAACAAACAACACAGATATTTTCACGCGTTTTCGGTGATAGAACAGAGGTCGTACCCGCACTCGACATTTTGTCAACAACGCCGTGTGAGTTTTATGCACGTCTCGTTTGGGTCAATGGTAACTCCTCCCAATGTGTAAAATTTAGTGATGTCATCTTATGAATAAAATATTGTTACGTGCAGAGAAAACGAACAAAAGGGTGAACTCAGCAGTTAACGTTTAAACAAAATTTATTACGAAAATAAAACTAATTGCTAAGTCAGGGATAGAGTACAAGCTTTAAAAGTGTACAGACTACTTATCTCAGCTGGGACGGCAAAGCTCCAGTCTCAGAGTTGTAACAGTCAGTTGGATGAATGAACAGTCCTTGCAGGCTTGAAGCTGCACAAAGTCCACAGTATAAATCCAGCGTTGGCAGTGAAGGTCTTGAAAAGTCTTGAGAATGACTACTGCTGGAGTTTAGTAACACACAAGAGACACGATCCCAAAAGTCTGACTGGAAGCTGTGCACGTCCCTTTTATAAAGGCATATAAGAACAATCTAGAACTTTTATGACATGCTAATTACTGTTCTAAAATTATCTCTCTTACACAACTAATCAACTTTCCAGAACATTCCAAACATGACTAATTGAATTCAAGGTTGTGAGGTCATTAAGGGCAGTGACCTTGAGAATGTTCTAGACTAATTGAACTCAGGTCATGATGAGTGTGGGGGAAATGACCTACATAACACACCCCTCTTCAAAAAAAGAAAATTTTTCAAAGAAAAATCTTTCTTTTGCAAATGTATTCTTGAAAAGGATTTAAGTACTCACATTTTTTTTTCTAAAGTAAAATTTCTTGAAAGTGAACAGCAATAAACTCTAAATACGAGAGAGACAGTCTGCAATTAAATTGTCTCTGCCTTTGATATGTCTAATGTCAAGATTAAACTCCTGTAACATTAAACTCCATCTTAGCAATCTCTGATTTTTGCCTTTAAATTTCTGCAGAAAAACAAGAGGGTTGTGATCAATATAAACCACTATTGGTGATTTGAAGAAGTAACATAAACTTCAAAATGCTGTAAAGCTAATATCAAAGATAAACACTCTTTTTCAATTGTAGAGTAGTTTCTCTGGGATTTGTTAAATTTGCGTGAAAAATAGCAAACAGGATGATCTACACCATGACTATCCTCTTGCAATAAAACAGCACCAGCAGCCGTATCACTAGCATCCACAGCTAATTTGAATGGCAAAGTGAAATCTGGTGCAGACAACACTGGGGCACTTTGCAGTATGGCTTTAAGTGTATCAAATGCCTGTTGGCATTGCTCTGACCAAACAAACTTTACTTTCTTTTAAGTAAGTTAGTCAAAGGCTCAGTAATTGTGGAGAAATTTGGACAGAATTTTCTGTAGTAACCAGCCATACCGAGAAAGCGCATCAGTTGTCGTTTGCAGTTTGGTATGGGAAAACTTGAAATGGCACTGATTTTGGCATCAACAGGTTTTACCTCACCCTGTCCTACAGTATGTCCGAGGTAAGTTACCCTAGCCCAACCAAACTCAGATTTGGCAAGGTTGACAGTCAACATTGCTTTGCTCAGTCTCTCAAAGAACTTTCGCATGAGCTTGATGTGTTCCTCCCAGGTGTCAGTATACAGGACGACGTCGTCAACGTAGGCTGCACACCCGTCTAGCCCGGATATGACGTCGTTGATCATCCGTTGGAACGTTGCCGGAGAGTTCTTCATTCCGAATGGCATCACCTTGTACTGGAATAATCCGTCTGGTGTAACAAAGGCGGATATTTCACGAGCACGATCCGTCAGAGGGACTTGCCAAAATCCCTTCAGTAGGTCAAATTTCGTCACATACTTGGCTTTTCCCACTCGGTCGATGCAGTCATCAATCCTCGGGATTGGGAAAGTGTCTGTCTTTGTTAAAGTGTTGACCTTCTAAAGTCCGTGCACATACGATAACTGTGATCTGATTTGGGAACAAGTATGCACGGCGAACTCCAGTTACTTTTACTGGGTTCAATAAAGTCATTGTCCAGCAGGTATTTGACTTCTTCCTGGAGATATTTCGCTTTTGTTGGATTCAGTCTGTATGGATGTTGTTTTACCGGCTTACTGTCCCCAACATCAACGTCGTGATAGATGACGTTCGTTCTCGTCGGAACATCTTGAAACAGGTGTTTATATTCATGGAGCAGTTCTTTCACCTGTTGTTGTTGTTCTGGCTGGAGGTGTGCCAACTTTGTAGACTCCAGCTTCTCCAGGATTTCTGAGTTTGAAGCTTGACCGAGCCCAGCTTTGAGTTTAGAGTATTTTCACTCAAGTCAGTTTCAGTATCACTATCTTCATAATGGTTTGAACTGACTGCACTGACAGGCTGAGTTATAGTAGGATTATCCCTATCCAAATATGGCTTAAGCATATTTATGTGACATAGCTGTTTTTGTTTTCGCCTGTCAGGTGTTATTATGATGTAATTTAAATCACTCAATTTCTTATCAATTAGGTATGGCCCAAAGTAACGAGCATGGAGTGGTTTGCCAGGAATTGGAAGTAGAACAAGAACCTTTTGACCTGGTTCAAACTTCCGTTTTGAGGTGCTTTTATCATATTTGATTTTCATTGACTGCTGAGATGACTCAAGATTTTCTCTGGCTAATTCACATGCTTTAGAGAGTTTTGTACGAAAATCTGACACATATTGCAAAATATTCAGACAATCATCATCGTCTGATAGGAATTTCTCTTTAATGAGCTTAAGTGGGCCACGGACTGTATGTCCAAATACAAGCTCAAATGGGCTAAAACCAAGAGACTCTTGAATTGACTCTCTAACAGCAAGAGCAGAAAATGAATTCCTTCATCCCACTGCTTCTCCGTGTCAAAACAGTAGGTCCTAATCATGTTTTTCAAAGTTTGATGAAATCGCTCAAGAGCACCCTGACTTTCTGGATGATAGGCGGATGACCTGTACTGTTTAATGCCTAGCTGATCCATTACTTGTTGAAAAATACCAGACATAAAGTTGGAGCCTTGATCGGACTGGACACATTTAGGGAGGCCAAATAAAGTGAAAAATTTGACTAAAGCTTTCACTATAGTCTTTGTCTTTATATTTCTCAGTGGTATGGCTTCTGGGAACCGAGTTGATGTACACATTATTGTCAGCATGTACTCATTTCCTGATCTTGTTTTTGGTAGGGGCCCAACACAGTCTATAGTATCCTACTAAATGGTTCTTGAAATGCAGGAATTGGCTGTAAAGGGCCTTTGGAATGGTTTGATTCGGCTTTCCTACCATTTGACATGTGTGACAAGTTTTACAGAAATGTGCTACATCCTGCCTGAGATTAGGCCAATAAAAGTGACTGAGAATTTTATGATAAGTTTTCCTTACTCCCAAATGACCAGCCCAGGGCGTTTCATGGGCCAGGCGCAATATTTCAGCACCATAGGGCTTTGGAACCACAATTTGATGTTTTATAGCCCAATCGTCATCAACCAAAACATCTGGAGGTCTCCATTACGCATGAGAATACCAGATTTTGTATAATAGGAAACAGAGCTATCTGAAGTTTTACCTTCATCATCTACCCTGTCAAACAAAGACAAAATATCTGGGTCTTTGTGTTGTTCTGCAATGAGATTTGATCTAGAAAATGTCTGACTTTGGTCAGCAGAAGTTTTACTGGAAGTTTCAAATCCACGAGGGATAACGGAATGATCCGTGTCAAACACCTGACTGAGAAAGGTGTCATTTAAGTCAACATCTGTGACATTATTTTTGAGAGTATTTTGATTCTCGGAAGTTTTCTTTGACATGGCTCGAGTAATGGCACATGAAGGAAATAAATCGGGTATCTCTTGTTCAATTGGCTCTGGATCCTGATCTAAAGTAGGATTATCAGTCACAAGTGGATTAGTAATGACCTTGTCCCCAGCAAGGTCGTTTCCGAGAAGAAGGTGAATCCCTTCAAAAGGCAAAAAAGGCCTTATACCTAAAGTCACAGGTCCAGAAACAAAGTCCGAAGACAAATAGACATTATGGAGAGGAACAGGAATGTAGTCATTACAATCTACCCCCTTAATAAGAACTTTAGAACCTGAAAATGACTTTTCAGAAAACGGCAGGGTATCTGCCAACAAAAGAGACTGGGAAGCCCCGGTATCTCTTAAAATTTTGACAGGGGTAGCGGAAGAAAAGATCACTAGAAAGTGATATAAAACCATCATGAATAAATGGTTCGAAAATACCCATAATGCTATCTTGAGAAGAATTGACCTTGACCTCATTAATTGGGGATGAGAGGGGTTTAACCTCAGAAAATGTGTTACACACATTATTAGACTCTAATTGAGTTGATGAAGAAATAAAGCCGGTGGGCTTAGATCCACTTGACCACTTTGACCTTCACGTTTTCTTTTCAATTTGAAACACTCTGACATTAAATGGCCGTCTTTCTTGCAATAATTACAAGAAAGTGTACCGAACTGTTTGTCAGAAGGAGATTGAGACTTGGGATCTGATGATGTGGAAGTGTTACTTGAATTTTGTGAACTGTTGTCATTTGATTTTCTACTCTCCTTTGAAAAATTCTTGGATGAAAAGGACGATTAAATTTACCTGCATTGTTTCTGTATGAAAAGGACTGGGATGGTTTGCTGAGAAATGAAGATTTGTGGGTCAATGAATAATCATCGGCCAATCGTGCAGCAACCTCTAATGTATCTGCCTTTTGTTCATTGATAAACGTCTTGATGTCACTCCGGATGCACCTTTTAAATTCCTCAATCAAAACAAGCTGTCGTAATTTGTCATAATTCTGACTGACCTTTTCAGAAGAACACCAGCGATCAAACAGTTGTTCTTTTGTTCGAGCAAATTCAACGTAAGTTTGATCTTTCACCTTCTCACAATCCCTAAATTTCTGACGGTACGCTTCAGGCACCAACTCATAACCCTTGAGAATTAATTCCTTCACAGAATCATAATTTGAAGCCTGCTCTACTGACAACTGAATGTAAATTTCTCTGGCTTTACCCACCAAAGCACTCTGCAAAAGCATAGACCAGGACTCCTTAGGCCAGTTCAGACTCTGAGCAATTTTCTCAAAATGAAGAAATATTTATCAACATCCTTTTCTTGGAAAGGGGGAACTAACCTGAAATGCTTAGTGATGTCAAACTTGTCTGAAGGGAAGAATTTTCCTGACTGTCCAAGCTCTAAACGTTTTATTTCTACCTGTAATCGCTGTTCTTCTAATCGCAATTCTTTTTCTCTCTGTCTTTCTTCCATTTCTAATCTTTCCTGCCTATCTTTCTCTTTCATTTGTAATTCCATTTTCTTAATTTCCAAATCTGCCTGTATTTCTAGTTTTCTTAGTTCAAAAGTAGACTCGGGCTCATAATCTTTCAAGGTGGATTCCTCAAATTGGCCTAAATCAACTAAATGTTTTGCAATAATGTACTGTATTCCCTCTTGCGCATGGATCTTTTGACTTCTACTTTAAGGAAATTGGCCAGTGTTATGAGGTCGTCTTTTCTGAGGGAATCAAATGTGTCCTGATCAAGGTCATCCATTTCCTCTGGTTTAAATTCCGCCATGATTAAATTTCGCTGAGTTCACAATATACAGTAGTTTTGAAAAGGCTGGCAAAATGTTGTCAAACGGCTCGAAATGTTCGTCTCCCGGACGAGCCCCCAATTTTGTTACGTGCAGAGAAAACGAACAAAAGGGTGAACTCAGCAGTTAACGTTTAAACAAAATTTATTACGAAAATAAAACTAATTGCTAAGTCAGGGATAGAGTACAAGCTTTAAAAGTGTACAGACTACTTATCTCAGCTGGGACGGCAAAGCTCCAGTCTCAGAGTTGTAACAGTCAGTTGGATGAATGAACAGTCCTTGCAGGCTTGAAGCTGCACAAAGTCCACAGTATAAATCCAGCGTTGGCAGTGAAGGTCTTGAAAAGTCTTGAGAATGACTACTGCTGGAGTTTAGTAACACACAAGAGACACGATCCCAAAAGTCTGACTGGAAGCTGTGCACGTCCCTTTTATAAAGGCATATAAGAACAATCTAGAACTTTTATTGACATGCTAATTACTGTTCTAAAATTATCTCTCTTACACAACTAATCAACTTTCCAGAACATTCCAAACATGACTAATTGAATTCAAGGTTGTGAGGTCATTAAGGGCAGTGACCTTGAGAATGTTCTAGACTAATTGAACTCAGGTCATGATGAGTGTGGGGGAAATGACCTACATAACAATATGAGTAAAGAAAACGTCATCTCATGAATAATTTATAGCAACGCAAACCCTGCAAGAAAGCCAAGTCTGTGATTCCGGGTGAAACTCCGCTGTATAGCGTTCACTCCACTCATCGCCTTCACCCTACTCATCGCGTCCACTCAAGCGCGCGTTTCACATGAGAGCAAAATACAAATCATTGCGTTCACTCCACTCAAACATTCACAAATCACAGACTTGAACCAAGTCTATCATCATAGTGTACATAGGTAACCATCCTTTAAGGCAATCTGCACATTGCAAATGTTCAGTGTTTTTGTAAATTGTTCTCTTACATTAATTCGATTGTAAAGGATATATCCTTGGGCCATTTCCTGTCGACTTTTATGATTTCAATTTGTTTTGTCTACGTCTGACAAGGCGATTGTAAGGACTACGTATTTAGCAGGCTAATACTCGACCCGTAAAACATCGCCAGCTGTACGCATACGCTGTGTGAAGTTGCCCTCATTTTCCTTATTGAATAGTCACGGAAGTGAATAGCGCAGAGAACAAACAGCCTGCGGAGAAATTTTAAACAGTAGAGAGAAATTTAAAAGGCACCAAGATTTTCAAACAGCGCGGAGATTTTTACACAGTGCGGAGAGTTTTCAACAGCGCCGAGATTTTTACACACTGCCGCGAATTATTTTACACAACGCAGAGATCTTTACACAGCACGGAGAGTTTCAACAGCGCCGAGATTTTACACACCGCCACGATTTATTTTACACAGCGGAGATTTTTTAAGAGCACCGAGATTTTTACACAGCGCGGAAAATTTCCATGAGCGCAGAGATAAATTCACACAGCACGGAGATTTTTACGCTGCGCAGACAATTGTTGTTTTAGTCCATGGTAATCGAGTGACACGATGACATCGTACAAACGAGGCAATGCGACGGGCAACTCAAGTCACTTGTTGCACTGCATATACTATATGTCGGGTCATTTTTTCAGATCCCCTGGCTCACTGGCAGAACACATCTGAATACGTCATATGACGTTGGTATGACGCGTTGTGACGTCTCATAAGCTTCCGTGTTGTCGGAGCAAAGTTAGTCACTTTAATGATGGGTTGGTTTATTGTAAACCACATTGTGGCACAGTCTACTTGAAGTAAAATGAGAGTCAAATAAAATACGATAGAACCTCATTCACACACGTTAACCGACATAGTGTACTCCAATTCACGTATGGTTTTCTCAACCCAGAAGTGCCTTATTTAAATCGAAGGCAGCATGCAGCAGACCCTATTTAAAATTGGTTTACCCCAACAAAGTCCCCCCTTCACACGGACTGTCCCCCGACACGAATGCGTTCAGCTCAAAAACGAGCTTCAAGCAAAATGAGTTGAGCTTCAAAGGTAATCTAGGGAGTCCGATTCAAATAAGTCGCAGCGCAAAGCGAATGCATTTCAAGAGAGTTGCATGAGGTTCGAGCGAGTTGCATGCAGGTTCGCGAGTTGCATGTAGCTTCGTGAGTTGCATGCAAGTTCGTGAGTTGCATGCACGTTCGTTAGAGTTGCATGTAGCTTGGTGAGTTGCATGCACGTTCGTGAGAGTTGCATGTAGCTTGGTGAGTCGCATGCAGCTTCGTGAGAGTTGCATGTAGGTTGGCTCAAAATACAAGTTCGTGAGTTGCATGTAGCTTCGTGAGTTGCATGTAGCCTCGTGAGTTGCATGCACGTTCGCGAGAGTTGCGTGTAGCTTTGTGAATCGCATGCAGTTTCGTGAGAGTTGCATGTACCTTCGTGAGAGTTGCATGTAGGTTGGCTCAAAATGTAAGGTGTTAATTTTGGCATGGATTACACGCCATAGCCGGCTATTGAACCACTCTTTTTTGGGAGTGGAGATTTAGCCGACTGGTTCTGTCTCAGGCCTCTCAGCTAGGCGACTGATGCCGTATGTTGTGGGTTCGAATCCGATTGAAAACTATCCGTATTGAATACAACCACGGTCCATCATGATGAGAGTTCTCGAACAAAAACTGTAGCCGTGCTCGAATACAAATGTCTTCTCATTAAATTACGTCATTCTTGGTATACAATTGTTAGCATTCCAAATCTGTCAC
This sequence comes from Ptychodera flava, assembly GCF_041260155.1. Lineage (NCBI taxonomy): Eukaryota > Metazoa > Hemichordata > Enteropneusta > Ptychoderidae > Ptychodera > Ptychodera flava. Next base: position 12,376,910 of record NC_091939.1, read on the forward strand.
CTGTTTTTTTCAAAGTTTGGAGAAGGGCAGCATTTCCATCTGAATGATTGAACGACGTGAAACGCAAAATTCCATCGCATATTATCCGGCAATATGTACACTGTACAGTAGAAATACTGTATACGCTCCAGGTATGTATAACTATAACCACAAAATGGCCACAGGCGGCGTGAACTTTCTGAAAAGATTCCTAAACGTCCTACTTGTTACCTTAGAGACTCACATGTGATGTCCTGAAAAGTATTCTCTGCAGTAATTCCAGTTTCTGTCAACATGCAAAGCTGAATGACACGAGACGTAGTGTGCAGACTACACATTCACGAGCACGTTCACTCAACTGCGCACGCTCATATTGGCAGATTACACTGGCAAAAGAGTGCGCATGCGTAAAGTTATATTTGTAGCACAGATCTCATGGAAGCTCATGCCTTTGCTCTATTTCCATCCCAAAACTTCCTTGATTGCTTACAGTTAATGCACATGAACAAAATAAAACCAACAACGTCAGCATAGGGAGAGGGTTTATGGTTTTCGCCACAACTACAAATGCCACGCTGAAGGTACGTTTACAAGGCCAATTACACTGGCATAGACTCTCCACAGTCGCTGTGCCTTGTTTTCTACATGCCCACGACTGCCACGATGGGCCTGCATTCGAAGCCTACGCTGTGCAGCTCAGCAGCTGTGAGCAGGCGCTGCCAGACACAGCGACTGTCAGTTTTTGCAAGTATATGAATATTCATAAGGGTAGTGATGTCAAAAGGAACACCTAACTGGGCGGAGAGAATATATGTACGACAATTAGAAGTCACCCCTATTGACAAAATTAAAATAAACAACACCTCTTTTTCAGAATTCCCACAGCTTCAATGAACTGTTATTAGATTTCTATATAATACTTATAGCCCCTAAACTTGTAATAATAATAATAATAATAATAATAATAATAATAATAATAATAATAATAACAAGGCAGTATTGCTGAAGGCAATGAGTACTTGGGCCGTGATATAGTAATTTTGAGGACAATATATACTAGTATTCAAATATGGTCTCGAATTTCCTCCTGTCAATTAGGCATTTGATTAACTGGTTATTAAACGAAGCAATGGCATGGCAATGGCAAACTATGTCTAGCAACTTTTGTGGAGTTTGAGGCAGGGGTTCTTTATTTACAGTGGAAATTGCTTAAACTCCTTAAATATTCAAATTACAGCAAATTTCTTTTGTTCTCGATGGTAGATGTCTAATAAATATTAATATGTGCACAAATAACATGGTTTGTTTAACTATATTATGGTGGAGATTTCAGAATCCGATCGTGACCACCCCGTCACAAAGTCTAATGGTGCGTCCCTAAGTGAATTGTTCTGGCATTGGGAAGCAAACTCAACATTACAGGATTTTATTAGAGCCAGTTAAAGGGCCTGAGAGGTAACTGCAAAATTTAACCAACCTCAAGTTACCATTTAATTTTCGCAGATATTCATTGCTATCTATAAATTTTGCTTATGGCAGAATAGGCGAAACAAAGAAAAGATTTTTGTTAATTCTGCCATTTTCCAAAGCTTGCCATACTATTTGAAAAAAGGGTACAAATGGAGTGGATTCCTGTCCCATCCTGAAGTAGGTTGCACCATGTTGTATTTGTAAAGATGGAAAGATTGCATGTGCACCATTTTTGGTGTTTATCATAATTGTATGGCAGTACTGTGGCCATATTTGGGAGGAGAACCGGTTACCCTACAGAAATCTATCCATGTAGTTCAACTCAATGGATAATTATACTTGAATAAACATCGCAGAGTCAGAACATTTCCATGAACTAACTTTAATATAATAATAAAATCAAAAAAATATTCTCAAAAGTTGTGCAAAATTTGCATCAACTTAACGAGTGTTTGATATAACCTACTAATCTATGAACTGCTAGACAAACTTTGAACTGTTAATCAAGTGCCAAACATAGCACAAGAAATCGAAGCACAATCTGGAAACCTTTTTGAAAATAACACAACTTGCGAGTTTTTTCCTGAGGTAACATTAAAAACACAACTGAATAAATAATATTATCAAACAACATGTGCACTTATTACACGTAACTCTCTTGACAATTGGGTTTGGAAAAAATACAAGATTTATCCACTAAACGAGTGGTAACCTACACATGTATGAAACTATTGAACACATTTATCAAACATTCATTATCTATACAAGTTGAATAGTTGTTTGAATGGAAATTGTCAGTGAAACATGGTTAATTTGCCATTCTATATGAACAATGAGAGGAAGTGAAAAACACAACATAATTGGCTTTTAAGGTTATTTTTATGACAATTAGCAAAATGTCACCACAACAGATTACACTGCATTTTTACGATTGGTAGACTTGCTTTGTTAAACACTGCAGGATTATTGATTAATATACTGTCAGGAAATGGCCGAGTTAGCACTAATTTGGTGTATCCAGACGCAGATTCTGAAGTGATTGCATGCATGCATGCAAGCTGTTGTAAAACAAGTCATTGACATAGTCCCCACTTGTAATAGGAGTATTAGTCTTGATGGGCAGGGAAATGTGGTCACTAAGAAGTATCACTGAAGTGTACATGTTGAGATCTATGGGCACATTGGTCTATGTTGTTGTTCCCAATTTGAAACATGAGGCATATGTCTAAGTTCTGGTTCTAAGGGACCGTTCAGTTTTTACGGCCGGGGGGGGGGCAGCAAAATCCAGGGGGGTCATCATGATTTTGGAATCCGCGTCATCACTTTTTCACTGGTAGGAAAGGGGGGTCACCACATTTTCAAAAACATAATACCTACAATAAAGTTCACTTTATGCCATGGCCATGATCGACCCTCTTTACCGGCGGGCCGCCAAAGGCGGCCCACTACAATAAATATACTTTATGTATTACCCATGACCCTCTAAACGGGCAGACGCCTTTGGCGGCCCACTCCAATTAGGTTTACTTCATGCAATGGCCATGATCGACCCTCTTTACCGGCGCCGGGGCCGTCTGCGGCGGCCCACTACAATAAATTGACTTTATTGTAATACCCCATGACCATATTTACGGCCGGACACCTTCAGTAAGGGCCCTGTTCAGTAAAGTTTACTTCGTGCAATGGCCATGATCGACTCTTTTTTTACCAGCGGGCCACCTTTGGTTACCCACTAGAATAAAGTTGACATTACGTAATGGCCCATGACCCTCTTAACCGGAGGGCTGCCTATGGCGAACCACTCCAATAAAGTTTACTTTATACAATGTCCATGGACATAAGTTGTTGTTATCAACCATTAAATCTGGTTTGGTACGGTATTGTGACAAAATTTATGAAACTAGTGGGGTCAATCAAATGTGGATATTAAAGAACTCCAAAGAATTGTTACATATTTACAAAATAACAAACACATGTACAATTCAATCCACACATTTGATTTTTCAACGTTGTACACAACCATCCCACATAACAAACTTAAAGACAGGCTATCATCTCTCGTGAAGAAAGCCTTCTTTTACAAGAATGGTAGTCGTAGGTATGAATACATTGCCATCAAGCGCAACTTAGGCTATTTCACCAACAACAGTGATGCCAAACTCAAATACAGTGATGTTGAGGTGATTCAAATGCTATATTTCCTAATTGACAACATATTTATCAAGTTTGCTGGCATGACATTCAGGCAAACCATAGGCATTCCATGGGCACAAACTGCGCCCCACTTCTTGCAGACTTATTTTTGTATTCGTATGAAGCAGAGTTCATGCAATCACTTCAGAAATCTGGGTGTAAAAGGATTGCCAAGCGATTTAACAACACCCACAGATATATTGATGATCTCATCAGTTTAAACAATCCTGGTATATCCAATTATCTACACCACATCTACCCAGATGATTTAGAAATAAAAGAAACAACTGAAAGTGTGGACTCATACCTAGACGTATTATTTGAAATTAGACATAATACACTATATACTAATCTGTATGACAAAGAGACGATTTCAATTTTGAAATCATAAACTTTCCCTTTTTTTCAAGCAATATACCACAATCTCCAGCTTATGGTGTGTATATTTCACAACTCCTTAGATACAGTGGAGCATGCCATTCATATGAAGACTTTCGAGTTAGACACAGCCTATTAGCTCAAAAGTTAGTGAGGCAAGGAGTAGATTAGTGAAATCATTTAAGAAGTTCTACGGTAGATACGGAGATGTTGTATCAAAATATGACCTGTCTTTTTCTCGAATGATGAGTGACAGCATACCAAATTTTGACTCACAAAAGTAATTTGGTGAATTCACCAAATAACGATGAATTTGTCGCTTTGGGTCAATCTTGACGGGTGCGGCTAGCTGGCAGGTACGCTTACCCATTCCGGACACCTGGTACCACCACTATTTTGTGGTTCAAGATGACCCCATTGCCTTTGTCATCATCTATATGTTCCTTGGACCTGGTAAATTTCACAGTTTACCTTGAATGATAACGATTATTGGACCTGATTTGATGTCTATTGTCTATGGAAATGAAGTTAAAAATTGCCTTACAGTCGTCCTAATTAACAGACGTTTGCATGGATGTAGCTGAGAAGTTTGTGCACTGGCATCTCTGCTACACGAATAAAGTGCGCCGCGTACCGGAGTTCAAATGCAAACCGTACGGGTAAATTTGACATATGGGTTTTGGTTTTTTTTCCGGGGGGGGGGGGGGGGTGTCATCAAATTTTTTCATCTGACAAAGGGGGGGGGGGTCATCAATTTTTCGTGAAAAATGCAGGGGGGTCTATATTTTTTTGAACACCGGCGACAAGATTTTGCCGCCCCCCCAGGCCGTAAAAACTGAACGGTCCCTAAATTGGGAAAAAAGATCAGACCTCTAGCTGTACTGGCCAGCCAAGAAATATGTATGTGCATAATAAATGAGGTACAAGATGTGACATCTTAGGCTTTAATATCTTATCAAAATTGAAGGGTATAGAACTTGTGGTTACTGAGTTGTGCATATATATGTATAATCAAGGTCAAAGGTCATCAACACTGGACAAAATGCTTGATATGCGCTTAGCATATTTACGTATATTGACGTATATGGAACACAATACTAATTGCATATGCAGCGTATATCTTTGTATATGGAACATTCCAATACGTTGATATGCGTAGCGTATTTCTATGAAGATCATGAGTATACGTAATGCAGATCTTTGCACACTAAGTGTACACTGTAGTTTTGCATTTTATTAGCATACGTACTGTATGCTTAATGTATTTGACACATGTACAGAATCAGTATATGTGTATATATTGTTGTATATCAAGCATTTTGCCCAGTGCAAGGTCACGTGACATTTTGAAAAAAACATTGTATTGCTAATTAATCCCTATATGCCAAGAATCAGACCTCTAGCTCTATTCGCTTGCCCAGAATTAGATATGTGCATAATTAATGAGGTAAAGCGTGTGTTGTCATGAGGTCACCCATCCTACTAAATATAAAGAACATAGCACTTATTTATTGGCATAAATGTATATTTAAGGTAAAAGGTCATTGAGGTCACGTGATGTTTTGTCAAAATAATTGTATTGCTAAGTTATTCCCATATACTAAAAATCAGACCTCTATCTCTGTTGGCCTCGCTCAAAATTAGATATGCGCATAATTAATGAGGTACAATATGTGGTGTCATAAGGTGTCCCATCATACCAAATATGAAGGGTGTAGCACTTGTGGTTACTGAGTTGTGGACAAATATGTATATTTGAGGTCAAAGGTCATCGAGGTCACGTGACGTTTTGTCAAAATAATTGTATTGCTAAGTTATTCTCATATACCAAAAATCAGACCTCTATCTCTATTGGCTCGCTTAAAATTAGATACGTGCATAATTAATGAGGTACAATATTTGGCGTCATAAGGTGTCCCATCATACCAAATATGAAAGGTTTAGCACTTGTGGTTACTGAGTTATGAACAATAATGTATATTTGAGGTCAAAGGTCACCAAGGTCACATGATATTTTGTCAAAATGTCTGAGATATCTGCGTGAAACGATGGACTCACTGATGGACTCACGGACGGATATGACCAAATCTATAAGCCCCCTGGACTTTATCCGTGGGGACAAAAAACACTGTCACTGCATCCTTTAGGCAATATGAATACGATGAGAAACTAAATTTTTATTTTTCTTGGCCTTATACATGGGAGTCTATGGAGAACTGCCTTATACATGGGAGTCTATGGAGGTGTAAACTAAAAAGTCCTTTAAAATAACACGGCCAAATTTGATCGCATTGTGAAACAAATCGACGTGCATCTGTATGGGGTTGGGTACTATTCTTGTGCAAAGTTTGAAAGAAATTGACCAGGGCATGTCTGAGATATCTGCGTGAACGGACAGACGGATGCACAGACATGACCAAACCTATAAGTCCCCCCCCCCCAGGACTTCGTCCATGGGGCTTAAAACAACGCAACAGTTATTACAGCTACACCGGCGGTAGGTTTATATCCAGAGCCCCGTACGGTCTGCCGCCGTCGCTTGAAAACAATCTCATAAACCCAGCCATATGGGCAGCTGGATGCTTGACTTCCCGGAGAAGGCGAGCTGTCACGTTCAAGCTCAGGATTATTTGTCGATCAAATTTCAGGAAATTTACTTTACCTTGATGAAATCTTGTCTATAGGCTGAAATGTCGCCGAAGTTTGACAAAATTACATCGATTTTTCATGTTCATCTCCGACATTTTTGAGTTTTGAGTGCAGACAGAAATAAGTTTTGAGGCAACATGGCTGCGACCCGGCCCATGTTGACCCCAAGTGAAAATGTGTTTGCGATCAAATCTTCCTATATTTTTTTCAGAATTTTCGACAAAATCATTGCTTCTTACATCTTTTATAAAATATAAAATACTAAAATAAAATTTAAATGCGATGTGCCATGTCTCCAGATTTCTAAAATATCGTTCGTTGACCGTTCGACGGAATACTCACTTAGCAAACTTGTGACGCAGTTGAAATTCAATACTGACCGCCAAATAATCTTAATGAGACGAGATCATTCTAGACATCCTCCAAATTATCCAACCATTCGCATTGGAGTTCAGCTCGCTAGAGTATCATAACATTCTTCATCCTTCTTTTAGATCGACCCTAATTTCTCTCATTTAGGAAATAAATACACAAGCCACCTCGACAAAACTTCGTGCACCATCCAAGACCAAACGCACTAAAAATCTGTCTCGACGTCATCATCTCCTTACATGGTAATCGGCATACCGTATTTTTTATAAAGGAGACACAGAATACGTCGGAGTATTCAGTTTCAAAACGTATTACGTTGTGTGATGTTGTCAAAAAAAGGTAATGTTACTGCAGTGGTATAAATTACAAATCACAAAAGTTCAAATCAGTTTATTTTGGACTGGCTTTACCTAACATTTCATATTGTTTCTCATGCCAGATTTGACCACGTGCTTACTGGCGACCCCTTTACATGCAAATTTTGTGTCAAATGATGTGTTCCCCTGGAAAAACAAACGTACGATTTCTAAATGAAGGAGGCGAAATTTGCCCTCAAGACTCGAAACCACCCCTTTACGGGGTGTACCTAGCTATTTTGAACGAGCTTCTCGAATCTGCAGCTCTATTTCGAAATGATGGTCTGGTTTTCTCAGCTCAAGGATAAGTGTTCTCCATCGCTGTGGGCATTACTATTCTCAACTGGGGGTACAGTTTCCAGTCGTAATGTTTTTCATTGTGTCCGGGATATAAAACCTTTCGTTTTCACACTTTCACTTTGATTAACACTAATCCACATCTTGTCAGTGATTAAACATGTTTCAAGTTTAAATGTTAAATTCTGGTCTCGAGCCCTCCTGTTCGACCAAACTGAAATAACCCCTCCCACTTTGGCTCGTCCAGTGGGTGCAGCAAGGGTCGTGCCATCGCCTAAGAAACGGAGGGTGCATTAATTGTTGCATTTCAATGCACATTTTGATTATATTCAGAAGATTTTGTGGCAAAAACTCAGATAGAGAAGCTTTAATATTCACATTTCACTTATTCAAGACTGGCTGAAAGCAGCACTTCCATTCAGTTAACATCATTACCCCATTATTATGCCAAGAAGATGAAGCCAAGACATTTTGCCCTCCCTGGTCTCAGCCACAAATGGTTATACCTTACAGAGTTTTTTCCCACGGAATGAAAACAAATGTACTTGGGCTGAGGCCCAAGTACAATAATAATAATAATAATAATAACAAGGCAGTATTGCTGAAGGCAATGAGTACTTGGGCCGAGATAGAGTAATTTTGAGGACAATATATACTACTATTCAAATATGGTCTTGAATTTCCTCCTGTCAATTAGGCATTTGATTAACTGGTTATTAAACGAAGCAATGGCATGACAACGGCAAAATATGTCTAGCAACTTTTGTGGAGTTTGAGGCAGGGGTTCTTTATTTATAGTGAAATTGCTTAAACTCCTTAAATATTCAAATTACAGCAAATTTCTTTTGTTCTCGATGGTAGATGTCTAATATTTAGATGGGCATATTTAGATTTCTACCCTATAGTTATCCCTATATACCAAAAATCGGACATCCAGCTCTATTGGCTTGCTCAGAATTAGATATGCGAATAATTAATGAGTACAATATGTGGCGTCATATATATTTGATGTCAAAGGTCATTGAGTCACGTGACATTTTGTCAAAATAATTGTATTGCTAAGTTATTCCTATATACCAAAAATCAGACCTCTAGCTCTATTGGCTCGCTCAAAATTAGATATGCGCATAATTAATAAGGTACAATATGTGGTGTCGTTAGGTGTCTTATCATACCAAATATGAAGGGTGTAGCACTTGTGGTTACTGAGTTGTGGACAAATATGTATATTTGATGTCAAAGGTCATTGAGGTCACGTGACGTTTTGTCAAACAAATTATATTGTTAACTTATCTCTATATACCAAAAATCAGACCTCTAGCTCTATTGGCTCGCTCAAAATTAGATATGCACATAATTAATGAGGTACAATATGGGCGTCATAAGTGTGTTCCCATCATACCAAATATGAAAGGTTTAGCACTTGTGGTTACTGAGTTATGGACAATAATGTATATTTGAGGTCAAAGGTCACCAAGGTCACATGATATTTTGTCAAAATGTCTGAGATATCTGCGTGAACCGATGTACTCACTGATGGACTCACGGACGGATATGACCCAATCTATAAGCCCCCTGGACTTTATCCGTGGGGACAAAAAACTGTGTCACTGCATCCTTTAGGCAATATGAATACGATGAGAAACTAAATTTTTATTTTTCTTGGCCTTATACATGAAAGTCTATGGAGAACTGCCTTATACATGGGAGTCTAAGGAGGTGTAAACTAAAAAGTCCTCTAACACGGCCAAATTCGATCGCATTGTGAAACAAATCGACGTGCATCTGTATGGGGTTGGGTACTATTCTTGTGCAAAGTTTGAAAGAAATTGACCAGGGCATGTCTGAGATATCTGCGTGAATGGACGGACGGACGGACTGACATGACCAAACCTATAACTCCCCCAGGACTTCGTCCGTGGGCACTAAAAACAACGCAACAGTTATTACAGCTACACCGGCGGTAGGTTCATATCCAGAGCCCCGTACAGTCTGCCGCCGTCGCTTGAAAACAATCTCATAAACCTGGCCATATGGGCAACTGTGTATGAGCAGCTGGATGCTTGACTTCCCGGAGAAGGCGAGCTGTCACGTTCAAGCTCAGGATTATTTGTCGATCAAATTTCAGTAAATTTACCTTACGCAGGGCTCGAAATTAGCGGTAGTCCCGCGTCCACAGACTACCAACTTTTCCCTGGGGCTACCAAAGTCCATGAAATGGTAGCCCACACGGACTACCAAAGCCTGGGACAGGAAATTACTTAGTGGGCGACATGATGTTGATCGCTGACGCCACTACACATGCTATACCGACGATCATACAGTCAACCCAGCTGGACACAGAAAGGACATGTCGAATTTGTTGCGACAAACTTTCAATAAAATATCATTTATATCTGAACTGATGTACTTGGATAACAGGCTCGAGAAATGATGGCCAATGAAAATTCATTTTCATATTTATTTAGTCACAATTTATCAATCACAATTGGACACAAAATTATTCAAACTGCAAAGAAAAAGCTGTCGGGCCATCCACACATTTAGCTTTCGGGGGGAAATATAGTCAAAATTGCCACGAAAGTATTAGGAACATGACTGTACCAAGTTGTCATCCTGAAATTCATAGCCAATCTATTTTTAGCCATGTTATGTTTACACGTGTGAGTGAAAAGTCGTTGTCATTGCGAACATCAAAGCTCTGCGTATGTGTGAATAGGTCGTCAAACTTTGAGGCGTCACCGTCGTCCACTACACATGCTATACCGTTCTCCTAAGGCCATGATCAGCAGGTATTGATGTCAAATGACTAGAAAATTCACTCAATGGATAGTCATGAAAAATAAATCGTTCATGTCTAGATATAAATAAAATATTCTTTACAAAAAAACCTTTTCATTCATGCATGGGCTACCAGACCTTGTCGCTGGGCTACCAACTTCAGAAAATGGTAGCCCACTGGGACTACCAGGGTAAAAAGTTAATTTCGAGCCCTGCTTACCTAGATGAAATTTTGTCTATATGCTGAAATTTCGCCGAAGTTTGACAAAATTGCATCGATTTTTCAGGTTCATATCCGACATTTTTGAGTTTTGAGTGCAGACAGAAATAAGTTTTGAGGCAACATGGCTGCGACCCCATGTTGACCCCTAGCCCTGCGTACGATGCTATGTGCTACAGCTAACACACAGCATCGTACGCAGGGCTAGCGAGAGAGTTGCCGACATCGACGGTTATTTACGAGAAGTGAATAAAAGACTGTCATTTTTGGAAGCGATCGAGTAGCTGAGGTAGGCTGGGATACGACTTGGGCCCAAGAACGCTGAATTTCGGCAGTAATTTGGCTTTTTACGTCAAGTCCCTAAATGGATTTGAAGTCACCGACCCTACGTACGCGTACGGGTCTTTGCAGGGCTGTGGTGAGCGGGGCGATTAGCTGTAGCGGAACACACAGCATCGTACGCAGAGCTAGTTAAGTTGACCCCAAGTGAAAATGTGTTCGCGATCAAATCTTCCTATATTTTTTTCAGAATTTTCGACAAAATCATTGCTTCTTACATCTTTTGTAAAATATAAAATATTAATATAAAAATGCGATGTGCCATGTCTCCAGATTTCTAAAATATCGTTCGTTGACCGTTCGACGGAATACTCATTTCGCAAACTTGTGACGCAGTTGAAATTCAATACTGACCGCCAAATAATCTTAATGAGACGAGATCATTCTAGACACCCTCCAAATTATCTAACCATTCGCGTTAGAGTTCAGCTCGCTTAGAGGATCATAACATTCTTCGGCCTTCGTTTAGATCGACCCTAATCTCTCCCATTTAGGAAATAAATACACAAGCTACCTTGACAAAACTTCGTGCACCATCCAGGACCAAACACACTACAAATCTGTCTTGACGTCATCATCTCCTTACATGGTAATCGGCATACCGTATTTTTTAGCAAAGGAGACACAGAATACGTCGGAGTATTCAGTTTCAAAACGTATTACATTGTGTGATGTTGTCAAAAAAAGGTAATGTTACTGCAGTGGTATAAATTACAAAACACAAAAGTTCAAATCAGTTTATTTTGGACTGGCTTTACCCAACATTTCATATTGTTTCTTATGCCAGATTTGACCACGTGCTTACTGGCGACCCCTTTACATGCAAATTTTGTGTCAAATGGTGTGTTCTCCTGGAAAAACAAACGTACGATTTCTATATGAAGGAGGCGAAATTTGCCCTCAAAACTCGAAACCACCCCTTACGGGGTGTACCTAGCTATTTTGAACGAGCTTCTCGAATCTGCAGCTCTATTTCGAAATGATGGTCTGGTTTTCTCAGCTCAAGGATAAGTGTTCTCCATCGCTGTGGGCATTACTATTCTCAACTGGGGTACAGTTTCCAGTCGTAATGTTTTTCATTGTGTCCGGGATATAAACCTTTCCTTTTCACAATTTTACTTCGGTTAACACTAGTCCACATCTTGTCAGCGGATTAAACATGTTTTCAAGTTTAAATGTTAAATTCTGGTCTCGAGCCCTCTTGTTCGACCAAACTGAAATTACCCCTCCCACTTTGGCTCGTCCAGTGGGTGTAGCAAGGGTCGTGCCATCGCCTAGGAAACGGAGGGTGCATTAATTGTTGCATTTCGATGCACATTTTGATTATATTCAGAAGATTTTGTGGCAAAAACTCAGATAGAGAAGCATTAATATTCACATCTCACTTATTCAAGACTGGCTGAGAGCAGCACTTCCATTCAGTTAACATCATTACGCCATTTATTATGCCAAGAAAGATGAAGCCAAGACATTTTGCCCTCCCTGGTCTCAGCCAGGAATGGTAATACCTTACAGAGTTTTTTCCCACGGAATGAAAACAAATGTACTTGGACTGAGGCCCAAGTACAATAATAATAATAATAATAGGCTGCATTCAAAAACATCTTTGGAGGGGTGGGGAATCCAAACAAAGTTCTCTGATTCTTCAAATGCCTCCCCTAACAAACTCAAAGTGCGTATAAATGCCCCCCTTCTGACTTGCTATATTTTGAAATTCCCTCAAAACAAAACTAGCCTGATTCTTGAATGGACTGATTTTTTTCGCAGTATATGTGTGCGCGGCAAAGACTGCAATCATTGTTATTGATGACAAATGAATTCTAGTCCGGACTTGAATTTTAAACAACAGCAATGCTGACTGCACATATATGGCTCTGTTGATAAACTTAAAACTTGACTTTTCATCACGCTTCAGAGAGTGTAGAACAAGATACTGCAGTAGATACACAAAACTGAACCACCAAAAATGAGCCAACAGTTAGAGTTATTTATAAATGGAGTAAGGTCACTCTTCTTGGTCGTGTAAATGGCCTATTCCTATCCATCAAATAAGTTTTTGCCGACAGCTTACCGTCAGTTGTGTCCTATTAAATGTGACCCTGTGTGACTTCCACTGTTCCAGTGCCAATGTATGTAAAGGGGTTCTCAAAATTACGTTGTTTTCAGTATGGTCTTCAACAGTTGCCATCAATTTTAGCATTATGCATCTTTAAGCTCAAACCTTTGGTTTCCTGTCTCTGCTAGAAAATGCTGCAAAAGTTGGGCTGTATCGTGAATTCTAAATATTGTGCATTGGAAAAGCGGCTCACTGAAATCTTTGTATTCTTTTATAAAAACATATTAAATGTTTCTGTTGACACAAAGGATAGAACAAAGAGGCTGAGCAGTTTCATGTGATCTGTGTTGATGCCTATGGGCGTGAGAAAATACCTGTACATATATGTTTGTGTATACCCAACAGAGAATTTCTTTTTTTCAGTTTATGTTTTGTGACTTTTGTTTAAAAGATAATCTAACACAGATTGCATCTCAATTAGAGAGATTTTCGTTTCGAGTCTCCCCTTTAAGTCCCTTAATCCCTTCAAATGCTACCTCAACACACAGTTGCTTGCAGTGCTGCTTGGATTTAGGCGATCGAAGGCCCTGGATCGAAGTGTGATGCCGAAGGCCGAATCTGTTTACACTAGTACTAGGCTTTACCTCTTTGCACTAGTACTAGGCTAGACCTCTTCACACTAGTACTAGGCTAAACCTCTTTACACTAGTACTAGGCTAGACCTCTTTACACTAGTACTAGGCTAGACCTCTTTACACTAGTACTAGGCTAGACCTCTTTACACTAGTACTAGGCTAGACCTCTTTACACTAGTACTAGGCTAAACCTCTTACACTAGTACTAGGCTATACCTCTTTACACTAGTACTAGGCTATACCTCTTAACACTTGTACTAGGCTAGACCGCTTTACATCAATACAATAGGCTAGACCTCTTACACCAATACTAGACTAGACCTCTTTACACCAATACTAGGCTAAATCTCTTGACACTAGTACTAGGCTAAACCTCTTTACACTAGTACTAGGCTAAACCTCATTACACTAATACTAGTCTAGACCTCTTTACACTAGTGCTAGGCTAGACCTCTTTACACTAGTACTAGGCTAGATCTCTTTACACTAGTACTCGGCTAAACCTCTTTACACTAGTACTTGGCTAGACCTCTTTACACTAGTACTCGGCTAAACCTCTTTACAATAGTACTAGGCTAGACCTCTTTACACTAGTACTAGGCTAAACCTCTTTACAATAGTACTAGGCTATACCTCTTTACACTTGTACAGGGCTAGACCGCTTTACACCAATACTAGGCTAGACCTCTTTACACTAGTACTCGGCTAAACCTCTACACACTAGTACTAGACTAAACCTCTTTACATTAGTACTAGGCTAGACCTCTTTACACTTGTGCTAGGCTAGACCTCTTTACACTAGTACTAGGCTATACCTCATTACACTAGTACTAGGCTAAACCTCTTTACACTAGTACTAGGCTAAACCTCTTTACACTATTACTAGGCTATACCTCTTTACACTAGTACTAGGCTATACCTCTTTACACTTGTACTAGGCTAGACCGCTTTACACCAATAATAGGCTAGACCTCTTTACACCAATACTAGGCTAGACCTCTTTACACTAGTACTAGGCAAAACCTCTTTACACTTGTACTAGGCTAAACCTCATTACACTATTACTAGGCTAAACCTCTTTACACTAGTACTCGGCTAAACCTCTTTACATTAGTACTAGGCTAGACCTCTTTACACTAGTACTAGGCTAGACCTCTTTACACTAGTACTAGGCTAGACCTCTTTACATTAGTACTAGGCTAGACCTCTTTACACTAGTACTAGGCTAGACCTCTTTACACTAGTACTAGGCTAGACCTCTTTACAATAGTACTAGGCTAGACCTCTTTACACTAGTACTAGGCTAGACCTCTTTACACTAGTACTAGACTAGACCTCTTTACCATAGTACTGGGCTAATTCTCGATAATTCCCTTTTGCCACGCATTTGGGTTTCTAAAGTCTTGAGCGGTCGACCATATTTTCAATATGGCGGCTTTCTACAGGTTAAACGCATAAGCTTACAAAGTTACAGAAACAAATTTAAAGTAAAATCTCAGGTTAAACAGGAATTAAATGCCAGAAATGCCTTATAAGTGAAAAGAGTTTCACAAACAAACAGAACTTATTTGCCATTGAAGCGATTATATTTGTGATAAAAGTACTATTGAGATCACTATCTCAAACTCTTGCTGTGGTGAGAAGTCGATATTTTGCCCACAGTGCATTTCACCAGTAGTAGTTTTCCCGTACACGTTTGGTCGGCACTGTACACGGTAGGTGTGCACGATTCGCACGATAGAATTCGACTTATGGTGAAAACCTAAAATGACATACAACTTAGACATTGCACGATAGCTTTGCACGTTTGACATTCTAGAGGTAGAGCTATAGTCAGACCCTAAATGATATACATGTTTATATATTGTTACATGCCTCGTATATCGAACGTCGCGCGCTCCATAGGATTCATTATAACACGCTACATGCTCATTCCGTGTCGCGATTCGCCAGAATACGTCACGTGACGAGAAAATGGATACGTCTAGTCCCCATCGGATCGACAAAAGTGACGTCAGGGGGCATTTTTTGAAAAGCTATTTCCCTAGGGAAATAGTTCTGACCAAATTTGGAAAAGTGCCCGTCACGTGACCGTAGTGTCGTCTGCAGCTTTTCAACAATGGCGGGTGACTAGAACGTGATGTCCGTCCGGGATAGGTGACGACACATTCTCTAAAACAGATTTTCCAACATTTTCCAACATTCCAACAGCGTAGAAACTTGAACAGCTCATCGACGGAAAAGATTAAAGTGCAACTGAGGATGTCGCTAGGTATGCTTAGAATATTTTTTGAAAGAAAGTGGTACCACGTACAACTGAAACCGCTGTCGAAACATCGCCCAGTAAACTTGTCACAATGGATTGTTGCAGTGCAAAATATCAAAACACATTAAAAACTATATAACAATACAAAATGAGCATGTGGTGTGTTATAAAACATCTATAGCCTGGTCTTTATTCGGGCTATAGCGCGTGGCCGTGTGTTACCAGAAACACATCGCTATACCCCTCGGCCTACGGCCTCGGGGAATAGCGATGTGTTTCTGGTAACACACGGCCCCTCGGGGTAATAGACGGGCGCTATAGCCCTCATGACCAGGCAATAGGTGTTTAATAGTAACTCGTCGATGACGTCGCGGGCCGCATAGTCATCACTGGACTGAAAGTGAACCGGAACTATTTTCAACTTGACAACTGTATAAAGACATTTTAGGCACGTGGGCTCGGACCTAACATGTCAAGCATGCACGACTAAAATGTAAAAATGTCTAAAATGAACAAATCCAGACTTCTAGCCATGGATCGGAAACCGGAAAAAATAAATTCAATAAATAAAGAAATAAAGAAACTGAAATATATAGAAAGAAGTAAATCCGACAAACAGCAAAATAGACTCGATTCGATGTATTACTCGCGCCATTCGCTCCCCATTGTCTCCCTATTACGACATCCCCATTTGGGTACGGGAAAGGGAGAAATTTAATGACACTGTGCGCAAAATAACGACCCTTCAAAAGTGTTGGTAAGAAAAAAGTGACGCTCCCCCTATATGTCACAGTCCGCATCAATAATATTTAGACCATTTCTCTTTCAGCCATCGGATTTTAACCTTAAAATTGACCTAATTTGTACAAAGTTGATCAATAAAAATTCTGCACATTAGCTTTGTTGACTGAGAGGGCTGGTATCTATTGAACAATGGCCTGTATGGGACGAAAATGTACAACTACCTTTTGGGGTTGCTGATGACCTTTGGCCTTTATACCATCCTTTACCTCATTAATCATACACATATATAATTGTAGGCAAGTCAATGGAGCTAGCGATCTGATTTTTGGTGGATTGAGAGGAGATTTGTGAGCGAACTTGTTTACCAATATGTCATTTGACCAGGATGGCCTTTGACCTCGATTTCACAAAATATGCCTACATGTAGAAATCAGTAGCTTCAAGAGCTACAGCCTTCATAATTGTTGGGATGATTCACCTTCTTGCGTCACATGATCCTGAGCCTCATTAAATATATGTCAAATAAAATATTATTACTGTTGACTGTGACAAGCAGGGAAAAAGGTCATTGTTTGTTGCGTATGGAAATTGGGAAGGGTAACTTATTTCTTGCAAACACTTTTTAGGGGTCACTATGTTACGTGCAGTCATTTTGAAAAACACCTACCCTCCTCCCTCCCAGTAATTTCTGTCCTGTTCCTTACATCGCCGTCTCGCTATTTAGTAGAGGTCGTCGATCCAGGGCCTTCGATCGACTAGCCAAGCAGCGCTGCAAGCAACTGTGCCTTAACATACCCTTGATATTGTAACTCTACCCCGTCAACCTCCCTTCCAGAAGTGTTTGCGAATGCGGCCTATAAATGTAGTCGCAAAATGAGGTACAGAATTATGAAAGAGTGAAACGAAAGCTACAGAGCCATCATTTTAGAGGCAAAGACGGAGAGAGGGGGCGAAAAGACAGTGAGAGAGAACACAGTAAATCGTTGCTACTCTGGACTGGGATAGACAAAATGGTGCGAACTATTGTTACGACTGACTTTTCGTAACTTGTAATTGTCGATGGATCGTCACTCACTCAAAGTCACACAACCGAGAGGTACTACGGGGAATCGTAATACTTTCAGTAACTGGAACGTACACCAAGTAGTCAGTTTAACTCACCACTTCAGATCTTTATTACTAAGGCAGAGCGGCACCAAGTCCGTACTCAGGATACAATTATCGATCAGCAAAGACTCTCCCAAAATGTCTCAATCCTCCTCTCTCTGTCTCACGTTCTCCTCGAACTATCAAAATCATTGGCTTTTATACAGTTCATCAAAATTATATCACGTTTTGACTTCATGTGACATACGTTCATTGCACGTAATGTCACTCGTGTACTTACAACGTGAAAGAGTAATAAAACCATAAAAGTTATACAAGTTATGAAAGTCGGTAAAAGGTCAAAGTAATAAAATCCTAAATATCGGTAAAAGGTCAAATTGTCATCATTTCAAGGCGTTACACTCTCCCACCTTTTTAATAACCAGCGTCCTCGCTGGACAAATCAAAGAGTGCGCTAACATATTATCAACTTCCCTCTCAATGCTTTCCGTTTCTCCGGGTCGACTCGGTACGGTGGCATCTTTACGGGTTGGGCCCCTGGGACTAACTCAATACGATGTTTGATCACATCACAGTAACCTAATCTCTTATCATCATCAACAAACGCCAAATGATTCTTCCATAAAACATTGTGTAAACTCTTTGTTTGATCTTCATCCAGGGCTGAACCACTAAAGTCAAATTTACTCAAGAAATGTCGTTTTAGGGCGTCATTTGTTAAATCATTAGGCAGGGTGTCATTTTCAACATCCAAATTGTGAATAGTAGCTCCCTCGGGAAGCGGGCAGAAAATCCCCAATTTGGTCCCCTTTCTAACATATACGTCTCTGTCGGTCGAATTCACCAGCCTTATTGGGATCTTGTTTCTGTCGGTGACAGTTACAACCCGCGCTGTCGCAACTCCCAGGTGTATTAAAGATTTAGTAGTTTCAGTATGTCCAACAATTCCGTCGGGCATATTACAATTTAACTGGCCAGGAACTTTTCGTTCAGACCGAGGTGAAATAACAAACCCCTGGGCAGCCTTGACAACGAGGGAGGAGCGAAGTTTCAACTTTCTTTGTGCCACATCTATAATTGCTCTGTATTTCGCCAAAAAATCAACACCAATAATTAATTTCTGTTTCAAATTTTCAACTAAATGAATCGACATCAATGCTTTCTTACCGCCGATAATAACACGTACATTTACAACACCCTTTACAGGTATTTGTCGACCATCGGCTAATTTTACGGCTTTATAATTAGACTTGAGAATTTTAGAGTGGCGTAACTTCGGTACCTCTGATAATAATCGCATAGGGGCGACAGTAATGGCGGCCCCAGTATCTACAATTGCCGATATACATTGATTCATTACAGTTACATTAATTACATTAATTCCTTGCATACATTGATCATTAATATTCAAATTACATATACTCTTCACAACATTATTACTCCCCGTCCCTCGCCGTTCACAGGTATTAAAATTTCCAGATCCATTTCTAAAACCTGCCGGCCTTATTCGTTTTTTCGCTGAGAATTTCTGCCTCCAGCGAAACAATTGCGTGCAATATGGCCAGGCCGATCACAATTGTAACAAACCTTGGCAACTCGGCGGGGACAATTTGAACTTATATGACCCGCAATCCCACACGTATAGCATATAAATTACCATTTCCATTCCCATTCCCCTGGCGAAAACTTCGTGGACCACCCTTAAAATTAGCGTCATATCTATTTCCCCTCTGTCCTTGACTAAAATTATCAAAACCATTTGAAAAATGGTCACGTACCGTATCTTCCCTAGGCGTTGCCGCTGGTTGAAGCCCCGTTGCCGCCGCTGATGCTTGCTGGCTTCCGTTCTTTTCTTCCATTAGTCGTCTATTCTGTTCGACTAACATCATCATGACCTTGGTTAACTCTGATTCGTGCGATGCCGTTGATCGTCGATCTTCATCCGGCAAATCGACCACCAGCTCCCCAGTTCTGGCGAACGCGAACGCTGCCTTGAAATCTTCGGGATCTCTTCCCGCGACGAACTTCATCAGCTTGGGGCGTAACCCTTGCAGGAAAAAACTTAAAAGTTCAGCGTCTGTACGACCATACCTGTCACACTTGTCTTTCAAACGTCCAGCGTAGGCTTCTACCGTCTCGCCGATCCCCTGTTGAATACTACGGATCTCTCGGTCGTTCCTCCATCTCGGTCCCTGCTTCGCAAATCGCTCTACGAAAGTAGCTCTCAGGACGTCCCAGTTCCGTATGACGTCGTCAGGCTGAGACGTAAACCATCGCTCAGCCTCATCGGCCATAAGAAGACCGAATACATCAATCCGGTTACCAATCGCCAACCGTTTCAAGTTAGAGAACATCTCAAACTTCTTTAACCATTTGTGGGGACAGTCACTTTCTCTCCAGTAAACTTCGTTGGCATAATATGGACCCCTCCATTATCAGTATGAAATCGCCTACCTAGATTGTCCATTTCTTCGGCCCGTTCTCTGCGGTCCCTGTCATGCATGTCTTCCATGCGTTGGAATGCAGACTCCATGCGTCGTTGAAGGCCGCCAATCTGGTCGTATTGCTGATCCAACGGTGCCTCGGCTTGTTCTGCCATGTTGATAAGTTGTCGTTGATTTATTCGTCCGGATCTCAAAATCATATAGTGTTTTTCCAGTTACGCCGGATTCTCCCACCAATTTGTTACGACTGACTTTTCGTAACTTGTAATTGTCGATGGATCGTCACTCACTCAAAGTCACACAACCGAGAGGTACTACGGGGAATCGTAATACTTTCAGTAACTGGAACGTACACCAAGTAGTCAGTTTAACTCACCACTTCAGATCTTTATTACTAAGGCAGAGCGGCACCAAGTCCGTACTCAGGATACAATTATCGATCAGCAAAGACTCTCCCAAAATGTCTCAATCCTCCTCTCTCTGTCTCACGTTCTCCTCGAACTATCAAAATCATTGGCTTTTATACAGTTCATCAAAATTATATCACGTTTTGACTTCATGTGACATACGTTCATTGCACGTAATGTCACTCGTGTACTTACAACGTGAAAGAGTAATAAAACCATAAAAGTTATACAAGTTATGAAAGTCGGTAAAAGGTTAAAGTAATAAAATCCTAAATATCGGTAAAAGGTCAAATTGTCATCATTTCAAGGCGTTACACTATACGCTGCAAAAGTTGACAGGATTATCGATACGTCGATAGAGGACAAGTACTGTCGCCGATAATAATCATCGTCCATTTTTCTTTTAAATTACAGGACAAATCGTCGGTACCACTTCAATTGATAAGAATGACGCCGCATCTGAAGACCTTGTTGTCGTCATGGGTCCAGAGAGAGCTTTTCACCTGGATGTGGAGGTGGCCGTCACTGCTGGTAGTGCCAGTGCTACAGTAGATGCTGTCGGTACCAACATGTTTGACATCAAAGTTTACCTGGCCAGCGACGACCAAGGCAGTGGGTCGTCCGAGTATGTAAACGCGACCAACTTGCCAACAACGGATGTCACCCTGTCAAAGTCGACGAGTCCCGAGACACTATCCGATATACAGGCTACCTTGGATCTCGATGGTTTTGCCTGTGAGGACTTTTCACACGTGTGCGCCCTCATCGTTCCAAAGGACTACTCCCCCAGTGAACCATGGATATGGGTCGACAGCAGTGCATCGGATACCGCGTGTGTAGCCATAGCAACGTCAACTGCTTGTTCAAGTGAGTAAGCCTAATTAAAATCGTTGACAGATTTTATCGGAGCGGGAATTATCTGAGAATTTTCAGAAATATAGTAAGAATTGTGGAGCGAATCGAAAGCAAATATCACATGTAATCAACGGTCGGTTTTGTTCTTCCCGTGAAAAACCTGTAAATTGCCCATGATTTTCGGTGTTCGTGCTTTTCTTCAGGCTCACACCTGAGCACAGTCGCCTGTGGTTCGATACACGGCGAGGGTCACTGTATGCATTAGAAAAGTAGAAAAGTAATTAGAAAAGTTATGCATAAGCTCACAGCGGCCCTCACCGTGTATCGAATCACAAGCCACTGTGCACCCGAGTAGGATCTTCAAGAAACAAAATTAAACCTCGTCGATTGTTTAATTGCCTTTCTAAAGACGAAAGATACGTCATTAAATTATTAAAATTATAACGATCTATCTTAGAAGAATTTCGTCTCGTGTAAGATTTTGTCAAGTATATCCTTTTCTTAATGATAATGACGTAATAAATTTGTGCTCTGGGGTACTAAACATTGTCTTCCCTCCGGTAAATTACCTACAGTACAAGTCACTGAAGAAACGATCACCGTAGTCGCTACTGATGGCACAAACCTTGATATCCAGATGGGCTCAACGAAAGATTTCTCATTGGACATCACCCTCGTCACGGGCGACGACACTGGTGAGCTGTCGCTGCAGGCAGCTCAAATGTTCTCCGTGGAATTGTATCTGGCGGCCGATGTGAACGGGTCGTCTCCCTCAACGGAAGAGTCTGCCACACTTCCAGCTGACAGTGTTACCATTGACAACAGGACGACGACCGGACCAGTTACCGCAACCGTTAGCGGGTACAACCTCGCTGATCTCAGCTGTGCAAGCTACACGCACGTGTGTGTGGACGTTGCGCCAGTTGTCGACAGCAAGTGGGCCTGGACTTCGGGAGATGAAGCGAAAACTGCCTGTGTTGCCCTGGGAATCTGCACAAGTACGTCCCCTTTCATCTATGACATATAAACACGTCCTTTATTAGCTCTGCATGGCAGGGCTGTGTGTTACCGGCTGTGATGGGCCCGGCGTATACTATATAACCAGTAACACACAGCCCTGCCACCAAGAGCTAGTCTTGTCATAAAATGACTGAGCGGTATCTGGCATTTTTGATCTATTTCATTTCTGACTTTATAGCTAGATACATGTATATTGACCAAGTTACTAATTCCTAAGGTCCGAGGCCATGCTATATCGGTCTCGGGCGTATGTGAAGTTATCTCCTGCGCACGCAACATAGTGTATCGTATCCTTGATATAAAGTTTACACATTTGCCTTATAAGTCAGCCTTTACATGATTTCATACTGATACAGGACCTAATAAGTGCAAAGCTTTAATCAAAAGTCTCTCTTTAGCACGAGAACTCACGAAATGCAAGATGAATACACTTTTTTGGCCCATACTGAATAATTGTCACTTTCTTCTATATTAGCATTCTTTGTCTCTGATGTTTGCATTTCATTCCCAATAATAATGGAAGGATAAAATATTTCCTCTGAAAGAACCCAGCGAAAAACGATTCAGTAAATGAGGTCTCCAAGGGTTCGAAATGTTTTTCCCAGGTAGTCCACTTGGGCTACCATATTTTCTGAAGTTGGTAGCCCAGTGACAATGGCTGGTAGCCCATGCATATTTTAGTTTAGGGTTTTTTCATTAACAAGAGAAGAAAGGGCTATTTTCAAGATTTTGCCCATGAAGTGAATTTGTTAGTCATTTGATGTGAATTCTTGCACACCTTTATTACCCAAAGGAAACTGGTATAATTGACGACAGTGATACTAAAAAGTTTGGTGACCTATCACTGTATTGACAACCAGTTTCATTCTCAGAGTTGCATGCCAATTTTGATAGTCGTCCACCTTCTTAGCAGGGCTAAAAACAGACCATGGGCTTTCTGTATTAGGGAGGAGTTTGTGAGTGATACATTTTGATCAAAATGCAATGAGAATACGTTTTCATTTCTGTGCCTATCATCCAAGTACATCAGTTGAGATATTGAAACTTTGTTGCAAAGTTCATTGCAAGGTCGTCTTTGTAATTGCTATACAAAGTCGTAGTCTGGCCTTATTGTGTCCAGCTGGGTTTGACTGCATTTTACCTCGTCCAAAACAGGAAGACCGGACATGGCACGCCAAGTTCTGACTGAATTTCATGTCCCAGGCTTTGGTAGTCCACGTGGGCTACCATTTCATGGACTTTGGCAGCCCCAGGGAAAAGTTGGTAGTCTGTGGACGCGGGACTACCGCTAATTCCGAGCCCTGTCTCCACTTGTGTTTCAAAAAAATCTCAGATTTTCAACATTTTGATTAGTTGTTCGGAAACGTATTTTGTTTGTAGCACGTCTTGTAATAGCTCTGCATAAGTATGATACTTAATTACTAACATGTAGGTACTTAATTAGCGGGGCCAACACCAAGAGGGCAATCACAATACCTGGATTTTTATGCTGCACCAATGTGTTTCAGTTATTGCCACAGTCATATTATTCATCTGTCCATGGTTACTCTACCCCACATAGGGTAGAGTAACCGTGATGTGTCGTAATGTTAACACTGAGTCCCTGTTTAATTTTTTATGGCCGTGGATGTCACAACTCGCCCTTACTAATTCGAACACGAAAATCTGTGGCGTTGGCGTTGAGCAAGTCGACTTTTCCTATACCTTCCTGAATTTGTGCACGTAGAAGAAATTTGGTTGGCGTGTATATCCTAGCCTACATGTGTCATTCATATATACATAGATACCTTCATAGATACCTACCTACCTACCTACCTACCTACCTACATACATACATACATACATATTTATATAAGGGAGACAATGTTGTTGTGTGTATCAATCTTAATTACTGTTTTATTCATGCTGTAGGCGTCATTACTGCTGGAAGTGTATCGGCTATTGCTTCAGACAAAGTGGTTCGCATGGGCACTAATAAGCTATTTAACTTAGATGTGACGATTGAAGTAGTTGATACGAGTGCCGTAGTCACCGGGCCAGAGGCTAGCCTCTACCACATTCAAGTGTTCCTGGCGTCAGGCGACGACGGTGCAAACCCTTCGGCAAAATACAACGCAACAATTACCAGCTCGGAGGCAGGCGCAACGATGTCCGTTGCCAGCCCTGACACCGTCATATCAGATGTCACAGTACAGATCAACTTGGAAGGCCAAAGCTGCGTAGATTTCCAGTATGTTTGCGTAGAAGTCAAGCCCCATCATACAGCGACTTGGTCGTGGGATGACGTAGGAACCAGCGCCAAGCTGGCCTGTGACCCGACAGCCATAGACTGCTCAAGTAAGACCCCGTTTTACTGATTCACAACCGTAACTATAGGCCGACCTACGTTTCTAGCTCTCGCACCAGTCCTAAGTATTTTAACGCCTCAGCCCGCCCCCTCCCATTCGCACACTTTTTAGACGCCAGTGAGAGAAAATTTCAAAGCCGAGAAAATAGATGTCACATAGCAATGGCGTTGCGTTTCGTTACGTCATAATTCGAAAATGTCCATTATGGTGTATCTCTAGTCTGTCGAGGCCAATTATGTCAGTTGTACAGGGGGCGTACGAAGTGTTGACATTTCGAATAATTCGATAAAACTTATAACATCAGCACCAATCGCCATCACCACCAAGATCACGATCATCATCAACACCATGATCATTATCTTCACCACCATCATCATATCGCCATCATAAAAAACCACTAATATTCTATACGTCACAAACATTACAATCACTGCCTCTTGTTTGTGTGTTGCGTTTAAGTACAAAAATGAGGGGAAACTATCAAATATACAAATTTTGTAACAACGGAAACCAGACACTTGCTCTAACACACCAATTTCCTTCGGTTCCTGTTTCCGTGTTTCATTTTGTAGTACTTTATTTCACACTCGTGACGAGATCTTGCAAGACTTTCAACCAGGCTGCGCCAGTCGATTACCAGTAATTTTGAAAAGTCACAGTCCCTCAATCATGCGGGGACGTGGACAAGTCAATTCCTGCATGATAGAGGGGTATATGTTTGCTAACTAATATCAGACAGAGTAACTTCAGCGGCTTTGTGCGATCACCGGCCCCGAGGACGGCGCTCCGTTTGCTATGTGTCGAAAAAAGTGCGACCCTTTTCAACACTGAAGAAGAGAGCGATCTCGTAAAATAGAACGCAGAACGGAAAATGACTTATTGTTAATCTTTGTTAATGGTTTCAGGTGAAATAAGGGCAGATTCTGTAACTTTGAGCTCAAACCAAGCGGGAGATCTTGACGTGATCATGGGGGGCTCGGAAGATTTCCGACTGGACATAACGATCGAGACAGGAGCGGAGACGGCTAAGATCGAGGGAAACGCCGACGAATTGTTTGCCGTTAACGTTTATCTAGCCACGGGTAACGGACAGAGTGGCGGCGCCGAGTCAGCCAGGGAGGCCGCGACAGTGCAAAGTGACGCCACCATCATCAACCCCTCGAGTACCATTACCATCTCAGATGTTACCCTGACTGATTTCGATTTGCTCGGTAAGGGTTGTGATGACTACTCCTATGTGTGCGTGGATGTCAGTCCAGCGACAGGTGCAGAATGGTTATGGAGTACAGCAGCGCTTATAAACGCCTGCGTTCAAATTGCGGATTGTTCGGGTGAGTTACACGACATCTTACAGATGGTTATCTGAGGTGATATATGCGATTTTCTTGACATCTTTATGACTTTCTATCCTCGTGTACTTTTGCAAGACTCGGCATTTTGCTGCAGGAAACTATAAATGTAATTTTCTTAAAGACAGGTAAAAGATGCGATTGACTTCAGAAAAGAATTTAGTGTTCATTCAATCTGAAAATTTCTTACTGACAACAAGCAAGCTATGGCTGGGCTCTACGATGACATGGGGTGGGGGTTTGTTGTCCGTCCTGATAATAGAGTGCGACCAACGAAAATGACAAGATGATGGTCACTTACCGTTTATTGCCAGGGGAATAATATACTATTAAAGTCAACACCGATTCGATCTCTTCAGTCCTTACCCTCCTACCCCCCCATGGTCGGGACTTAGTGAGTGACTATACGCCAAATATTGTCGTATAATAGCATGTGTAGTAGGCTACAGTGGGTATATAAGAAACATAAGATGAGGAAAAACGGAATTCTCGTCTTTTTTAAGGTACATGCCACATCCTTCGATGTTGTGCAGCTCAAACTATGACGAATTTCAGCCTTCAATTCAAGGATGTAGCTAGCTGATTGATACCAAAAGCCTTGCTATTTCTTGTAGCTACAAGAGTAGATTTCCAGAGATCTCATTTACATATGACCTTTTGATTATATTGTGAACGGTGAATGTTTTGAGGAATCTTGAGAAAATGAACCTGTGTTTTTAACCACATTGGCTGTCTTTTGCTTGATGTTGACGAAATGTTAGTTCTCACACTGTCTCGGACAGGAAATATGTGTTCCCGCGAATTCGACCTACCTGAGACTAAATATAACGATCATGTAGTCTGGTGCCCATGCACAAAACCCAAACATTTTGACCCGACAAGCATGTTTGCATGTGAGGTAAACTTTGGGAAGACTGACAAATGAAACATTTTTCGCTATTCCTCGAGTAGTAAGTCCCATAGAAAAGTGAAAAAATACTTTCCCTGACTTTCCCTCAATTTTCAGAAGGTACGGGAAATACACTTATTGTTCTGCCCTTTGTGCGTTCAGCGTCTATCATTTGAAACACTTCTCATAATAATTTTTGTTTTGTTCTCCTCTAGCAATTCTAAGCGCCAGCAGCTTGGCGTTGTCGGGAACCAGCGGTAGTATCGTGGTGGCCATGGGTGCACCGCAGACATTCGTCCTGGACGTTACCATAACTACAGGGGCAAGCAACACTGGAAAGGTGACAGGCACGCCAGATCAACTCTTCACCGTTGATGTCTACCTAGCCACCGACGATGCCGGCACCGGTAACACGGACAAAGTAAGGGCAGTGCTACCGTCGTCTGCGTTTACCGTCAAGGACTCGGACGTACAGGCTATCACGGGCATTCAGGCTACCGTGGATCTGTCCCAATCAGAGTGCGACTCCTACTCACACGTGTGCGCCGACGTCACAACACTGTCGGCCGATGTATGGGAGTGGTACGGTACGCCACCAGACCCAACATGTGTTGCCTACACCGACTGTACAAGTAAGTTTGGTCATCAAGATTTGTTGCCAATGGTGGACCACTTGATCTTTTGAAGTGGTTTGATCAAAACTTGGAAAAAACAATGTCATTCAAAAATCTGACCGAGTTTTGCGTGAAAGGATCGAACCGGAAAAACAAGAAATTCTACTGAGAAAAATGCATTTCTTTTCACTGTCAGTATTCTCAAGAGTAAAAAGCTGCGATAAACATTGATAGTTTAAGTCTAGAATAAAGTGCCTTCACCTTGTTTTGGACCAACCTGGAGTAACAGAGCGTTTTCTACTGCATGGAATTATTCATGCTGTACAGTGCGTGATTTAATTGTACTGCCACAAAAATCGATTTTATCATGAGCTTTCCTGAATTATTACAATATAAATATACTTTGCAGCGGCTCCAACCATATCAACGACTGTTGCGAATAATAACGCGGGCACCTTGGCAGTGATCATGGGAGAAAGTAAGACTTTCCACCTTGACGTAACAGCCACTCTCAGCCTCGGGGACGCCATCAGCGGCGAAAACTTGTACTCCGTCAGCGCTTACCTGGCCACCGATCAACAGGGCTCAAATCCCAAGCCATCGAACAAAGTTGTAGGCACGATCACGGACAACGATATTGGTTTTAGCGATGTATCCCCGGCTACTCTGACCGATGTCACGGCGACCATGGACTTCAGCGACCTAATAACTTGCCAGCAGTCTGCAAACCAGAACTATGGATACGTTTGTGTCGATCTCAGTGAGAACCCCGCCGCCGTGCCGACGTGGTCAGCCACTGCCAGCAGCAGTATGACTGGTTGCGTGGCTCTGAGCCCGCCATGCCAATGTGAGTACTTCAAAGAAACACTTCATCATCAAATATGGCTTCATACAATTCCTTCGCTTCTTATTTTCTATATGATTCCTAGTAAAAAAGGGTGTTTAATATAAGTAGAAAGGAATTTAACTAATTCTGTGATCCGGCCTGGTGGAACTTTGCCATTCCCCAGTCCTTTTTTTAGAATTATTCTATATCTTTGAATGGTCATTGAATTTAACCAAACTTGCAGAAATCCTCAATGGCAGTTCAGATGGTGTTTCTGGTATCCCAGTCTTAATGGATGGCATTTTTGTTGTCCCAAGCACCCCAGTTGATAGTTTGACAGTGCAAGAAATTGTCGATATGCTCGCGGCAAGTCCACGGAAGCAACATTCATTTCCCATATTAGAAAGTGTTTAAGGTAGTATGCGCCTCGAAAAACTTAATATGCTGCTCGGTGAGCTCAATTATTCTCTTACCAAATCAAGAATAAAATCAGAGGTCCTGATACCAGAGAAACAAACAAATTACGTAACAGTTACCGATATTTGAAATTCTAACTTGCTGCCATCCCTGTGTTAACTCTATGGGGAAAGTAGTATTTTCGATTTTCAAAAAAACTTTTAAGACTGTGAAAATCTTTCTTATTCCGCGATCCTAACAATGAGCCTCCGCAAATAGTAGATCGGAGAAGTATTGTAAAAATTGAGTGAGACCGAATATGTGTCTCCGAGGCGCATTCTACCTTAACAAGAAGTACGAATCAAGTTCTAGTAGAGTTTCTAATTACTCACAACTTTCAGGGAGATAGGGATTTGTTCCACAGGGATTCCTTTTCTGGCAACAACAGTCTTGTTAAAATGACCAACTAGTTTGGACCGTTTGCTTTACAGCTCAGCCGCTACTAGATTTCACCCTATCTGGGCTGCAGATCATTTCGCCCTCGAACAAGAAGGTCATCGTTGGCGAAAACGTTGAAGTTGTGTTTGACGTGACTGTCCAGCTCGACGCCAACTCGGGTTCGGCGAACGGAAACGACAACTGGGAGATCGAAGGCTTTCTCTCGACGTCCGCCACCGGGGCCGTGAAGACGGCTAAAGTGCCCGCGACAGCAGCCTCCATGGCGTCACACATCGGCCACGATATGGACGGCGGGGACTCTTACACCTTCGAAGACGTCGTCGTCGACTTGCCGCTGGGCCCGACCGATTGCGGGGACCTGGGATATTTCTGCGTGGAACTGAGTCAGGGCGGTGCAGCAGACTGGTACTTCGACCCGTTCAACCCATCGACAAACGTGGCATGCACGGCAGTGACTTGCACAACAGGTAAGAACTGCAGAAAGAACAACGACCATCAATCAATGAAAAGAAAACAGAGTTAACACGATTGGAACTAATTTGGGATAATTGGATCTTTTTATTTTTCAAATTTCTCAAAAGTGTTATGAGCCCTATAGCTGAATGTTGCAATATTACAAATTACTCATAAAAACAGGTGTGTAACTTATAAAGAAAAGCAGATAAGGTTACATTTGCAGACTAAATCGACATTACTTCACCATCCAATTATCCCAAATTAGTTCCAATCATGTTAGTTCTATCTCATTTGAAAAAAATATTTCTGTGGACCGTGAGTCACGGTAAGTCGTGTACTGTGCAAAAATTACTAACAGCTAAAACGACTCACGATGTCCTGAAGGATTTTTTGCTACAACCGCTTGCTCAGCCATACGGGTGTCAATCATTTCATTAAGGGGAATATAGCTGTAACATTTGATCGTGTTTTCATGAGTATTGTTCTTGAAACAAGGACGTTTTCTTCATAAAACTTTGATGACAGAGAATGTATTAGCCTTGCTGCACAACCCTTCGTGCACGTACAGTATACGGGAATTCTAGTAAGAACTTGTGACACATACAGACTGTATTGACAAGTTAAACGCCTTACCCTCATGACATGATATTTGGAGCAGAAGAAACTGGCTTTGACAGGGTCTACGGAACAAAACTGCTGGAAAACAAATCAAAGGTTTCATCTAAGTGGAGCTCTAATAAGACCAATTCGTTCCTGTGTATGATAATGAACACAGTGGTTCAAAACAACGCCAAACTTTGCTTTCATCACACTGGAAAATTCTACCAAAGCAGATATAGGCAAAGAACCTGGAGAGAGAGAGAGGATCTATGGTTCATGCATGTACCTAATATCGACGTATCCCTCTTTATTATCTAGCCTAAATCTACTCTGAACATTTGAACGTTTAGATCGAAGAATTCAATTGAAGTGTATTTTCCTGAGCTTGGAATCATGCAAACTTACTTCCTAGCCACGCATTATATATGCTCTGAGGCGCAAATGGGAAAAACGTCCTGTTCGGCAAACTTCGCGTGATTGAATAGGCAGTGCCATAAGCAGGCAACGTTTGGCCAAGAAAAGATACGCGTTTTCCCCAAGATGTATCCAGGGAATAGATGAATCCATCAGAACTTTTTTATTTGTAATTTGGTGCGACCCATAAAATAGCAAAATTTGACTAAATGTTTGATTTTTAAAATGAAAAAAAAATTATAGAATTTGAAGGTTGCAAATACGGTCGGTCGGGTGATTGGAAACAGTTTTTTTTATTTAGCCTTACTTTTTGAAGGAAATCTTATAACTTTTATGCCACCTGTATTATCCCGCCATCTCACTCCCGCCTTGTGTATTTACTTCTTCTAGCGGGTGATGCTACTGTTCAGACGATGAGCTTGTCGCTGGGAATAGTTTCCTTACTCGTCACCGTGTGGATCAACTTGTAGTACGGCCACTCTTGTCCAGCTGAAGCACCAGCACTATCGCCAATGTGCCAAACAGACACCCCTTGCTGCTGATGGCACAGAGCATCTGTATCTGCCACTACTACTACTAGACGTGTGAACACAGCGATAAAGTTG
Organism: Ptychodera flava; assembly: GCF_041260155.1. Lineage (NCBI taxonomy): Eukaryota > Metazoa > Hemichordata > Enteropneusta > Ptychoderidae > Ptychodera > Ptychodera flava. The sequence goes on from NC_091939.1 coordinate 12,408,434, forward strand.
GTAAAAACTATAGTTGGTTTATAACTTAATGTGTGCAAGATGTTTTGACAACGATTTAGTAACCATGACGACAAAAGTAGCTGTGACGCAACAATATACCGTCCAATAATTGACATTTACTGGTAAAAAACTTCAATATAATTATAGTAACGTTTTCTTGGGTGCCATTCGAAGCTCTAAAACGATATCAATAATCGTTTAAAAAGGAATTTGATCTGTGTTTGCGATGCCATCAGGTCTTGCTCAACATGAAATATTTGTCATTGTTCAGAATCTCTGCCAAAATACTCATCACGTTCATACAGAAAATTTTAACAAACACTTAAAGTAACTGCTATAAATAAATTTGATAAGTTTGATCCAATCTGCCCATTGGGATAGCGGTGTTCAAACGATACACTTTGTATTGCCCGCAAGTGTTCAAACTGGGAAAACACGCAACGTCAAAGCCTTGGGTAAAATGGTCATTGCCGGCGCGAAATGCAGTCATTTTAGAAAAGGATCTTCACCGGGTATGTTCGCCTTCATAGTGACTTTACCAGATAATTCTCATTTTGTAAGTCTGATACGTGTGTTTTTAGAACAAGACTATACGTTGTTTCTTACTGTATTAGCAAACTTACGATTTTAAATAAAAGTATGTATATTTTAGCGGTCATGAATTACAGAGGTAAAAATATATCTTCTTCATAAAATTGTTCGAATTTTCAATTTTTCTCACCGTCTTGTTGTGATGACAACTTCCGGCTCCACCCCTGCTTATATATTTGGAAGAAGGACCGACGTAATATTAGGCGAGGGTAACACTGTTTCTGAGATTTGAATTACTGTCTCTAAGATGCTAGAAGGCGTGATCCTACCTGCCCTTTGGGAAGCAAAGGCACATGGCGAATGTTGGAAACACAAACGTTTCACGTATAAGGTTTGCTGCAGTCGCAGTGCGCTCTTTGTATGCCCACGTGTATGCCATATTTGATCGTTAAGCTGTCACGATGCTACGACAGAACTTAAACCACTGGAAATTGTAATTCTGTAGTTTGGAATCAAATGCCTTTCATATTTACCCTGAAAATATTATGTGTCCTTCCGCCAAAACCTTTGGGGTGTATGCGGAAGGCAAAACACGTAAAATGTGACGGTTTCTTTTATTTTCCAAACCCTTACAAAATAATTAAAATGAAGTCTGTAATTAAGTTCATGTAAGCACTTTTTCTGTGATGTTACTACAGTTTTAAACAGACACTCAATTATTCTGAAATCATCTTAGAAAAATTGTCTCCGAGATTAGGGATGTGGGTGAAACTGCATCATGTTTTGCTACATATGCAGCGTTTTTCTTTTGTTTTTAATTTTCTATTTTCTGTGATAAGCTCATTTTTCCTCGACAATATTTCTTTCTAATGTTTGTATAGCGTCATTATGGGATTCGTCGAGATCAAATGGTAATTGTTTTAAATTGTGTCTTATGGCTGCGATTTGGCCTAAACGTGTTCATTCTCAGATCAATTTTTCACATTCACATGTGGGTAATATTTGATATGGCAATGCCGCCATTAATCTCAGTGTTATGGCGGTACGAGTTCAAACCAAACTTCAGATCATCTCCGTCCGTAAAAATCATGGTCCCTTCACGGAGACCGTGGTAAAACCATGCCCGATAACCATTGAAATCCAAGAATGAGCACCATTTGTTAATTATCAAACGCTCTACACTCTGACGGTTTCATTATCCACATACAGCATAAGTGGACTTGTACTTGACAATGTCCTCCTTTTTAGTGAGATCCCACTAGTTTTAGGTCAGCGTTCCCTCGTAAAAAACTATATGCGCTCGATTCCAATATGCCACGCAAATAAACCAACGCACATGGAACGTACCATCATACTGTGTTTAAAGTGGTGTCGAAATCGATAAATAATTCGATAATTCGAATTTCAGCACCACCTAAAAACAATCTAATGGTACGTCCCAACCATACAAATGAGAGCGAAGAAAAACAAAGTAGTTTTGTCTGATTATTGTAGGATGCATGAAACTTAAGTAGCAGATGTAATTACTTTGATAATTGAATTTGTGTTATTATTGAACGCTCAGCTTTTAGCATCGAGCATTGTAATTTCCTACGAAGACAACTGTATAATTTGCGATAAAATCATAATCACCCATTAAATTTTCATGATTATTTTTTGTGTTTTTATGGCATAATTATTTTATAGTTAAGTAATTACGATTTTAGTGTGCCAAATAACATTTCACTGGATTAACTTGCGAATACAATTGTATCATATTTGTTCTGTATGTAAAATGATTTGTAAAACATCAAACACTGTCTTTTGGATTTAATCTGTACGTTTCTTAATAAAAAAAAATGGAGGTTTACACATATCGTATATCTGTGGTTACTTATCTAAAATTTTTGCTTCGTGCACGTGAGAGAGAGAGAGAGAGAGAGAGAGAGAGAGAGTGCTAAGTTTTTTTACAAAAAAATGGACGTTATTTCAACTACATCACGGAAATTAAAAGGAGTTGCATCAGGTCAAAACAACAAACAAAAACGAAATGCTATGGTTCAACTTTATAAATCGTTCAGGGCTAGTAATGGTAGTTAGTCCCCACGGACACCATCCGAGGGGACTTATAGGTTTGGTCATGTCCGTGCGTGCGTGCGTGCGTCAGTGCGTGCGTCCGTCCGTGCGTCCGTCCGTTCACGCAGATATCTCTGAGATGCCTAAAGCGATTTCATTCAAACTTGGTACAAGGATTACTTCATATGTCATACAGATGCACGTCGATTTGTTTTGTGATACGATCCAATATGGCTGCCAGGCGGCCATTTTATTACAATTTTTTCATGTACAAAGCCATAACTCAGGCATGTTTCAACTGATTTTATTCAAAGTTGGTACAAGGACATTGACCAATGTCATAGATATGCACTTGAATGTTTTTGATGATACGATCCAATATGGCCGCTGTGCGGCCATTTTGTTACGATTTTTTCATGTACAGAGCCATAACTCAGGCATCTCTCAACTGATTTTATTCAAACTTGGTACAAGGAAATTGACCTGTGTCATACATATGCACGTCAATTTGTTTTGTGATACGATCCAATATGGCCGCCAGGCGGCCATTTTATTACAAGTTTTTCATGTACAGAGCCATTACTCAGGCATGTTTCAACAGATTTTATTCAAAGTTGGTACAAGGACATTGACCAATATCATAGCTATGCACATCAATTTGTTTTGTGATACGATCCAATATGGCCGCCAGGCGGCCATTTTGTTACGATTTTTTCATGTGCAGAGCCATAACTCAGGCATATCTCAACCGATTTTATTCAAACTTGGTACAAGGACATTGACCTATGTCATACAAATGCGCATTGATTTGTTTTGTGATACGATCCAATATGGCTGCCGTGTGGCCATTTTATTACGTTTTTTCATGTCCAGAACCATAACTCAGACATGTATCAAGCGAATTTATTCAAAGTTCGTACAAGGAGATTGACCAATATCATACATATGCACGTTAATTTGTTTTGTGATGCGATCCAATATGGCTGCTGTGCGGCCAATTTGTTATGATTTTTTCATGTACAAAGCCATAACTCAGGCATATCTCAACCGATTTTAATCAAAGTTGGTACAAGGACATTGACCTATGTCATACATATGCACATTGATTTGTTTTGTGATACGATCCAATATGGCTACCATGTGGCCATTCTATTACGATTTTTTCATGTCCTAAACTACAACTCAGACATGTATTAAGCGAATTTATTCAAAAGTAGTTTTATCACAGACCTAATGAAGAGGACTCTATCCTCTCTGAGGACCTGTAATCAAAGTACCCATTAACAAGTGGGGACTGTATCATCAACGATGACTTGTTGATCGGTAGGCCAAATATAATTTCAAAGTTCATCGTCACTATTCAGTTCACAGATACTATCATCCACGTTAAATTAATTGTAAATTTCCATGCTGTCTGTAGTCTATATAGATTCTGCATCGCATTCGTTGCTTTAACAACGTTACTGAGTCAAGATGTTCATCCATCCGACAACACACAATAGCAATCTTTGCTGTGATTATCAGATAGTATAGTTGATACATTGATTGAAAGATTTTTGGCATTCCAAGAATATGTCATTTCAGTGCGATAGTGTTCTTGTCTAACAGTTGTTGTAGCCACAGACAAAGATACTCATGCAGAGGCTGCAGTGCTTGACATTTAATCAAAAGATGGAAAAGTGTTTCCGTTTCAACAAGGTGTTGGCAGGCAGCGTTGTCTCTTTGGTTGCTTAGAAACAGATCATGTCCCTTTACAAGGCATCCATGAATAGCTCTCCACTGTATATCACTGTCACGTCTGCTGAGGGGATCTCGGAAAACTCTACTGTAGTTTGCTTTAACATCACTTGAAAAAGATAAGATATCATGACACGGGGTAGGCAGTCTGGCTATGTGATTTGGGTCATACAATTCTGAGTTAAACGATGAGAATTTTTCCTGTAAAACGTATTAAAATAAATCTGTGGTAAATTTCTGTTAAGGATGAAATAAGAAATTGCAAAGAAGTTAAATCTCCAGGGTCAGCACTATTATATCTGAAAAGGGACCGATCAAGTTGAAGTTTCCATTTTTGTGGTATAGCATGTGAATCACTCTATCAAGAATTCTAATTGCGTAAATTTGGGTATCTTGCTGAATCAAGCGTATTTTTGGACGCTTTTCATCAATATTTATGACATCACCAACTGTTACAACGCCAGCTTCCATAAAATGCCTTATAAAACAAGTGGACATTCTTGAACTGGATGAAGAAACAACTGATTGAAGAAAAGGCTCAAAGAAAATATCAGCAATAGTTGTTGGATCTCCACAACATTTAATATCTAGTGACTTCCATTTTCACTAGATGGTAAAAAGAAGGGATATTACTGTCAATATTCAGTGTTAATGGCAGATTAAGAGCGAACGATTGAACAATATAATGATAATTATCAATTTTATGAATGAATGCTTTATTTCACAAGATGCTTCACAGTATGTACAATGATGAAAATTATCAGAAAAGTGTGTATTACTGAAATTGTACACAGTCAAAGAAAAGAAAAGGACATTGCAATATTGTAAAATCTGGTGGGGGCCATGAAAATAGTCTAAAAGGACTAGTCGAGTTCATGGCCCGTGAGTATACTAATAACTATTCGGTACATGCTTAAGTGTGATGGAGGATAGAAACAAACACAGATTTAATGTAAATTCAGTAAGTGATGTTTCAATGCAGACTTGAAAACTTGTCTACTTGACAATTGTTTGAGATAGTCAGGCAGCGAATTCCAGTGTTTCACAGCTGCATACCTAATGTTATGTTGTGACATTGTCAAATTTGAGCCTGGAATACGAAAATTTTCAACTTGTGTTAAACGTGTTGGATACGAGTGCTTTGGAATCTCAAAATTGTTAGTGTTTAACTGTTGAGGAAGAAAATCATTGTTATTTTCAAATCATAAACAAACATACAAGTACAATATTTACTCAGTTTGTAGATATCTAAAATATTCAGTTTGTAAAACAGAGGTTCGGAATGAGCAATGAAATGAGAAAAGGTAATTGAGCGAACAATCCTTTTTTGAAGGCGAAAAATTGGCTCTAAATAGCTGGAAAAAGTGTTTCCCCAGATTTCCAAACAGTACATTATATGAGGTAAGATAAAAGCATTATATAGTTGAATGAGAATGGATTTTGGAACATAGTGTCTTAGTCGTGTAATGATACCAATTTGGGTGTAATTACTTCAATGACCTTTCGTATATGATATTTCCATGACAAAGATGAATCTATTTTGAAAGTTTGTCATTTTGATTTTTACCTTGATTAAACTCGTCGACAGTGTATGAAGAACAATCGTACTTGATAATGTGATCTTGTGAGTTGGAGTCCATAAAACAAAAACAAAAAAGTTACTCTTGGTGTTCAATTTATACGGTTAATGTTCTTCAGTGATGGTATCATGATGACTTCAGAGCTGCTATCTTTACGCGTAAAAATCTTGCCGTTGCTGGTCCAGATGTATTTCCAATTCAGTTGTTTTCTTCTTTCATTTACTTGCTGAAAAAGGCGCTTCGCTGTCGTGGTCAAGTTCTCGTTTACGTAAATATTGTTGGTACTGTTTCCCAGATGGAGTTGATGTGGCGTCTTGCCTCTAAGGTGTTTCCGAGCATAGTAGAGTTGATTTCTTGTAGATCTTCTGACAAATCTGACAATGATAGGTGGTGGTGGCGGCGAAGACTCTTCCCGGTTGTGACTTTGGCGTCTTGGCAGACGATGGCTAATGTCTATGTCGTTTTTAGAGACATCAACACCTACAGCCGCTGAAATTTTGATGACATTATCATTTGTGTTTTCATCATTTTGCTGTGGAATACCGTGAATTTCGATATTGTTTCGACGCCCATATTGCTGCAGTTCTTGTAGTTCTTCTTGGGTACTGCGTAACTCTTTCTCTGTGTTGGTAATCTGTCCTTGTAATCTAATGTTTTCAGCTTTCAGGTGATCGGCGTTTGATTGAAAGTCGGCTAATTGCTTTCTAAAGTTTTCGAAAAAATCGTTGACAAAATCAACTGACCTTTGCACCTCAGCTAAGCTGTGTTCAAGAGTGGAAATCTTTTCAATTTGTTTTCCCAGAGTTGACAGAGTTTGAAGAATTTCAGACAGCTGACTTTGAATGTCTTTGTTCTCTGTTTGGCTGTGCGGACAGAAGTCTCCAGTGTCGGCCATCTTGGTTTGCTTTGGCTCTGGACTGTGATCGCTACTTGTACTCAATTTGGTAGCTTCATGCTTCTTTGCTGGTTTTCTCGGCATCTTTTACTGATTGAAGTTGTCAAACAGTGCTTCAGAATGTATAACCAAAGGTTTTCAGTTATATGAAGACACTTGGTAGCGAAAACAAGAGCAACATTGGACGAGCGATCTCACTGTGCGTCCTACCTCCATGACATTATCAATTTTATTGAGGTTATAGTTGAAAAATGTCTCAATGAGAGATTGGAATCATTGTGCAGAAGCTTGCGAATGTGCATCATACGGAAAGTATCAATTTTGCTTTGAACGTGAACAAGTGTTTGGCCTCCTCCATCGAGTGGCAAACAAAGACATCCATGAGGGAGCCAGTGTTTTCTTTGCCAAAAGAAATTAACAGAAAAAGCTGAATGTTATCAACTTACTCACTTTAATAATACTCTGTGCGTTGTTGTAAATAATTTTTAATACAATCGATAAACATTTCATCAAAACCGAATGCTTGTGAAGTACTAAACAAATAATCGTGATGATCCGGTGAAACGATAGCTAATGGCCGGGTATTTGTCGCTCATTGGCATAGTGGAGAGTATAACGAATGAGATGAATATTATCAAATTGAGCTTCCCGGAACGCAATAGGTTTGGTCTTCATCAATTATCTTTCAGAAACTTAAGTCTAAGCGAGAGCGCTCTTGTAAAAAAAATTATAGTCTGCACAAAGAAGAGAGACTGGTCACCAGTTTTTCAGAAGACCATTATCAGATTTTTTTAGGCAACAAAGTGATCAGTGCTCAACGCAACACAAATTAGGAATAGCACGTCAGCGAATGAAAGATATGAATTCCTTGACCCGATTTACCTGGCAATGGACACCACAATCACTCAAACAGCATCTCATGGACCTGAGATATGACATTTTACCTGTTTTGGCGGTCGTTTTGGCAGCCATCTTGGATTTTCATGCAAATTAAGAATTGCACATGTCGGGCAATGAAAACATTAAATTCCTTGACCTTGTTTACCTGGCAAATGTCACCAAAACTATTTTTACAGCGTCTCATAGAGCTGACAATGCATTTACTTTTTGGCGGCCATCTTGAATATTTCTAAATACCCAAGGGTGCCAGGTTGGCATCATGCAGATCCTGATTCAGTAGGCTTTGAAGATACAGAAACCACCAAGAACCATTGCGGGGTAAAAAAATGGGTTTTTATGCTAGGGCACTTGACTAATAGATATAGCTTTATGGACGAAATACTGATTCACTGTTTCACAATGGGGGTTGGGGAGTTGGGTTATATTTGCTATTTTAGCCAGTAAAAAATGAAGTTGCTGTATGGGCTTCAAAACGAGGCCGGAAAAGTGGTAGACCAAGAGCATTGTAAAGGTTTAAGCGTCCGAATATCTGTCCATGAGGAACATTCTTCCTGAAGTAGAGTCCGTCAATGAAAGGCACTCATTTCGCACTCTCAGGTCATGACACCAACCTGTGCAGGGCATTGTTTGAGGGCACGGTTGCCTCCCACACTCTTTTGTTCGCGCCACCAATGCTAGGGTTGATGACATCGCCGGGAAAAACCCGGTAGTTAGGTATTTAACCATGGGTCAGATTACACAATACTACTGATTTATCGCTCAGGGCGAGCTTAAGGTAAGGTTTTCTAAACGCTTTTAAAACTGGGACAACTTTAGCACTTGTTTTTGGTAAATATTACAACCTACATTGAACACAGGGTATCGCAGAGTATAATTCCCAAGGAAACAATAAAGGATGGAACATATAACTCACTTTTACCGAAGCTGTTGGCGGAAGTTTCAATCTAGATCAGAGAAGGAAGTAAGTTTAATTTATTTCCGTTGGTATGCAGTTACAGGTGACGAAGGCGCTAGTTGTCTTTCCCGTTGAGTCACGTTTGACGATAACTTTGCAGATGTCCTTAGAAAGCATGAAATTAATAGTGGAACAAAAAGATTAGCCGTGAACAAAATCAATTACACTAAATCAAATTATTACTCAGGTTTTTTTTACTTTTCATTCAAATATCAGTATAATTAAGTGGCGGAAGCGTCACTCATGAGGGTGCTCTGGCAAATTTTCACATGAAAGTAAAACATGCACAACGTTGTGTATTAGTTTCGCTAATGTGGTCTAGTACCGAGGAGTCTATCTCTACTTTGCTATTGTTATCACTTACAGTGAATTTCCAACGTACGTCAAACCAAAACCCAGATAATCGGTGTACCAGGGAGGAGTATACTCGACATGGCACACCGCGTACTGCACCTACATGCCATGTTGGTTTGCTGTTTATTACAGAAAACCACAGCTGTTCCAAGTAAGTAAATTCTATTGTGCACGGTAGTCTCACTGTCGGCTGACTTCAAGTATGTCTTAGCGAATCTTTTCTCGGCCTGCATACAAACTTTATCAACGCTTGAACGCCTTGCCAATATTTAAAAGACAACCATCGTCGCGTCTGCGGGTGTGCAGCATTTTTGTCCATGAGCAAGGTAGTGCTGCCACAACATTTTGTTGAAACAAGCGATAAAAGTTATAAACTTTAAATGTTGAAATGTACAACATGGACAAATATTCTAACTCGACTTCTCCTATGGTAAATGTATGCTTCTTGTTAGTATGGGACGTATATAACCCGTTTGCAAATTGCTTACGATTGTGGCCCTTTAAACTATTTCCTAATGCTCAGACATGATTTACTTTCTGTCCTATGCCATCTTTATATGTTTCACATCTTTATCGCTATCGCTGTTTGTTTCCCTGTCATTTCTTGTCACAATTTTCTTCATATCATAAAAGAAGTTAGACTAAAATTAGACTAAAATTTGACGGATTTTCAGCTGCGTTTCTTTGCCGGAAAGTCATAGATTCCATTGAATATACAGTTTGAGACGGTAGTCCTACAGACGGAACTAGCGGTTCATTAAATTGCGGATTTTTTGTTTTTTGTTTTGCTCGTTTTTTAAATAGGTCAAGCCCTACTTTCTGTCACCTGCAGCGTCAATAAAATAGAATCTCCATTGTTGTCGCTTTATCGACTTTTCGATGATCCCATTAAATTACCGTCGCGTTCATTCTCATTCCTGATTCGTCCACATCTGTGTTTTAGCATTTACTAGACCGACTCTGACTGTCACCAATTCGGATACAATAACGCACACACCTGGTCAAGTGACGCATGACGTATCAGTTGTCATAGAGACCGAAAACACTGGCTTTGCAACTTACGATGAGTTACCAGCGGCTGCTGGCGGCGAAAACAACTTTGACCTTGTCTGGTACTTCTCGGCGAATGAGACCCTTGAAACGCAGAGCGATGCCGCCGTGAATGCCGTGAGCTTCACTACCATTGCGGCGTCGGACGAATTAAGTTCCGCCGTCGACGGAGAAGAGCGTCTTCGCATAGAGGGCGCTGTTAGTTTGGAGATACCAGACGTTGACCCTTGCAACACTGATGGCTACCTGTGTCTACGTTTACCGCTGACGTCAACGGCGCTCAGAATAGGATCGGTGTACGAGGAAACAGACGGAGATTACCGATGCATACCGTTCGGGAATGAAGTCAACACGACAGCAGGGGAGTTTGTGTGCCCGGCTGGTAAGTCGTTGACCTTATATGTAAACAGGTGTCTTCTCTTTAAGATAAGATGCACCTCGAAAGTGAAAGACTTAAACTTTTGCTCAAACTTTCCTTAAGAAATATTCAAACCATTCTCTTTCAAAATCAAGAATAAAGATCGGGGTCACCGTGCAAATTTTGGAACTAGAGAACCAAATTACCCAAGATTTACCGATATTTGAAATTCATAATGGCTGCCATCCCTGTGTTAACTCTATAAAGAAAAATAAAAATTTCGAATTTCGAAAACCTAAGCCGATGAAAGGTGTTCTTACACCAAGAGCTTTAAAATGAACCCCCACAAGTTGTATATGAGAAAAGAATTGTCAAAGTTTGAGAGTCCGAATGTTTGTCCCCGAGACACGTTCTACATGAAGGAAAGAACATTATCTTCCCTGTATGATGATGATGAAAAATTACAAGTCTAACTATGGATTTTTAACAGTTTTTTGTTAAAATTTAGTTTTGACTGATCATTCGTCATATCCTGACGCAATAAAAATCTTGTCAGTCGTACTAAAGAGGCTTGCATCCTGTGTCTCATTTGACGCTTGTAAATGATTAAAATTATGGTCATATTGCAGTATGATGAATGAGGGTCGGGTAGGTTTGACTTTTCTTCTGCAGAAACAATCATTTGAAATCATGTGGAATCTCTATTGTGTTTTCTTCGCAGTGCTTGGTACGCCTACCCTATCGATAGCATCGGTTAATAATGGTCCATACCGCGCTGGCGAAGAATTAGAATTGACCGTCACACTGTCGATCCGAAACATAGATTCGCATGCTTTACAACCGGCAAGCGCGCCCTCTGCAAACTTTGAAGACGGATGGTGGTTTTCGAAAGATGACGTTCTAGTCGACGGCGACAGTGAAGTCGATGCTTCGGCATCACTTACACCGACCAGCGAGGCAACGCTGGCCAGTAGGATCGCAGCTCAAGGCACCTTGATTGTCACAGGGTCTGTCACGCTTACTGTGCCGGTGCAGAGATGGGAGGACTACCATTACCTCTGCGTGAGATTATCGATACAATCCGGGGTTGGTGCGTTCTACGGGTCCGGCCAGTCAGACTACACCTGTGTCAGTTTACCTGATGGCATTGGCCCGGCAGATGAAGAGATGCCTGATAATAAGAAGGGTATGGAATGTATTTGTGGGTTTTTTCAGAGACAGACCGTTTATGTTGTTCGTACGTGCGCCACATATCGGACCCTAAAAACAGTAATACTTTGCCCGTCTGCTGATTGTTTGGACTCTTGTGGAGCAATTGATGTTTTCAATATCTTGTTTTTGTGAAAATTAAAAATTATACATAAGGATAGTGGCCGCTTTAAATTTCAAATTGCCAAAAACAGTATAAAACCAAGCTTTCGATTATTAGTTGTATAATTTTCAGTCCCGCACCCCTTTCGATTTCATTTGGCCGCAAACTTATTTTACTTCCATAACATTGAATTTGATGACGTTTCATAATGACTTTTTTACCTCTGGCTTATTCCATTAGCTCTAACATGTATCCAGTAGTTTTGCTGAACTTTAAGATTATAGTCATCTGTGATAAACCTAACATTATGTGAAAGCGTCAAGTGTTCAGTTTGTCGACGCGCCCTGTATTTGTGTATTGTTACTCTTGTTAAAGACTGGTATTAGACCGGACCAGCATTCCTTCGTCAACAATAACATTCAGTTGTATTTTGTGCAAGAGACAGTGCCTGTGCAAGGCTCATAATTTGTATGTTATCATACTTTCCGAAAGTGAATAGAACATTCAATTATTTTCTGGAACAGAAATATTGAATATATTCAAAAGTTGCTGCTAATGTCTATATAAGTCCGTTCTTGTACGAAAAGAGTACAGAGGTAGTCCCGTATGCAGGCAATATAAAATCTCTCTCTCTCTCTCTCTCTCTCTCTCTCTCTCTCTCTCTCTCTCTCTCTCTCTCTCTCTCTCTCTCTCAGATTCAAGAGGTCGTGCAGGCTCCACCGCCATGACAACAGACAAGATACTCCCTTATCTATGCTCACTGATTGTCCTTGTCATGTAACAAAGTGACACCGAAGTATAACTAAATACCAAATCAATTAGTATCGGATATATTTAGCCGCTGCATTACAAACTGTCAAAACCCCTCCAGCAATGTGTCAGTGAATTCAATAACATTTGAGTTGCATTTCCAGACAGCAGAGTTAATCTAGCTTGAAGATCGTCCCCTACATGAATTTCGCCTGAAGTGAATCTAGTTATCCGTCCGCACTCTGCACTGATTAGTGTCTTTCTTCATGTAATTCAGTATATGGCAGCGGCCATGGGTAATTGAAATTTGAGCAACTCACAGCATTTAGAGGGAGGATGTTCAGCTCAAAGTGCGCTCATTCGCACCAACCTAATGCGCCACATACGGTGACGCCATGGATACCGTGTATTACATGATTATTACCCAACATCTTTCAGATTTTGTTTATGTGTAACTTTCAAAGCTGTCAGAAACTTTAAACTTGTAATAACTTACTTAAGTATAGTGTGTTTAGGGGAAGTTCAGATCAGAGTATCATAGCATCTCGCACTTTCAAAACTTTCGTATTTGGGAGGGGGTCTGAGTTCAATCGCAAAGAGTTTATTTTGCGTCTGTTTTACTTATCCATTTCCCCTATCCTTTCAAGTTATATCTTCAATTCTTGTATAGTTTGTACATAAAATAATTTTCTTTTTCTCCACATGTATATAGTACCGTGGGCAGGCTTTATTAACTTGTGTGACGTAATATTTTGTGCGGCACAAGGTGTTACAACTCAGTACTCCAGATTAATTAAGCCGTCGAGCAGCCGCACCGGCTGATCTATACCCTATGAAAATTAGGAATAGTAAACATCTATGGTCATGAGGGCTATAGCGAACAAAGACCAGGTTATAGGACTGGTGTTTTATAACACACGCTCATGTTGTATCATGTTTTAATATTATGCACTTCAACAATCCATTGTGACAAGTTTACCTGGCGATTTCTCCACAGCGGCAACAGTAGTACCACTTTCTTCCAAAAAGACTCTACGCATACCAAACACCATCCTTGGTTGCACTTGAATTTTTTTTTCGTCGATGAGCTGTTCACGTTCCTACGATGTTGGAATGGAAAATCTTGCTGTTTAAGTGAGAGGCTCGTCGCTCATCTCGGGCGCTCATCACCCGCCACAGTTTCAAAGCTGCAGACGACACCACGCTCACGTGACCTGGCATTTTTCCAAAAATGGTCAAACACTATCTGCCCTGGGAAATATTTTTTTTCAAAAATACCACTGACGTCACTTTTGTCGATTCAGTGGAGCCCAGACGTATCTATTTTCCTGTCACGCTACGTATTCTGGCTAATCGCAACACGGAATAAGCATCTGGCGTGTTATTATGAAAGTTATAACTCTGAGAAGGTTGAAACACAGTCCCTAAAGTTTCTGAACATCAAGTCAACGCCGCCGTGGGCGGCGCTCTTTCATTTTATAAACTGCAATCACATTCATACTCAGTCTAATCATGACCCCGTGTAGAAAACACGAATAACAACATACTAGTATGTATTGGTAATGCGGTGCTCACCAACAGGCCGTGCGTCCGCGTTTATTATAAACGAAACACTGTTCAAAAACAAAACAAATGTTTTCTTCTCGAATAAAAGTAATACAGGAATAAATTCGAGACAAAAGTTCAATTACGAAAACTTTCAAAAAGCATACAGACGCCAAGGAAAACCTAGAGCTGGCTATGCCCAATACAAATGCAAGATATGCTTACCAAGTGATGTTGGACATCATCGTGAAATACCTTGACAAAATAAAACTTTTATGCGATGAAATGTTGATGAGCGGCGAGAGAACCATCTGACTGAATACACAACTGTACGGCAATGCATATATTGCCCCTAAACTAAACTACATCTGCTTTCCCTTGTATTCAAACGCCCGATTGGCGGAAAGTACACACGTGTCATTCACCAAACAATAAATTCCCGCTTTACTACGAATCGTAGATACCATAGATTTGCACTGTGTTTTCGTACCTGTAAATGACTTTGGAAGCAATGATAAGTGTCCGTGCATTGTAGATTCCACCTTTAGCTAAAATATAAGATGTGCAGACGAAGTTAGCATGTTGTATCGATGAAGTATATGTCAGTTTGATGTAAGCTTTGTTGAAATAGTCCATCGTCTGTACGTGTGTAGTACAGACATTTCCAAATGTATCGGTTTATTCCTATTTCCTGTTTTAAGTGAACAGGTGTTATGAGTATTGATATTGCCGTATTTCATTTCCCATCAGATTCACAGACTAATTCCAGAAAAAATGAAATAGACGATTTTGCAATGTTCAATAAGCTCCCTGAGAATGTGATAACTGTATTGTATATTGACAAAAGAAGTAGGAACGTTTGATGAAATAAACAGTGTTGAGTCAAAAAAGCTCAAGCTCCTTATTTAGCCGATATCTGCATCTTGGACGGTTTTCTTTCTGTAAGTATATAGTTAAAGGTGTTGTTTGAGGCGACGAACGAGATAAATGACTTCTTGGTCGTTTGGGGCGCTATTCTCAGCCAGCCGTCCCAAAGCTCGCAGTGTGGTTGAGTTGGTACATTTTAAAACCAGATGGGAACTGAATATGCTCCCGTGTTTCAGTAATATGTCGCAGTTGTTTGTAAATTGACACTTTACTCTGACACTTAACTCCATTTCCGCAAGTTTGCAATTTCCTCATTTATCCATTAGTGACTAGATTATGTGAAACTGCAAAATGTCTTTCAATATAGCTATGCCTTGTTATAATAAACACCACCCACTAGCAAAACTCATCAAATTTGGTGCAGCCATTTATAGATGAAAGGGAAATTTAACAGTTCGCTAAAATATGTAAATCGTCAACATTTGATATGAAAATATAGTACGTCTTTAAATTCGTCCAAATGTCGTTATAAGCGATGTCAGTACAGTTTCGTCATAAACGATGCTATCACTTTTGATGTATCGCCTCATGAGTCGAAAATTATCATTAAATATGCAAATTAGCCATTAATTGCCGTGAAAATGCTAAATGTCTTTCACTACTGTTATATCATTCTATCATCAATGTGTACAGCAAGTTTCTTACACGTCGCTCAAGTTCTTCGGGTTTGATATCCTTCAATTAGGAAAGTATCAACGGATGACAACATCAATAAGTACTCCAATTTACAAACTTGTTTCAAATTCATGCGCATTGCTTTTTCACCGGCCTACCCTGTAGAATCTTAGGCAACTACTACAGTTGTCTGGGGTAGTACGGAGGTGGTGTTCAAACTCATATTAGTTATATTTGATTTTGACGGTTGTCCGTATTACAATCATGGTTTTTTTTTAATCTGTCAGGTAAGCAACGTCCCTCAGGGCGAGTTTAGTACCTCTATTAGTATCCGAACTCGAATCAAGCAGTTTGGATGTGCAGCCGATGCTCAGAGGCTTTGTGAATCGTCAAGGTAGCAACGCAGAAAATGGGGTCTTCTTTTTTGTTGATTTTCTCTTTCTTTTGACTGCTGCAGTGATTCGAGAGGCATTTATCGTTTTGGTAATATTATTCCGGTGAAAATTATATGGAATATTAATCGGACAAAATACGGGACAATATGGCTCACTGGTCGCGGTACCGGAGTCACGATCAAAGGATGGTACCTTCGATACCCATGAAGGATGTTGTGCCCCTGAGCAAGGCAGGTGACTCCCCAATGGGTATCAAAGGATGGTATCATCGATACCCATGAAGGATGTTGTGCCCCCGAGCAAGGCACGTGACTCCCCAATGGGTATCAAAGGATGGTACCTTCGATACCCATGAAGGATGCTGTGCCCCTGAGCAAGGCACGTGACTCCACAATGGGTATCAAAGGATGGTACCTTCGATACCCATGAAGGGTGTTGTGCCCCTGAGCAAGGCACGTGACTCCACAATGGGTATCAAAGGATTGTACCTTCGATACCCATGAAGGGTGTTGTGCCCCTGAGCAAGGCACGTGACTCCCCAATGGGTATCAAAGGATGGTACCTTCGATACCCATGAAGGATGTTGTGCCCCTGAGCAAGGCACGTGACTCCCCAATGGGTATCGAAGGATGGTACCTTCGATACCCATGAAGGATGTTGTGTCCCTGAGCAAGGCACGTGACTCCCCAATGGGTATCAAAGGATGGTACCATCGATACCCATGAAGGATGTTGTGTTCCCGAGCAAGGCAAGTGACTCCACAATGGGTATCAAAGGATTGTACCTTCGATACCCATGAAGGGTGTTGTGCCCCTGAGCAAGGCACGTGACTCCACAATGGGTATCAAAGGATGGTACCTTCGATACCCATGAAGGGTGTTGTGCCCCTGAGCAAGGCACGTGACTCCCCAATGTCCAATTGGGTAGAAGGTGAGTGGTACCTAATCCTGTAAATAAGATATCGCCACATGGATGATGGAGTAAATAAATGTTGAAAACATTGCTAAATTTATTCTAAAAAGCATTTCACAGAAGAAAATAAAGTACAAAGTTTGTGTATGAATAGTTTCTCTTTTGCGTTTGATGTACCGTTCGTTTTTGTACACTCTCTTTGATTATGTCAGCTGGAAATTTGTTCTGATGAAGTTATCATTTACCAAAAGTATACCATTAAGCAGTAAATGAGTGTAAACTCGGCGAAAATCTCAATAACTGCAAGTCACAGTTTACAAAGTTACACTGTTATAGGTCCATTTGTCTAGGAGCGCATGGTGCTAGGATAATCACCCCCGGATACTGTACCGTAACCCTGGGCCCGATCGGTGGATGGGAAATGCCGGCTGGTATCCGGGGTGTTATTCCTAATACAAGGCGGCATAACACACACAGCCCTCAACTTGTCAAGGCTCTTTCACCTTGATCTGTCAACTTGACAAGGTACTGTACGTGGGAAATTTTAATGCCGGGGTTTCAAGGCTAGACTAGCGACAGGGCCACTCAATTTGGTCCCTTGTTTTTGGTCATGATCACATTGCCAAAGATATATATTTACTGTAATTTAGAACCCCCAAGAGATTCACAATTGGAAACTAAATGAATGTGGTCAACGCAATCAATGAAGTTGAACATAATATAACTTTTAAGAATCTAACATTTGAGAAACGTAGATTAAAATGGAAATATTATGTCGGTACTGTTTCTTATTAAAGTTTCTTTTCTGTTATTCATTCTGCTCCTGAATACCTTTTTTCAGTCGGTTGTATTTTTTTCTTTCGGCGTATCTCCCCAAAAAACAATACATAAAATGAAATATACATAGAGAGAGACTCACGTTGAACAGTTTTGTTTAGGGGTCTATATTAACTGTGTTGGTCGTTTTCTGACGGGTTATCTGTTTCTTACGTGCTGAGTTAGACTTCGACGACTTTTTGCCCCATCACCACATGGCGAACAGTCGTCGATGTGAAACTCGCGACGTAAAAGACAGAAAAATCGGCCAGAAAACCAGTATCACAGCTATGCACCCACGGCTATCCCCATATGTAATGAAGCTGACTTACAAAGTACGAGTTGACCAACAACGCTGACTAGGTCATTTCCGTCATGCTCACCGTTCAACGCTGCCTTGACTTCACCCTTCCCCTTTACAAACCTGGCTCCCTGACACCTCCTTCCTGAACACGGACTTGGGGGAATGTGACTGTCTCTAATCGTCCTGTAATTCACTTGTCGACCTTAACAGTCCAACCAAGCGACTAGCGTCAATGAATGCCCCTATCTCCGACCCTGCTGATCTCGATAACATGAATTACGAGAAAACTGTCAAAGGATAAAGATACAGTTGTATCACACGCAGTGCTTTCTTTTAAGAAGGGGGACATGATTTGTGTTCAGTCACGTGACATTCTGATGGCCTGGTTTGAATATGAACAAAGCCTCATCCTTGTTTGTCTCGGTAAAAGTAATAAATAGCAACGAATACAAAATTTTGAAAGCGTGTGACGATCTTGACGAGTTCGGAAGAGTGAGTCACATCACAAAGGACATGCTTTTATGAACACGACAGAGTAAAGTCATCCCATGACAACTTAGGGAACTACGATTGTTGATGGATAAGGTGCTAAACAGCGCGTCCCATACACACTCCATATTACCTGCCAGTTTGCGAACGAGCGAAAATCTCTGCAAACTACACTATATTTGATACACAGACAGCGAATTGAAAAGCAGAATCGCTGACTAAATAGGGTCTGTGTGTTAAACAGTGAGGCGTGAACACCGGATCAGGTTACCGGTCTGGAGTTGAAAGAGTCAATACGCTCAAAGCCAACTTTTTTAGAAGTCGTTTGTGACTGACAACGAAGCAGCCAATCCAGCGGCAACTTCTCCCAGGAGACTGGACCAGCGATATTGTGAGCATGCGTAACTGGTCAGATGAGATGATGGGACGGGGGTGATGTATGATCCTGCCTGCATCGTTGCATATCATCCTAGAGGAAGATTTCAGGGTTCCCGTCCTCGATTTTGTCGTCACAATGTCTGCGATACCTGTAGAGGTGTAAATCAAATGCTTTGTGAGGGAATTACACAAACAATTCATCCGAATTCCACGCAAAAGTAACATACCATTGCGACAGACACGATACACAGGTTACGGGGACATCTGGCTGTTGGGTTTCAAATGATGCCCGTTCGCCTACCGGAGGGAATTGTGGTCTTGATTTCGCCAGTTAAATCCTCGGGGGTTTGACGAATGATCACCCTTCCACTCCCAAAGGTCGACGGGACAAGAGAATTACGAGCGAAGTGCTAGTCACGCACGGGTTATTTCTCATAGAACCGCAGTTCAACGACGATTTTAGTGTTACTTAAACACCTAGCAACATCAATCTCGGTGACCCCTCCAAATCGTCTACGCATGTCTGTCTAAACTGGGAGTATCAGAGTTATTTTTTAGTATATATACGCCGTGTGACGAAAGTACTAGCCTAGTGACCTCTCCCGGACAGGGACGGTGGCAGCAGACGTCAAATCTGCTAAAGACGAATTGCGTAGTTGACGAGTATCTGCCGAGTATCTGCTCTGAAAAACTGTCAAAACTCAGGTGAGTGTCCAGTGAATTCACACAGAGAAAGTCGTAAATTACCCGTGGACATTTACGACCCAGGTGAGTAACAGTTAAACCCAAGAGAATCATGCGACTAACCTTTTTACTTAAAAAGTCAAGCAGCGAGAATAGAAGAGTCACTCGCGGCACGTATAAGAACCCACAAGCCGTCTTTTGTTTTGATCAGTACATTGATCGAACAGCTTTTCATGCCGAAGTGTTGCAATTTGTTGACATATTCTCTCGGATCTCAAGAGCTATTTTTTGTCGTCCGTCTTGCGACGCTGCTGTTCTAAGGCGTACCTGCCACAGAGACACGGAGCTATTTCTTTACGCGCACACCAATCACTCCCGAATGAGTTCAGTTCCCTGGGGACACGAAATTGCTATCAAACATCGCGATGTTTCGACGGTACCAGCGAGGGGGATTTAAGCGGGGTCCAAAGTTCGGCTGTCTGCAAAATACAGTTTACTGTTACCAACTCTTTTTGAGTAAGACACGCTTCTTTCGCTTTCATCACCCACCGAAGTAAACGACATCCACGTGGTCGTCAGTAAATGTGGAATGAAAATGGTACATTTTTCCGTTAGGAGTGTCGACATTGTCACCGTCGTTATAAAATGGACCGCATTGGAATGTGTTGGCATACTAATTTTGGCTCTGCAAAACCGTGTCGTTAGATTAGGGTATTTTCTCTTGAATGTAAACAAGGGTAGCCAAGAGTAGAGTTCTACAGGTGATAGCTCACAGACGCTGTCCCTACGGACGATCTTTACCTGTCGAATTCGACGAAGCTAAGGTCATATTTTTAAGAAGACCCGCTGGAGGTGTTATGGCAAATTTCCTGCTAAAAATACTTAATCCACAGCATGACAAAGCTCACAGATCCAAGACGCGAGTGTCAGTGAAGGTTCAATGCAACAAAGTGCGTATCTTCTAAAAGTTCACACAAAAGTTCACATTTTTACACCCACTATGGCGCAGTAACAGAAAGTTTGGACGTTAAACGTGTGCGGGCTTGATTTTCGATGGAAGTAATTCTGAATTCTTCGTCAGAAGTAACATTGTTTGCCCGAATTAGTGTTAGTCGACATGTTAAAATTTAGTCAAGACTGTATTATTGTAAGCCCTTTCTAAACACCAGTCCGATTTCATGTGCCCCATCCTGCTGCACAGTAAATTTGAAACAGTGCCAGGAAATGTAAACTGGGAGTTTTAAAATTACTTCTTACAAAAAAGCACGATTATGGTGTTCCTCAGAAGTTACGGCAAATTCATAAAACTTTTATTTACTTATGGTGGTCAAATTCTACATTTCCTTACAAGACAAGTGAAAGATAAATGCCTGAAGAAGACTTCTTCTCGATTGTTTAACCGCCCTCGCGCCTCGAAATTGGTTACGTACGCGCTTCGGAATTGAAAGACTTAAACTTTTGCTCAAACTTTCCGCCAGGAAACTTCAAATCATTCGCTTTCAAAATCGTTCATATTAAACACGTTACTGTTTCAGGAGTATTAAAATTAGTAGAATAACTTCTCTGAAAGTTTCAGCGTCCTACCCGTAAGGTGATGTTTTTAGGATGACTCACGTTGAAAAGATACAAATAAAACACCGGCCCAGCCTTGCTTTTCACATTTTAAAGAATTGGCGTGCATTCACCAAAATTAAGGGAAACTGTACGGCTATTGTGTCGGTCGCAATTACCTGGGTAATCGCGGTTACCCATTACTCTAGGCCCACATCGAAGGGATATTTTCTGGTCCATCGGGTGTTCTCTGATGTTTTTATTGTTTTGCCAGTCCAACCCTACGGTGCATTATGTACTTCCATAGCGAGAAGGGATGTGGTATCTAAAACCACACATCAAGGTATACAATCACTTTGAACACCTTACTGTATACATTGACATATTGAACCATCAGTCGGGTCACTTCTATTCCCTCGTTGCACTTCCGAAGGTCCTGATATTGAAAGTCGACAGTTGAAAGTGATTATGTCATGGGTGATTTGCCGGGGCTGAAGCATTGAGCATGAAAAGTGAATCTCGTCGACGGTGATCGGTCAATTTCCGAAACTCAGCAGGGGAGGGAGAGAGAGAGAGAGAGAGAGAGAGAGAGAGAGAGAGAGAGAGAGAGAGGGGGGTAACATCGGCAGAGGTTTAGAAAGAGTCAAAGTTTGATTTATACCGATGACGGGTCAAGTAAAAGTCCTTTTTAGAAAAATACAGCGGAAAAATTTGGCACGTTTACACGTTTTCAATTAAGAGGAGAATTTTGGCAACAGGGTGAAACATATCCCACAGTCGACTTTTTCTGAAACGTATCTGAGAAATATCATTGGTAAAACATCACGGAGTGAGGCATATCTCTCCACCAGTCACTCGAGCAAAAAGTAACGTCTAGCACTAACACAACTAACCGTCAAGTCTATTTTGTCGATTGATCAATTAAAAAGTTTGGAGAAAGTTACAACGGTTCGTACAGGTCTGAAGGCAAACAATCGCAGAGTCCGGATATCCATGGCAACGGCGCGTAGATAGCTGAAAGGGCTTAATGAAGCAGAAGGCGATAGATGAGGCGGGTAACAAAAAATCATTTTTGTCAAAGACGCTGAAAAAAACTTGTGTACACACAGACAAAATAACTTCACTCAACTTACGCATCAGTAAGTCGGTATTGATTTCAAGAACACGTCGTGTTCAAACGTTGCCATTTTTACTGTGGTATTAAGGTGTTTTCTTATACCGTATACTTTTCACTGCAATGTGGAACAGTTTTGGCTAATAGTACGCGTAATGATACAACGTGATTATCGTGTGGTCAGGCAGACAAATGCTGCCTGAAATTTTTTTTCTCCAGTGACAAAACTGACAGAAAGATCGAGACCGTAGTTCGCCCTTGACCCTACGCCCGGAGAGTATTTCAATAAAGAGTATCTTTTCATAAGATCCGAAAACGCACCTACAGATGTGAATTTAATTGACACAAGAGTAGCACATAGACCGATTATATCTACTCCTTCATCTGCTACAACTTGTAAATGTTTTCTGAGTATTTTTATCCTGTTCGTAAAATAGAGTTTCTTGTTCGTCCCCCCGCTACAAAAAATCATGTGCATTGTGTTCACAGTTTGTGTATGCGTGTTCATCTTGATGTGTTTACAACTGAACTTTAATCTGAAGCAGAATTCATCTGTCAACAAAAGCACTGCATGTTGTATAAAGTGCATTGTGTCTGCAAGACTAATACTGTGTATTTCGACATAAATTAGGGAGAAGGTGAAGAGAATGCACTTGTTTTCTCGAACAAAAGTAACGAAAGCACAGACACAGATTATAGCCATTGTAAAGTACAGCGGGCAGATTAAAGGGCATGCCTGTAATGGGCTCTGATCAGTCCATGATATAGTTGCAGTAGCCACTTTCATCTGGCCTGTAATATATATTCCAGTAAATTTTGGAGCTGCATCATGTAGATCTATCATTAATTTGCAATCTTATTTGTTTCTTGCTTTACGGTAGTATGCGCCTCGAAAGTAAAAGAGTGAAACTTTCGCTCAAATTTTCCTTAAGGAATTTTTTAACCATTCATTTTCAAAATCAAGAATAAAAATTGGGGGTCAACGTGCAAATTTTTGAACTGGAGAAACAAATTACCCAAGATATACCTATATTTGAAATTCAAAATGGCCGCCATTTCGGTGTTAACTCTGTGGATAATAAAAATTTCGATTTTCAAAAAACTAAGACGGTGAGAGTTTTTCTCATTCAAAGATCTTCAAAATAAACTCACAAAAGTGGTAGATCAGAAAAGCATTGAAAAAGTTTGAGAGTCCAAGTATCTGTCACCGGGGCGCATTCTACCTTAAACCTGTTCACCCCTAATTCCCTGTAAACAGGTCCACAGTCATAATTGATAACAATTGGTTTTGGCCACATTACGGTGGTGAAAGGGTTAATTATTTCATGGGCCGTAGGTCTGAAACATTGACGGTGGAGAACTTTTTTCCAGTCTTGAATTTGGGGGACCGATACAAGGTCTGTAAATTCATGGGAGTTTTTACAGAGACGTGGAAATTATGTTGTTACATTATGAAAGACACCACGTCACATATCCGTGTGCACAGAACTATATACACAGTCATGAGTCACGTAAAACACGTACCGTAGCATGAAATTCTCACACTGCCACTCACCTGGGCCCGGTGCGCAGCACTCTACCACAGACATGAGTCACGGCCCTGTAGACCAGTCTCACAGCTGTGTAACAGTGGAATGCATGGTCTGTGACAAGACTCAATTTTCTTGCTGTGTAGACTTTTTGCAGGTCTGTGAACGAGTCAGAGTATCTGGGCAGGAAGAAAGTGTAAGATCGGCAAGGTCCCTAGATTGACCGTCAAAATAGTGGCTCCCAACTTTTCAAATTTTTGTTTGATAAGAAGACGCTTTGCACCGCTGCAAACGTTGAAGCTGCAACCATTCAATTACTCAATGATCCGTAGGCGTTTATTCGATTTATGTGTTCTGTGGTTGGTACGGAACCACTGTGCTGACTTAAATAAAGGGTAGGGTACAGTCTTTTCAGGCAGAGTTAATATGAAGTTTTCCGCTCGAAGTGAACGGCGTCTACCCGGGTCTTCTACCGCACCGAGTTTTGACGACACAAAGACATCTTTACATCTTGTACTCGCCAAACTGCAAGTTGTGAGTGATAGCGAGTGTGGCTCCCCAGTCGCCCGAGGTATATACACGGTGTTAGGAGCGTACGTCGTCTGCCTTCGGGCATTTTTAATCAAAAGAGGCATGGCACTTTTTAAAAACAACAACCGTGAAATCAAATGTAAATGTGTCGTCTTCGTCACTTTTCGATCATTGTGTTTAAAAAGCTCATTCCCTTAAGCGGTTTGACCTTAAAGTAAAGAAACGCCCCTATACAATATTTTGGCGAGCGTTCGGCGCAAAAACTGACACCGTCATTTTTTTCCTATTTCTGTTTGTGTTCATCTTCGGAATGCAGCCAGGCTAAAACTTTATTTTTTCGCGTGTAAAAGTAGCAACGCCCGCATTATTACTCTAGGGGGAGTTACCAGCATTCTTCTACACTGTAACGTATTGTATCTGTCACTTTGGTTAAATGAAATTGGGTCTCTTCTAAACAATGTCAAACTTTTGACTATTACAAATATAGATAAAAATGCTCTATAAGTCCTATTCATAAGTGATCTATTCATCATAAAAGTTATTTCCAATCAATAATTTCTGCTCTGTTTGCTGCTGGTTTTATCTCCGCCTAAGTATGATATAAAATGATTTCGGAAATTCGTTAAAACGAACGTAAGATTGTGAGTGTCGCCGTCTTCCCATGCCATTCAAATGTGATTTTGGTTCATCAATGGACGCCACATCTTGCTAATAAGAAGAATTCATTTCTGGTCCTTTTCTTCCAGAATTGAGCCTATTTCCACAGCACAATAGAAACCATTTTAGATTCCATGGTTCAGTGGAGCTGTCCAGTATGACATAAGCGTCTCTGGAGTGAACGTTTTCAAGAAAACGTTGAAGCATTTCTCCATGAAAAATCACGAAAAACAATGCGTACAAATGTGTGCTTTGAAAAAGAACCTAGTATTTGAAATCAATGTTAATTGAAAATGCATTAAAGAATGAAATGAAATTCTGTATGTTAAATATATTTTTAAAAGATAACTTGTATCTTCACGACAACGAGAGAGATGCAAATCTGTAAATGATGTTTATTTGAATCCTTTTAAAATACGAAACAACAGCGAACGAGCTGTAATCACTCAGGTTATGACAGTACTTCAATTGATTTCAGGTAGAGTGCGCCTCAGGGTGAACAACACCAGTCATGCCTATGTATAGTTTACACACGTACGGACTGGGTTGACGCGCTGAATTCTGCTTTTTTGTCCAAATACTTTGTGGAGTAGAACAATAAACTTAAGTTGACACTAAAACCAAAAATGGTAATGCAAATAATCAAATTTATAGGTACTGGCATTTTCATTGCACTGCAACTCACCATTGATCCACCATGCTTCAGTCCTACTACTACGGCGAGTTTCGTGCAATTTGCCAAGTTTTACAGCGATGACCCCTTTTAATTGTCCCCTTTCCTTCTCGACGGTTACTTATCCATATAAACCAAAAGGCGGGAAAGTAGTCTTTTTGACGCTCTGACGTTTTAGCATTGTCGAAACATTGCAGGAGAAATATAAGCTTATATTTGGTCAAACTCTGATTATAGTCTGCACCCGTTTACTACCGTAATGTCATGACTTCAAAGATTTCCTGTAAGAAAAACAATACATCTCTTCATAAGTCAAGTTCGTAAAAAATTCTAATCGGAGTTTATTCAGAATTCGTCGTCTTCATTTCGCCTAAACAGTAAAGTCATGCAAACTAATATGTAATTCAGTTTCTAAAATCGGTCAGTAAGTAGTTATAAATTTTGATGATTCTTTAAGCTTAAGCTATTTTTAAATGTCAACAAATAATCTACTCCCTAAAGCATGTTGAGATAAACAGTCTTTAACTTGTCAACTCAGCCTGTACGTTTGTTAGCTACGATGTTATTGCTGATAAGAAAATTCTGATGCGGATAATGATTCAAATATAAAAAATAACAGTGCAGTTTACATTTACAGACAGTGTTTGCAAGCAACGTACATATACATGTAGTTGTGTATCAACATGTTTTAGGGACTCTAGCAAGAACTTTCAATCAACATTAAGGTAGAACGCGCCTCGGGGACAGATATTCGGACTCTCAAACTTTTACAATTCTCTTCTGATATACCACATGTGGGGGTTCATTTTAAAGCTCTTGGTGTAAGAAAACTTTTCACCGGCTTAGTTTTTCGAAATTCGAAAATTTTATTTTTCGTCATAGAAGTAACATAGGGATGGCGGCCATTTTGAATTTTGAATATCGGTAAATCTTGGGTTATTCGTTTCTCTAGTACCAAAATTTGCACGATGACCCCGATTTTTATTCTTGATTTTGAAAGATTGGTTGAAAGATTCCTTAAGGAAAGTTTGAGCGAAAGTTAACGTCTTTCACTTTCGAGACGCATTCTACCTTAAGAACGAAAATTGTGGAAAAATCGTCAAAAGTTACAGCTACTGGCCCTTGAATTGAAAGGGTTGATACAAACTAAGGTATTTGCACTCTGACTCAAATGCTAAGTGCCTCTATTCAAAGTTGATAATACTTTTGCCACACTATTTTGTGAATTGTCCAGTCGATAGTAGATATGTCATTGGGTTTATCTATTAATTGATCTATATTATTTATCTTTTATTTATATATTTATTTACTTTTGGTCAAGTTTCGTACATCTGTAAAGCTTGTCAGACGCACAGAGAAAATGCGGCGCCACGAAGTCAGAAAACAATTTGTCCGTAATGTGTGAATATTATAGATTGCAAATAAAATGTTGAACATTGCAGAAAGTTTGCAAAGCTTTGTTAACTAGGGAGAAGGGTGTCAACGACCTCGTGTTCCAGCGTGGATGTATTGGATGGGGTCAATCTTTAATACATACTTGGTTATGCGTTTGTGCAGGTTTGCAGTGAAAATATTTGATCATCCCCTTCCCGCCATTTTGTCAGGCTCGTTGGCAAGGAAGCTAAAGTAAAACCAAATAAAGACTAAGTGTTTCGTCAAATTTTGCAGGAAATTCATTGAACAAATGCGATTTGTTTTGAGTTAGTAAAACACAACACTTTGTTTTCAACGCGATGCCCAAATTCCAGTGACGTCACAAAGTACAAGACCCTTTTGTCCCGCTGTTAGCGCAGGAAGGCTATGTTTACTTACGTGATTTGATATATAGGCTGTGTCCTCATTTGACAGCTAAACAAGTGGCTTCTGCATCCTGTCTACTTATTTGCTTGCAGTATCAGTTTTCCATGATTGTTATGTATGTGAAGAGAGAATTTCGCCATTAATTGTCGGAGTGCACAAGCTTAACATGCGCCGAACGCGGGCTTAAAGGCCAGGACACGGCATTCAGTGTTCACTTTGACTAATACGTAAGTATGAAAGGAAAACTTAAGGCCAAACTGATTTAAAATGTGTACTTTTAGATCTCATGAATGTTACTAGGCCACTCTTATTGCGTTCCTTTTCTCTATGAAAGCCTTGGTCACGTTTCTGACTTTTAAGTCACAACTTGAGAGCCGTTTACTTCACACATTATTGCCATTTAAGATATAATTCACCTCGGGGACAGATATTCAGACTCAATTTTTTACAATTCTTTTCTGGTCTACCGCTTGTTGAAGCTCATTTTAAAGTAAAGTAATTAATTTTGGAGTAATTAAAGTTTGTTTTCAGCGTTATAGTTTTGTTCAAATCGAAAATTTAACTTTTCCCCGTAGAGTTGATACTGTGGTGACGGACATTCTGAATTTCACATAACATCGGTAAATATTAGGTATGTGTTCTTCAGTACCAAATTTGACCTGTGACCCCAGGTTTTTACTCTTGTATATAATTTTGTAAGAGAATGGTTGAAAGTTTCCTTCAGAAAAATTTGAGCAAAAGTTTACTTATTTCAGCTTCAAGGCGCTTAGAGCCTTAATTTTACCGATTTTGTGGCGATGGAACCAAACACGACGTGCTAATTTTGAGCCTTATCAAGCGACGACAAAGTAATTTAGTTACGATAACACAGCTCCAGAAAAAATTATGTAACTTCCCTAAAGCTTGTCATGTCGCATATCGAGCCATCTGGTATACTTTCAATATTCAAAGTTTGGAAAGTCTGGAACCATCCTGGACAGGTGAAAAGCCTTTTACATAGTGCTCCAATTGCTTTTGAAGGCCAGCTCAGTGAAGACAGTTTAAGAAAATGCTGAGACAACTGAGATTAAAACAAACATAAAATATATAAATTTCCAATGATGGTTTTTTCAAGGCGTGCAAGTCCTTCTACGTCGGACTCTTCTTGTTCATAAACTTCAATCCAATTAAATGTATCGGCCTGCGGTCTTGATATTTTAAAGTTTGTCCAGACTTCATATTCTAGAAGAGCCCCAGCATTCCGGCTTTATCGGTCGCTTTGATCAAAAACAAATCTTCTCACCTAAAACAGACGTCTTTCCTTTTTACGGATTAAAAGGTGAAGTGTGCATTCTCCCGCGAGGAACATCCTGAGTTCGGCCAGACTCATTCAAAAAAATGCATGTGTTTTTAGGAAGTATAAATGATTATAAAATCACTGCAGTGTGTAATATTTGAATCCCCACGGCTTCGAAAAGATAATCTACACTAGATCATATATTGCTTCGACTTCAGCACGGTGCATTCGCCAAGATTTTGCAGTGGACTGTTTCGAAATCGCAGAAACAAAAATTCAAATAACTTTGGATAAAATTATAATAACACGATATGCTGGGGTTTTTTTTCTATGAAACGACTTAAATCAACGTCTAATCCTGTCTTTCGGCATTTGAATGACCCCGTGTTAAGAAAGTAGGGCACATGCTCAGCGTTTAAATAGAATCTGAATTTAATTTCATAAGATTGCCCTAGGCCTGTACACACAAACAGACAGTACGGCGTTGCCGCACCTCTACTGACGTGCAAAACGTCATGCAAGTCGTTTACTTTTCCAACAGCACAATTGGCCAGTTTCAATGCAAATGGACCAAAACCATACACTGCCTCAGTTTATATTGGCTAAACGTGCCGTGGTTCGAGGGATTTGATAAATGCTTATTTATACTGAGTCTCCGCTGGGAGTGCCGTTAGTTTACTTTAGTGTCTAATGTGATCGGCCGGCCTCTTGTTCCCACGCACCTGGTGAAACTGTGTTCTTGATCCCCTGGCCCCGTCTCTGTGCCTCTTTGAATATTTTATTGCTAGGATACGCGTGCAGCAAGGTCGGTGTACGGTCTTTGAGAACTGGAAGCCTTTGTCGATATTGCGAAACACATTGAAATCGCATTGTTGTCTAATGAAGAGACTGTCACAATTTTACTATACAACCACGCCCGCGCTTTCAATCGTAGGCGATCTTTACGATGAAGTCATAACCATAGATTTACGTGTTAACGTCGCACCATACGCTTTTATTCATGGAAAGTACATCTTCGAAAAGATCTAGGGTAAAGTATCTTTTCAATGGTTGTTGTCTGTCTATTTACTCTTTACCCTGTGAAGGCAATAAATCAGTGTATTTGCCAGAAGGCCTGGCCAGCCAAAGCACTTTTCCGATAAAACTGGGGCACACGTTGGTGTTCGCTGAATGAAGAATGTGAAAATATATCAAGTTTGCATCAACATTGTGCGAAAAATCATTAAAAATAGCAAACTGCGAATTAGGAACGTTTGACAGATGGTAATTTTCGAGGCTTTTTTCCCTTAAGACAGCATCTTGCTCCATGTATTAGCAAAGAGAGTTTTGCATCACCAGATAATTCCTCTCATATGAGAAACAGTTCCTAAACTTATTTCAATGTATGTTCCTCTTAAAGTTCCATGTCACCCAATAGTCATAACGGTCACCTTGAGTTTTAATATTGGTAAGAGTTTGCAGCAATCTAGATTTAATTGTACGCTGCAATCTGATGCTTCGGTCGACTGAACGCAACAGGTCTTTCAAATGGCAGTAAAACTCAGTATAATGGTCATTGGTAAGTAAATAACCTTTGACCTTGAATCTATGGACCGTGGTCCAACTTCGTCGGCTAAG
This sequence comes from Ptychodera flava, assembly GCF_041260155.1. Taxonomy (NCBI): domain Eukaryota; kingdom Metazoa; phylum Hemichordata; class Enteropneusta; family Ptychoderidae; genus Ptychodera; species Ptychodera flava. The sequence goes on from NC_091939.1 coordinate 12,438,724, forward strand.
CCGCTGTCAGTTGTGATGCACTTGTGTACCCTATTGTGTTGACAACGAGAAGGGGGCCTCTCGTTTTAATCGACGCACTCGGTAGCTTTGTGTTGAATCAACTTAGTGTTGAATGGAGGCTATTGTGCGGTGGCCTGTGATCTGGACAGGATGGTGTTATTTATAATGACAAAATAGCTCGGACTTACAGACGTCTGCTGTATACTCACTGTTCACTATAATAACGCATTCTTGTGACCGGCATGCCAGTAGTTTATTAGGTGTGTACCCGACATAAATACCCGGCAGTTTAACCTTATCTGGCCAGGCGCACAACTGCTCATACAAATTCACCAAGTGGTACATTGGTGAGAAAAGCAAAGGAGTTCATCATAAACGCCAGAGCAGAGGACAAAGTAAGCACCCAACAGAATTTTACAAGCAAAGTTACATATTCAAACCTTTAATGAATAAGTTAAAATACACCAAAATTATCATTTTGACTATGTAAAACAACTGTTCAAACGATTATTCATTTGATGATGGTTTTAACACCATCCCGCGACGAGACAAACAGACTGCTCAACGTGTAAAGGCCAGCGAACTCCTGTCACATATATATCTTATCCTGAAGAATCGTATTCTGATATATTTAGAATGGCTTTTGATAGAAAGTGAATTTCAAGATTTATGAATTTTTCAATTGAATATTTCATTACTTCTTTACGTGGCAATGCTGACCGAACTCTCACGAGGTCCGGATATCTTACCAGATTTCGTTGTTTTTGAAGCTGTATTATATTGTATAATTGAAATAGCAAAAATGTAATTAGATATAAGAAGGAGGAAATAATTTGACCGAAATCTTAGCAGGTCTGAATCACAATTTGAAGAGTTTAAGTATCAATTTGTACGATATCACGTCTGTCACATATAAAACCAAATGAGCTAATATTCATTGAATATGCAAATTAGCTGCTACTCAGCCAAAAGCCGACTCACAATTTCCTATCAGAGAGAAATATCACCACGAGGATTCGTCAAAATGCGAATTACGAGCTCATTCACAAGCCAAACCTTGTCGCTTCTTATTAGCTTGCTATCAAAAAGTTGCATGCTGATTTGCATGATTTTGGCTCGGTATCTTATAGATGTTTTCCGGATTTTAAGCGTTACTTTAGTATACAACCCATTTATTGATAAACATTGATCTACAAGGTATCTCTAATAATAGCTATCAAAAGTTACAAATAGTTCTGTGATCTATATGTTTTCCGATGAAAAAATTCTCGAATATCTCAATTCTTAAACGCAATCAGTCTTGCGTTTTAAGAAACTTGGCTCTGCACATTTTTCGTTATCATGGCAACATATCTGTTAGCGAGCGTCCGATGGACACCATATGCGTGACACGGAAGACACACACACACACACACACACACACACACACACACACACACACCAAGGCACATAGTTTTTGCGTTCGGCAAACAGTGTCCAGTAAACTACACGAAAGTCTGATTTGCAAATGAAACACAAAATTTGTCTGTTCGGGTTGATAACTACGGCGAAAGAGTGGTCAAATTTGCAGATTACAGCAGTCATATCTTAGGCCTTTGGATTTTTGAAGGTATCACGTTGTGTTAATGGCACCAAAGATTAAGGTAAAAGGTTAATGAATCCTTGTTTTTGTTCAACAGGATAATGGTCCTCGGTTACAGTCATGGAGTGAAATTCCTGCTGTCGTGTTATATCATCAACTCCTTCTTTCTTTTTGCATCGCCATGTACCGGACGTGAGTATCAATTTATTTTTTGAATTTTCCTTATCCATAGAATTGTTCAAACTCGTCTTTCCCATGTCTACATGGTTACTTTTGTTTTCATTTTGACCACGGAACTATCATTGCGCTGGTTTTCTGTCCGCAAGATTGCATTTTAACTTTTGTGCATGCGTGTTGTATTGTCCTTTCTTTTGCTTGCATGTGTGTTAATGTGTGTTGTTAACGTAAAATTGCTGTTTCTTACAAGTTCAGAGAACAAGTTCTGAAAAAACACCCCGACATATAACTAAACTGCTCAAGTGACAAACAATTTATGTTATATAGACCCCCAAGAATGCCTATTTGCGAATTCAGGATAACACCACAGGTATAATAATAAACACAGCACACGGATTTGAGGATTCTCTCGCGAATTGGTCCGTTCCCCGTCTGTGGCGTATGAAACAGCAAAATATATTTAAATAAAAAGTTTCTTTCCAAATTCTTCTACCAAAAAACAAAACTAGTATTTGTTCATCTCTTTTCACAATAGTTTCTGTTCTATATTTGCACAGCGTTGCTACCATAACGTTTGCTTCCAGGATTACGTCACTTTAAGGTAGAATGCGCATTTGGGACAGCCACTCGGGCTCTCAAACTTTTACGGTACTTTTTGGTCCGCCAGTTGTGGGGATTCAGTTTTCAGCTCACGGAGTAAATCGAGGTTACACATGCCTAGTTTTGCAAAAAATAAAAAATTTAAAAGTTCCCAATAAAATTAACACAGCGATGAAGGTTATTTTGAATTTCAAGTGTCGGTCAATCGGGAACGTTTTTTCTCTGGTACCAAATTTTGCCCAATGACACCTGATTTTTATTCTTGATTTCGAAAGAGAATGATTTAAAGTTTCCTCACAGAAAATTTGCAGCAAAGGTTTAAAGCCCTAATAGCTGCGAATTTTATGCATTATTTTCATGATTTTATTTTCAAATCAAAGTTGTTTTGTGTAAATGTGCTAACTAAAGGACATGTATAGAAGTATCACTGCTCGCTGATTTGAACTATGCGTACGTGTCCCCTCCCCAACGGAAAAGTACAAAAAATGCATGATCGTAAAGGCAACAAGCATGGTGCCATTTACTTGAATGCACAACACACAATGGCCGACATTTTGTTGTTGTAATCTTTATTTTCTCTGTCACATGTTAATTTTTGAAAATGGTGGGAAATCTAAAATGATGTTAAAACGTTTCAATTTACATGCCACTTTCGACACTTATGACAGTGTTATACACTTTTTCAGTCTTTAATGGGTCTTATTTAAAGAAAACTCTTGGGAAAACTAAAGATTTTGAGATCGGTTCATTAAACATTTGCAGCTGTTCGGGCTATAAGTCTTTAAATTTCGAGACGCGATCTACCTTAAAGCAAGATTGTACGATTTTCCTTTCATAAGATGTTTTCGCAGTCCTTACTGTGTTTTGTTTGAGCACGTTTTCTTAATCACTCGGTATTGTTTTACTGTCCAATAGCTCCAAACTGTTTCACTGTCACCAACGTGCAGCTTACAATTACCTCCGGTTGGACGAACGATTTTAACCTCGGACAGATGGTGGACGTTCATCTCGATGTTACTTTCGATGTGCTCGGCACAGACAACCAATATATCACCGTACCCGCCGAGACCATACTGAACATCTATCTAGCTGCAGATAACGCTGGCTCCAGCCCCTTCCCAAGCTCCGATTTGACGGGAACGACAATCACCCAATATTTGACTTTTGATACGACCCTGCGTACATTGAACATTGATGACGTCACAGTGACGATAGACCTTACGGCCCATGGCTCGTGCGACTTTTCACATGTCTGCTTCGATTTAAATCCAAAACCGGGCACATGGTCCGTACACGATAGCAGCACCAATGCGGGTTGTTTACCTGTCAACTGCATTTGTAAGTATACAATATATACGGCTTTTGGTAAATTGACATTTTACGCATTTTGCAACCATTTGGATTCATAATAGAAGAAAAAACAGTTACATTTATTTTGTTGTCTATCATGTTTTGTGTATTTGTGCGAAAGTGGTGATTAAAAATGCCTCCTATATGATTTCTCTTTTGTCATTTCACTCGTCGTAACAACTCCCTTAGATATGCTGGCTTTGCCAATGGCCAACGACATCAAACGGCCCCTGAGCGCTAAGCTTGGTGTGAACACAATTGAAGGTCATACTCCAATCAGAAATAGACAATACATATTGTAATACGGCGGTCCTAAAACAGAGTTCTACGGTGTTTTAATACCTTTTCAAAAGGAAATATGAACGAAAATAATCGTGTTGATCATGACAGTATCACTGTACAATCATCAACGTACTACATGCTGAGTCTTGCCGTAGTCGGTCCCTTGCTATACGACGCATCAAACATTATGCTATCGTTTTCCTTATAAAAGTTGAATGCGCCTCGAGCTCGGGACCATATCTTCGGACTCTCGCTGTTTTACTATACTTTTCTGTTCCGATCTACCACTTGTGTTGCGTCATTTTTGAGCTCTTGGAGTAAGTAAACGTTTCAAAATCACGTTTTTGTGATAATCGAAATGTAATTTTTCCCCGTAGTGTTAACTCAGGGTTGGCGGTCACTTTGAATTTCAAATATCAGTATATTTGAGTTGATTTCTTACCACTGGTCCCAAATTTGCATTTTGACGGCCGAAATTTTTTTTTGTACTTGAAACAGAATGGTTGAAAGTTTGTTTAGGAAAGTTAGAGAAAAATTTGAGTCATTTAGTCTGAAATCAGGATTGAAACCTCAGTCTTGTTCTACACTCGTTCATCGAATCTGATCACTGTAAGGCAGAATGCTCTCCTTTTGTCGATCACTCAAATTTTGACAATGTCCATTTGTTTTGCTCTTTGTGTTGACTCATTTCGAAGCCTTTGCGAATTAATAAAATTCATCGTCACATTTTCCCCCAAACATTTAATCAGGATATCGCAGCATTTTCAAAATTAAATATCGGTAACCTTTAGGTATTAATTTATGTCTCTAATCCAAAACATGCACGGTGGCGACTGCATTTTGTCCGTCACTGAGAAAGCGAATGTGTCCAAAAGGAAAGTTTGGGCCAATGATTACGACAGAATGATGCTCAAGATAAGGTGTTTGTCCGAGCAAGCGCCCTCAGTTGATCTCGTATTTAGGTTCTTCAGAATATCGTCATCATAAGCCTGTGCTCTTTCCATGAGGGGGTGTAAGTTAACGCATAGTTCAGGTCTTTCCTGCCCAGGAGAGGCGTCGCATGTTAACATCGCGCTTTCTATAATACATTCACTGTTTGAGAGGATTGGAGAGGGAGGTTGCCTGTCCAGATGCAAAGATAATATCAGAAGGTTGTTTAGTATGATCATTTGCAAGCAATAGTGCACAGTGAATTGTTCTTTTTATTCTATTGAATACCCAGTCTTTTTTTCTCAAAGTCTTCTTACAAGTGAAGTTAGCCCTTTGCCTTGCAAAATAGTCATACTCGGCGTGTTACGGCAGGCGTACACCAGCGCAGGTTCGATGTACACGTCTAAGTTATACAAAGGCGCGGTTCGGCACTTTGATGCGTGCATAGTGAAGTTTTCAGATAAGTGGCAGCTAAAAACATATTTTGATGCAACTTAATTCTTTGATAATTTGTTTCCTTTATTTCCAGCCCCGATAACCACTTCAGCCCCACAAGGTGAGTTTGGTCGCAATTCTGAAACACTCTGATTAGGTGAATCTCGTGTTGTGAACATGTTTATTTGTCATGCCAATAGCAAGCTTGCATGGCACCTATGACTACAGCGTATCTCACATGTATCTATTTTCTAATATACCAATGTAGGATACATAACTCACTCGTCTATGTAATATTAATTTCTCAAGCCATTTATCGTGGTAAATATTAGATCTCGTATGAGGTCTTTCCGACCCTTTTCCGATGTGCGTAGCACGGTTAGATACCTCGAGAGCTTCGTTGTGCAGAAATCTTCGGTTAAAAATTCAGTACACTTCTCATTTTTCTACAGCGCAAGTCACAACTACGTTACCCCAGGGTAAGTTTATTTATTTATTTATTTATTTATTTATTTATTTATTTATTTATTTATTTATTTATTTATTTATTTACTTACTTACTTACTTACTTACTTTCTTACCAACTATCTGCTTATTTATATACACCACTGTGCAAGTGCCAGCTTTTTCTTCGCAGATGGCTTGGTGGAATCTAATTGAATCTAATCGATTCGGATCTTATGTAGATTAATGTGATTAATTAATAAGTGAAATGAACGGTGGATTAAAATTTTGTCGGCATAACTGTTTAAAATTGAAATAAGTTTCAACCGTTCGCATGACATTTTTCTGGAAATACCAATATTTCGTCTTGGATTTGACTAAAAAGGATAAACTAAACCTTTCCGATCTGAAGAGACAGCAATGGCAACTTAACCGATAGTCTGTCCTTAACACAAAAGCGATTTAAATGAACAGGCAGAAACCATGTCTACCATGATCTTTCCAATTCACAATATTTCCTATTTCTCGACAGCCCAATCGACAGCGACGATGATACCTGGTAAGTCATTAACCTGGTCTTATATTTTGAATGCCTTCTTAAGTTGATAATGTTTTACAACATGCGCAGTTTATGTACATTAAAAGGTTTAGAGTGGATTTTAGAGTTACGTATATGAACGTCATATATGGCTGAATTCAACAGGATTTGGGTGCGTTCAGAGTCACATACTTAAACAGTCGGCGAGTCTGCTTGTATTCCCCTAATGCCAAATTTCCTGGTTGAAATCCATGAAATGTGTTCCTCATGAAATGTAAACTGGGAAAAAACGAAGACACTGGTAAGAATCTGAAACATCTGCAGAGAACAAAAGTATAGACGTCTATGCAGCGAAATCTGTCAGCTACCCGGTAACATTAGCGTCAGGTCCGTTTAAGGTAGAATGCATCTGCGGGACAGATATTCAGACGCTCGAAGTTTCACAACACTTTCCTGGTCTTCTGCTTGTATGGCCTGTTGGAATTTTTATCGTCTTGTTTTCTTGAAAATTGAAATATTAATTGTTTTTATACAGAGGCGACATAAGGAATAGGGGATATTTTTGTATTTCCGATATCGGCGAATTTTCAGTGACTTTCACTCTGATCCTGAGTTTATTCTTGTTTAACATGAAAGAGAATGGTTTAAAGTTTTCTGTGGGCATGGTTTAGCTTCGCCGTAAAACTCTTAGTTTTGAGGCGCATATTACTTTAAGTGATAAATAGTGTCATGTATTAATTAATTAATTTATTTATTTATTTACAGTGACAGACCGCATAATTAAATGTTTACAAATGTATTTTATAAATCATACTTTTTTATTTTCACTTGAACTTGTTACATGTGTGATTAGCACTTCTTAAACTTTAAAGGGAGGAGGGTTGTCCAGTTTACAACTGTGCAAATGGGTCCGTACAACATATCCCAACATCCCTTGTGCATATACAAAATTGTAAAATGGCGGCTGTACCCGAAACTGGTGACCGCGGCCGAAGCAGAACCATATTAAACAAAGAGACGCAATAAAAGTTTATTTGGCAAAGTCCTGAAATGATTAAAAAGCTACAAAACTGGTGAACTATGAACACGTATCAAATGTTGAATTTTACTTCACATTTGCACGACATTCATCGCTAATTTCTGGGAAGAGGCATTGTTTATGAACAAGAAAGTCGCGCAGCTGCAGACGGGACGACCCTCCCTTTAAATTAAAATTTTCATCTGAATTGCTTTGCTGGTAGTATTATATATCTACTTTGTTGAACAGTAAAATCTACAATAAATAAAAATCCATAATTTTTACATGTCTACTAAACATCCATAACGACTGAAAAATTTAAACTAGTGTTGATCAAAAACAGTAAAGATTATGCATATCGTGTGAAAACGTACTAGAACGAGATATACGTTTAGAGCAGTATTGACTTACAAACGGCTAGGGAGAGTCTACCAAAGCGCTGTCCATATGATATGCACAAAATCTCAGACGAAATGCAATGGTCTGACGAAATGCAGAAACTAATAAGGACATTCCAAGGAGGAACAGCAAGGATTTAGTGTATTTTTCGAGGTGCGAGTTCGGTTGCGGCTGTCCTTCTTTTACGATGTGGAGTCGATGATCAGAAATTCTTTTCGTAAAATAAAAGTTGAGTTTTGTTGTTGTTTATTTTAAATGATTGAATATTTGTATTCTTCATGGCCATCATGGTTAAGCAATTTTCGCATGTATATTAACCATACACGAAATGAAATTACTTGCACCGTAAGAAATTTCGATGAAGCGGTTCGCGATTGCGTGCCCTGAGCACTAGTCAATATTGAATGTGTGTGACTTTTAATCGTTACGTCATTTGATTACCGATCGGATGTATTTGATTTGTCTTTACACCGAAGATCCCCGGACTGAAAACACAGTAGTCTTATCGGCAGTGTCGATGTCGGAAATTTCCAAAGGTGAGACCCGTATCAAATTCAACGCAAGTCAAAAACTAACACTTCGAGGTTTATGTCCGTTTACATTATAACACAGCATGTGTGGCAAAGTAAGGTGCACTATGGGTCGTAAGGTTGGCAGGTACTTTTATGGTCTCTCTTTGCTTAAATATAACGGCGATTAAGTTATCTGTTTGTCATTGCAGCCTCCAATACCGGACAACCTAACGACGGCGTCGCATTAATCGTTGAGGACCTAACTATTCTTTACGACCGAGAAGACTTCTTGGACCCGAGCAATAAAGTGACATTCAATATCACGTTTTTCCTATCGATATACTCAATATCAAGTGTCGGCGTGCATGGAGACAGTAACTGGAAAGTGGAGTTGTATCTCTCGGAAATCGAGAATGGACAGCCGTTAAAAACGACGCCCGTTGAACTCACAGTGAAGCAGCTTGCGGCTGATCTCGCTCTAAACCAAATGCTCTCTTTCAATGTCGTCAAGGATTTCCCCTTGCCCACGACATCGAACTATACGTGTGTTGGGATTGTTTATTGCTGTGTCAAAGTTCAACCTCACCCCGATGCCGACTGGGTCCTGGACACGCAGTTTGCGAAGAATATACGATGCCGATTGGTGCACTGCCCTTCTGAAGGTACATGCGACTTACCTTTGTCTTTGAAAAAAAAGAGTTCATTTTATCTGGAAAGCTAGACGACAATATCGCAAAGTTTGAGGACTATGGATTTCAGTTAACATGGCTAGTGTGGACATACTGAACTGTGTCATGTGATGGGAGGTGTCTGAATTGAATGGTGTGGTGTCAACTTTTATGGCACAATATCAAAGTTAACTACAATAGTCTTTGCATGCATTGTAATCGGAAATTTTTTGACCTGTACGGAAGAAATATTGCGTAAAATCATTTCCTGGAAAACTCTCTCTCTCTCTTTTAGATGAAACTTTCGGTGCGTTTTCAAATATTTTTTGTTCTCGGTATAAAGTACAGTTTTATTGTTCTGCTCTGCGAATCACGTCGAAGTGTCCTGTGTCCAACTTGTCAACGCGTCTTTATGTGTGTAATAACAAACGCTACTGTTAACAAGTGAATTCTAGTCCGGACTAGAATTCTGCCATCAGTAACTGAATATTGTTCACAATACTTTGTATTTCAGCATACTACACAGACAAGAAAAAAAGGAAAAAGTACCTTTTTTCTTGACCAAAGTTTCGGAAATTGTTATCAAAGTTACAACGACATTGTCCCTTTAAGACAACGGTGTTAATCAAAATTTGTAGTAAATATGTTTTGGCTGAAATTGTAATGCATTTTTGTTGTCAAATATGCTTATTTGCAGGGACCTCTGTTACCCAAAGCATTGGTATTCTTACGTTACTGGTTTTGACTGTGCTGGAGGTGACCTAACCATAGGAAGTACGAAAAATTGGCGGGAATAAAAAGCCGAAAAGCAAATTAAAAACGCATCTTAGGAAATGGAGATTCGTACACGAGACATTTACAGGTTTCAAGCAAACATTCGGATATGCTTCCGAGTACAAAGGCAGGGTCAAAGTACGATACAGGTCGTAAAGTGATGTTAATGTTTCCGATGGAAATAATCCCACTGTGCCGTCCATTTGATTTATTTTATATTTAACATTTACACATGCATAACTTAAATATGTTGCGTCCATTTTATCGCCGGATCCTTTGAGTAATGAGTTTTTTATTTTCATGAAAGTGTTCGTCCATTTCAAATCTTTTTATCAATATTTCATGGAAAATAAAGAGCAATATAGCCTATCAGACATCTATTTAATGTTCATCATATTACTATGCCATGTTTCTCGCATTTTAATTGGTCGAGCTGAACCACGTGACTGACCACAAATACAGTAATGGTTGCCTACATGCCCGTGAATATGAATAATAGTATTAACACCAACAGTATCGTTAACATCGTGACTTTACAGCTAAAACGTAAATTGTGATTTCTACAAAGATGATAATCACAAAATAAAACCGAGCACTTGTAGGCCAAGTTTAGGCACTTTTGGATTTATCAAGTATGACCGAAGAAGATATACTAAATGTCTCTCGTTAAAAAGTGTTAAGGTTTCGTTTTTATGTCAGAGGAACCAATTCACATTTACACATGTTCCTGGATATTCGCTTAGCATTTCATTCGCTTGAAATCGATTATGGCAGTGAAGCGGTACAATTGTCCGTGTTTATGACCACTGGATGACCTTTCATCCTGATACTTGACTGATTTGTCCTCCATTTTGAGTGAACACTAGACCATATCACTGAATCCTGCACAGGACCGCCGCTGTCACAAACTTTCAATCAAAGTGAAAATTTTCTAGCGCCAAATGTTTTTAATACCGCAAATCACCAAACGTATCAGGATGCAAGGTTTACTGCTGTCAATGGTGTAGTCGAAATCAAGTACGATGATTTTTTGATGCCGTAGACTTTAAAGCCTCAATAGCTGCGAGTGTGTAATAAACCGATCTCAAAATATCCCCAGTTTTCCCAGTTTTCTTTAAATAAGACCCATTAAAAACTGAAAAAAGTGTATAACACTGTCATAAGTGTCGAAAGTGGTACGTAAATTCAAACGTTTTAACATTATTTTAGATTTCCTGCTTTTTTTCAAAAACTAATCATGTGGCGAAGAAAAAAAAATACAGCAACGAAATGTTGGCTATCGTGTATTATGCAATCAGTAAATGGCATCATGCTTGTTTCTTTTACGATCACGATATGTATATGCAGGAAATACTGCATGTTTTGTACTTTTCCGTGGGTCGCCATTTAATTAGTGCAGCACCTGTTTATATAGGCATGGACCAAATCAGTGAGCAGTGATATTTCTATACATGTCCTAGCACATTTACACGAACCAACTTTGGTTTGAAAATAAAATCAGGGAAAAAATGTATAAAATTCGCAGCTATTTGGGCTATAATGAGTCATGGTTTATCCACTTTGTGACGGATGCGGTACGGTTTTACTTAAAAGAAAGCACTCAGTTTGAATCCCTTTTTATAAACGATACATAGGAAGCTGGCGCATAAATGTGAGAGAAGAACTCAGGTATGTTAATGCATGGGCATAGGCTTACATACATGTAAATCAGTTTGAACATACTTTTTAATCAGACCTGGTCAGAAAATTGTGAAAATTGCCAAAAATATGTTTCGCATTTGATTAAGCTGAAATTATCATAATATATTACCCAAGCCAGGTCACGTGACCATAATCTGTTATTTTCCCGCCAAAATTGTATATGCAAATAACTGAATATTCCAACCGCTAAACATCAAAATATTTAAAATATCATGACCAATTAATGTAAAATGGGATGGGAACTTGTGTTAGAACTAGTGGCAGATGCAAATTATTGAATTTGAATATTATTTCTTCACAAAAACAACAAATACAATATTTTTGACGTTTTACATGAATATTTTGAATATCAGAAAGAAGTATAGATAGAGTTTCAAGAGTGCCATGTATTTTTGAAAGAATATGATAGATGTTGTTTCCAAAAGTGCAAAGAAAATCAAGAAAATTTAACGGTTTACGGTTGGAATATTAAAATTAATAAAGACGTAAATTTTGGCGGAAAATATCAGATTTGGTCACGTGACTCAACTCGTCAAGATTTAGGCAGACATTTTTTTAAAGAATTTAATAATTCCAATAATTGGGCCAAATATCAATCAAATCTGGTGGTTTTAAAGATAATTGATCATTTTCTTACTTTTGGGCTTGATGGGTACAAACACCATGCATTAACTTACTTGAGAAGTTGGAGTCTCGTCTTCGTGGCTGGATGGCGCTGTCGCAAGGTTGCGGTTGTCATGGCGCTACCAGCAAAACAAATACATATCTTTCGGTCTCGTGAATTTTATTTTATTTGATGTTCAATTTCAAAGTCATTGTATAAAACAGCTCTGGAGCAAATGCCTAGCAATCCATTTAGTTTCGAAATTTACAATTTTTACGATAAATTTGGTGTGTATGTTTACCGTGAACTTGAACAAGGGGGACTATACGTGGTGATTCCTCGTTCATTTTTTTATAAATTATGAAAATGAACTGCATTATCATTTATTGTTCGACTTTAATTTTTATTAAAGCCGCGCGTACAGAATTAATAATAATATAAAGCAAATATTTTACATTGTGTGATATTGTAAATCCTTTAATTCATATTTTTTCATATAGTATCTTTACTTTATATGGCTGGTTATCCAGAAACAAACTGAAATAAAGTAACTACACGAAACAAATTGAGTATTCATACCTGTCCATAGATCATCATCAATATAAAAATAAATTGGCATTGTTGCTATCCGGATGTCCCGAAAGTGTGCGACCACAGGGGAACCAGAAGTCTAGTTGTTCTGTTGTTGTTGTCGTTGTTGTTTGTGTTGTTTTTATTACTCGTGTTGTTGTTGTTGTTTACAAATAAATCTCAACGAACATAACTATTGTGTTGTTGTTGTTGTTTCAAACGTAATGTAGATCATGTTATAAGAAACACAAGTACGCTACCATTATTTGACCCCATGCAACTCTCTCCCAACGTACACTCTCTTCATATAATTTTACGAGGAGTGTACGTTGGGAAAGTGTTGTAACCTCCATAAATGTAATAATCTCCATAAATGTAACATCAACCATAATTGTAATAAAATGCACCCATAAATGTAATATCACCCATAAATGTAACAAAAATCAACCACAAATGTAATAAAAAGACCAACCACAATTGTAATAAATGGTAACCATAAATGTAATAAAAAAATCACCCATAAATGTAATACTTGTCAACCATAAATGTAATAAGTCTATTTTGTCGTTGCGGAATTAGCCCTTAAAATGTATCTATGTAATAAGGAAAGCAACTCCACACATTATTCATATCTTAATTTTTTGCGTTTAATGTTTTGTATACTTGAAAGTGTATTTTACGTTTCCCTATTTTGTGTAAAGAACTGATTGGCCATGGCGCCGGGACACACCTGTAATCTGAACGTCAGTGCAGTCTCTACTCCAGAGTGGAGAAGACTGTATAACACTACGATCCTTTAACGCCGATTTTTCGAAAATTGCCGTACTTTCTTAATCAGTCGCCTCAAATTCGTCTTCAGTGGATAAACTGTGTGGAATAATCGACAGATTGTCTGTATTCCTTTGTTGTCCCACTTGAAGTTTGTTCCTTCACTGGGGATGCTAGGATGTCTAATTTTGTCCTACTGTGTTCAAGGTAGTGATCGTATTGTTTTTACTAGATTGAAATTTAGATATATGTTCTCGTCAACATGTTTTGTGTCGTAAGTTTCTGTTATAAAGTTGTACATTTCTCTGTTATTTGTTCTGAGTCATCTGTCATAAAGTTTGTGTGGTACCATTGCTTGACGAGTTATTTTGACGCCTCCTTATTATGTAATTATCAGTGTCTAGAACTGCTGTTCCACTTCCATTATCTAACGGTTTGATCAGTACCTCACCATTTTCTGATAGTGTTCTCAAAGTATTCTATAGTATGTTTCGGAAAGGAAACCTAGTTTCGGGAAAGTATGCAATGATTACACTAGTCTTATTAAAGTTATTATTTACTCAGGGCATTGATAAACAAATGATCACATATGCAAGTTCAAGTTTATTACATTTATGGTTGAGTTTTATTACATTTATGGTTAATTTGTTTATTACATTTGTGGTTGCGGGTTGTTACATTAATGGTTGACTGTTTTATTACAATTGTGATTGATTTTATTACAATTGTGGTTGATATTACATTTGTGGAGATTATTACATTTATGGAGGTTACAAGTGTTGTATGGGGTCAAATAATGATAGCTTGTGTTTCTTATAACATGATCTACATTACGTTTGAAACAACAACAACAACAACAACAACAACAACAACAAAACAATAGATACGTTCGTTGAAGTTTATTGGTAAACAACAACAACACGAGTAATAAACATAAACAACAATACAAACAACAACAAGAACAACCAGACTTCTGGGTCCCCTGTGATGCGACATGAACTCCTACGTGATTTTAAACTTGAGATAGAATGCGCGCGCACCTCAGAAACATATATTCGAACTGTAAAACTTTTACAATACACTTTTAGTCTGTCTACTACTTGCTAGGGCTCATTTTGAAGCTCGCGCGGAGTAAACAAAATTTTCACACAGGCATATGTTTGTGAAAATCGAAAATATAATTTTTCATCCATGGAGCTAACAGAAGAATAGTGCCCATTTTGAATTTGAAGAATAAGTAAATATTTGGCAATTTGTTTCTCTCGTACCAATTTTTGCACGTTGAGCCCTGATTTTTATTCTTGATAGAAAGGGAATGATTTACAGTTTTTTTCGGTGAAGTTTGAGCAAAGTTTAAAGCCTCACAATTTCGAGGCGAGTACTATCTTACTTGTCGGTCGATTCCACTGATCGTCCTGTTCCGACAAAGTTTGCATCACCCATTGAGTAAGCGACAGCTCATTTGCAAAGAACAAACTTAAATATGTCAAAATTGGGATTTTTCATTCCCTGGTTTTCAATAAAGCAAATGGAAATATGGGAACAAAGCATAGAGGTGTGTCTTTGAAAACGACATTTGTGGGTATGTGTGAACGAATCAAAATATTGCCAAAACGCACATGAATAAATATGTCTTGCCTTTTATTCAAGGTCTCTGATCATCAAAGAATAGTCTGTTCAAACTCTTTGGTGCCTAAAACTACTTCAATGGCAAATCCGAAAAGAAAGCATAGCGAATGTGAAGCAGCGATGTTGGGTGTTCTCTTTGCCGGAGATAATTCACCTCAAAGAACCTTTGTCTTCAGGAATCATCACTGCACATGAAGATGGTACACTTCAGTAAAAGGCGTTTCCAGAAGCTGCCAGTGTTTGCGTATATTGCGATGTTTATAAGGGCTTGTTTGTCCGTGTTCACCCAAGCTCGAGTGAAATTTCTATCGTTTTGCGCGAGAAATAAGTCAAACTACGCGCCTCACAGAACAGTTTAATATCTTTTTTGTCCAACCGTGCTGTGCCCTTAGTGTGTGGTCTGGACCACTGCGTAGTACACAAGAGTTATAATGCAACGGTTTTTATGGTGAATTGTTTCTCTGAGGCTGTAGCTGGTAGGAGAGAGTTTTGTTAGGGAGATGTAACAGCGACCAAAGTAGAAAACTAATGCCTTCTGCCCTATATTTCAGGATATGAAAGTTTGAAACGAGCTTTTTGGCTAAAAGGGAAAGAAAGTAGTTGTAATTTTTTAAGGATGTTGTCATTGTTTTGTTATAAAGAAAATGTTCATGTTTTCACTCGTCTCTCGGAAAGTTGTTTAAAGGGAGGGGATCGTTGGAACTCGAGATCTGCTAAAGGTTGCCAGGGACCCATACGACCGATGTAAACACTGTATCTAGAGTGTGAGCGATTGATAAAAGTTAAAATATGTTGTTAACAATGAATATCGTAAAATTTAAATGTTGCAGATATGTTGACGCGATGCATCTAGATATCATGTATGTCCCCCTTTAAATATTCAAGGTTCAAGCCTCGCCAACACAATATGTCTTCTGTACAATGTACAGTGTCATCTCTGACAAATATATTCTTGTCAAGACGTAAATTTAGCATCAACAACGTTGGGCACCTTACATTCGGGCTGTGTTGACAATTAGTACACTAGATTTAAAATTGTATTTTACAGAGAGAGTGAAAATACCGGAAATACATCAAAATTATACACCGTTCAAGGGACACAGTCGCTCTTTTTTATACCTTTAGTCACTCCGTCTTCAACATGACGACGGTACGATAACTGCAAAAGTGTCAAAAACTACCCCTTTGTTGAATGAAAACAGATGATTTCGTTTTGACTTCAAGACGAAATAGGTTTTTCCTTTTCCGACTTGCTTTCCTACGACGAATAAACATTGCCACAATGTTAGGAAAAGCTGCTATCCTTAAGGCATCGCAAATTAAGATTTCATGACAAAAGCTTGCATAAAGTCCAAATTTTAAGTTACAGCGTATGTTCAGCCATGCATGGTAAGAGTTGTGCACAACTTGATTTTCTGGTTCAGACTGTAAAATGTTCACTGAATGTTTAATCTTGTCTGGCTGCAAGCAGAGTTGAGGTAGTGCACAGTTGACCAGTATTTCGTCATGTTTCAAGATGTCAACACACGCTACTTTTCATCAAACGAAATTCATGAAACAAATCAAAAAGAGCTACATTGCCCCTTTAATAGAGTTTAATATAGCATTTGCTCATTTTACATGTGTTGTAGCTATGACGACCAGCTCTGTAGAAATTACCACTGCCTACGAAACAACCGAGACTTCGGCAACATCTTTGATCTCTCCATCCTTCACCATGGCAACATCACCATCACCGACACCTACCGGAAGTACACCAGAGTATTCTGATGTAATGGCAGCGAGCTCAACAGTACAACAGCAAACAAACACAGGGATGTATACGCTCGATTCAACGCGTTCCCAGGTGAGTCATTAAGTACTTCAAAACAACATTTGCTCTCCTTGTCACGGATCACCAGCGACAGTCGAGTGTAAAGATGGATGGCGGCTACAACAATGAACGCCTGTATGGGGGAATCGAAGCAAAAGCAATTGACCTCATATATCTCACGATAGTCTATCAAATAAATCAAAATTTTCAATAAATCACTGTTTGAGACCAAGGTTAGAGAAATATCAAAGAGAAATTTAATTTCCACAATTTTGTGTGCATTGGTTCTGATACGAGATGACCGTAACTTAAATAAATAAATAAATAAATAAATAAATAAATAAATAAATAAATAAATAATAAATAAAAAGATTTATCAAGAATCGCATCATTTACCTGAGATTTTCACAGAGAAACACGCTCACGTTCTTCCCATAATGCAATCTGGTAAAGCTACAAATTAAACAACAAATTAAAGGAAAACACGTCGAAGATACGTCTTGTTGTATGATATTACGTGCGAGTAATATTTAGCATTAGGTAGCGTGCTTGGTTCTCGAGTCTGTGAGTGTGAAGTTTACACGCCACACATCGATTGTGAGAAACGTCCTTTCATCCGATACAGATGACAGATATTCGGTTTCTTTCAGGACTATTCGAGCGGATTTGTTCAAGAAGAATCTACAACATCTCTGTTCACATCAGAACCTTCAGAGACTTCAGATGGTGATTCACGCACCCAACTGACAACTTTGCCGACTACTTCATGGGAGCCAAAGACGGATACAGCAATGACGTCATCTTCGGGAGAAACCTCGCCAAGCTCAGAGATACACAAAGCGACGCCCGACTTTCTAGCGACGCAGAAACATCTTCAGAAGTTATCACATCACCTGATGGAACAGATGAAATGACTAACTCACACGTAATTTCAACAACAGACCAGCTCACGTCGGGAGTTATCGAAGATACCGAGATGCCACTGACCGAAGACACTACAACTGTACTGCCATCGACAACCGCCGACAAACCGTCAACGTCAAGAATGGTTTCTACGCAGAGTGACAAATCGACGCCGAAAGAAACGACTTCGATCGTCACCCTCTCCGCATCTCAAGCATCAACGACCGAGGATTACCGTACAACTGTGGCGCGACGTGGTCCCGCGACGACTAGAAAACCACAAACGCCGTCAACTACAGGAACAGGTATAGTTACTTTCGATCGTATATGGAGACAGATTTTCCGCAACCTAACACCAATGAAATCGTAGATTCAGTGTAGATTGCCTTGCTGTAAGCTGGCAACATAGATCATTTCTCTGTGGATAAAAACGCTTTTCACGAACCAAGATACGTTCTTGAAAAGTTGATAATAGTGATGCAAAATTAACGATATCACTCATCGCGACATGCAACTGGCATTCGGGCAGACCTTGAGGATTAACTTTTCAGTCTTGTCTAGATATTTCTATATTAAGAAGTGTCAGTGACTTAAAATGTTGCCAACTGTCTTCAAGTAAGCTCGTCTTTAAATGCGTTCATTAAAGTATTTAGTGGCATAAGTTTCCTGAATTTGAAGCAATGCAATTGAACGCTTTATACAATTAAGTGAGATAAAGTCACCGGATTATATCGGGGAAAATGTTTCATTCATATCGTGATACTATTGGTTTGCGGTGAATAAACTGAGCCTACGATAGTATTTCTATTCATAGTCTATAACTTTGGTGGCAGTGGTTGGAGTTTCAGTTCGAGGCTCCCTGAACATAAGGGATGGACCATTTAATCCGTGGGGGTGGTCCAAATGGAAACAAATCTTTCGAGTGAAAAGATTTACTTTTTCAGCCTAATTTTGGAAAACACATCCAAATGAAATGAGAGGCAACAAAATCACGAATTATTTCCAAATTTTGTGAGTATGCATGTACTACCTATTTCGAAAATTACGTGAAGGTTTAATGTAAAGAAAAAACATAAATGCTTGTCTTCGCGTTGCTGTAACACCCTTGGCAACAAGATGTTTTTCTGCCTATACCGTATCTTGATTGGTAGTAAAAACGTAAATACAACCGTGTTTACATTTCGAACTACATATCTGCAACATTTGTGTAAAGTGCGGGTCAAGTGTCGACAAACTGCTCATTGTTCCATTAAAATAGTTCTGAATGCTTTTCTTGTCACCAGAAATCGATCCGTGCGCCAGACATAACTCAAACCTTTGTTCGTCCGATCGACTCTGTCTGACTGAAGAGGCCTCGGTGTCCGGCTACCGCTGTGTCTGCAAACCGGGTCACTATGACGTCAACGGGACATGCGCAGGTATGTGAATCATAAGTCGATGTTCTTGTTCATTTTCAGTTAAGATAGAGTGTATTTTCACCGTCATCATCTCTACTGTGTTTCAATACTATATATTTCACAGCAATACTTTTATAGGTTATTTGGTGTTTTCAATTACGACACCATCACAGAAGAATTCAACCAACGCTCGCACATTCAAAATGGAAGTACATGTACAAGCCTACGGCGAGGGGTGACCTTAAAATCAAATATGGTGAAACTTTTCACGAAGTTAACGAGAACCATTTTCGTGCCGCTTGCTACCTCTAACATCTATAGTCGCGTAATGAACACTTGGGGTGCTATTTACATATCAATGTGATATTCACAAGTAATTTTTGAAAAGATTTGCAAACCGTGTCCAGATTGATACGGTTGAAGGAGGAGGGGCAGAGACTTCGCACCCAATGGTGCGACATTATCGATCACTCAGGGGATCAAAGCATGTCCCACGACTCTAAGAATTCCACGAGGTGATCAGGTGACCCCTGGCTTTCCCCTGCAGGCTAAGACCAAGAAATGCATTCATGATAAACAGTGCATTAACGGACACTTGGCTTCAAACCAACGAAAGAGTAGCATTTCATTTGACAGAGATCAAGCTGGGATCACCGCTGCCTTACGGCGGTGAATCTTGCTGATGATGTCATCTTTCGTGCTTTTCAGAGTCCATATCGTTCATCGCCAGCTTGAAAATACTCGAAATCAAACTATCCGAAGCAAAATACGTCGACGACCTGAAAAATCCAGACTCCACTTACTACGAGAAAACTGCCGGTGACATCGAGACTTCGGTAGGTGAAAGGGCGTCACTGATCAAGATACAACATTCTCAAGATTTTCTTTGAAGAGCTTATTTCCTGCAGCCAATTTAAGTCACTTTAGGCATAGTCGTTATACAAATCCTAGCCTGTGTGTTTCGAAGAGGAGCACAGTACTCGAGGCAGTAGGCCTACTGCAAAACAGTAAAACTTGACAAACACATAGATATTATATATATATATATAAATATATATATATATATGTGTGTGTGTGTGTGTGTGTGTGTGTGTGTGTGTGTGTGTGTGTGTGTGTGTGTTTCAATTTAGTTTCTACTATATATATATATATATATATATATATATATATATTATATATAAACAAAGAAATGATTGATGTTCATTTTCTATTATCCAGTAAGAGTCGTTTAAGCTTCACGTTATAGGACTACAGACAGAATTGAATATACTGTATGAAAGAATGAACCTTTGTTAGACATCGTTGGCCGTCCTGAGGAGCGACGAGAGTCATTTTGAGTTTCTGTTAAAATTATTAAGGAAGAATGATATAAATTTATCAAGGAAGTATGATAGTAAACAAGCTGTTATACAGACGACAAAAATTAAATAAACAGTTCACTAAACGAATAAAAAGATAAACATATAAATAAATCAATTAATAATTACCACCAAAAAAGTAGCAACAATATAACAAACAAAGAAACACATGATCAGTTTGTCGACACGTTAAACAACAGTAGCATTAACCGTGTAAGCGTCATAAGTCCAAATTTATTTATTTATTCAGCTTTGACATAAAGTCAGGATGAGTCGCACAGGTGACTAACACCTATACAAAAGCAACCCTCCTCAAAAGCACACATTTAACAAGTTACACATACAAAATTAAAAACAGAAAAGACAAACGCAGAATAAAACAATCATAAAAAAATACAAAAAAAATCAAAACAGAACAAAACAAAACAGATAAATTAACAGAGACGGCAATTTTTACAGTGACACTTTCCCACCCAAGTACAAGTGTTATCAGGATAAAAATTATTGTTTAACAAACCCGTGTAATGTTTTAATAAAATAGACTTGTATGACCTAACACTTGTTGAAGATTTGCCATGAAAGGGCATAACACTACTCGAGTAAAAAGCTCTGTTAAAATTCATGTCTTTGTGAAAGTTGCACGTTGTTTCGCTGGTCGAACAAAGTTTGATGTACTTAATTTTTGCAGATAGGCGAAGTTTTCAACAGTTCCAGTGATTACTACGGCACAGAGATTGTAGAGTTTTCATCTGGAAGCATCAAGGTTGTACTCCTGATCTTCTTCGCGACAAATACCCGGATGTCTAGTCACGTGATCGAAAGGACGATAAAGGATGGTGTCCAGAGGGGTGGTGGCATCCTCGTCGATTTGACCATAGAGAAAGACTCTGTGAAAGTTAAAGGTATTTGCAATGTCCCATGGTGTCGCAAGCTAAGAAAACTGTTTGCTTTTCCGGCATCTATTTTTCAGACGCCAATCTGCGATTTTCCAGACATAAGTACGGCTGTTAACTATTTCCGATGGTTTTCTACCGCGTTTTACGGCAGACAGACTATTGTCCTTTCCGAGCGACATCAGATAACTGAGGTCTGGATGCGAAAGTATTCTGTTCCAAGACAATTTTTATGTAAATGAAATTTGTCTTAGTTTTCGTTTATTTTGATATTTAGTCGGTATTTTTTGGGCGTAGAAAACTTTCCCAAGTGTGTCAGCCCATGTTTGTAAAAGACTTTGAAGAAGAAAATACGCGATCGCCCGATGCGCTTATCATGACAACGACCCCTTGCATTGTAATAGGGTCCCTCCCGATTTTCAAATATACTTGTAAAACTTGCAGGTTGTTGGGTAATAATAAGCCACGTTTCAATAAACTTCACACTGCCATGTCATGCGTTGAAGTACATTATTACGCCTAACCGTGTAATAACACATTTTCTTTCACTACCAGACCACAATAATACCGCGTGTGACACACCAGACCGCAATGACTGTTCATTTGATGCAGATTGCTTGGACGTTCAAGGTGACAATTTCACGTGCCAGTGTCACAGTGGTTACGAGGATGTTTCGCTTTCTAAACACGTCCGACCCGGGAGACGGTGCGTTCCTGAGACAAAAGGTAGGACTTAGGTAGGAGACTACCAGGGCAGTATGCCATGGGAGAAAAGTACGCCGTAGCAGAAAAAGAGCTTGCAATGAAATATTATGATATGATACCAGGTCATTAGTTTGGCAATATTGGGAAGGTAATAACATAGCAGACACAGGGATCTTAATAATCCGAATGTTTGTATGTATGTTTATATTTGAAAATATAATTAAAGAATTCAGAAGCTCTTACTGTTGTGCAAATTTCCAGTTATATTGTTGTCGTTGCCAATACTTCTAAAAAAACATAAGTTGGGTTTCCTTAGCTTTGAGTAGTGTTTCCCGTTGTAATGCCTTCCTTCTAAATCACACTTACTCTTCCATGTTGATATTTTTAAATTTGATTCCTCCAGAAATGAAAGCAATGTTTCTATTCTATAGAAAGTTTTTCAAAAGTATTATGCCGGTCACGAAGTCCTTCTCGCTATTGATACTCTGTAGACAGTAAAATTTCAGTCATACTGTCTTCCTGTAAACATTTTCCTTTTAGGTGTCAATTTCGGAATGTTTGTACTTCTGTTGATATTATGAAATTATTCCTTTTTTCACTTACATGTATTCTGAAAATATCGCTTCTTTCAGATCAGGTATACGTTTTGGCGCTTGCTGTGTCCCTGGGAACAACAGCGGCAACATTGTCTTGTTGCCTAGCGCTTTTCCTCGTCTACGTTTGGAAATCTAGGAAATTGCGAAGGTATCAGAGGAGGGCCCGAAGACCTTTTATTGTTATGAACGATTCATTCTTGATCCACGGAAGGCAGTCCCGAGGTTCATCAGCGGGATTGTTAAGACGCACCAGCGACGAGGGGAGAAGTGAGGTAGCGGCAAACGGTCAGATCCAGCGACAATCCTTGCAATATCATCGTGCCTATCCGAAGCATCATCACACGGATAGCGGAAAGGTTAGATCATGTTTTCTCATTGGAAGATGTCAGCTCTCGTAACTTGAAAAGAACGTACTGGAGATGTTTTGTTTTTCGCATTTTCTGTTTTAATTGCAAGGCCGCAAAGGAAAGGGTTTTGTTTCCTGCACGCGTCGATTCAGATCAGTCGCCTTTTTCACATTCGCTTGCCAAAAAACACTGACCGACAAAATGGACAGTGTGTAGCGCACGACAGAACATGTTGATATCTTCAGGATCACACATGTGCTCAGTGTATATGGTGCTGATCTCTGATGAACAGTGAATTTATTGTTCTCATCATTCTGCTGGTCGGAATTACAGCTGTATATTAACACTCCCGCTTTTGTTGTTTTTATTGTTCATGGCGGTAGTTGGACTTTGTGAGCTAAAAGGAGCGGGAAAAAACGCATCATTTTCGATAGAGATTCAGGGTGAGGGGTAATAGACCTTTTTTCTTGTCTAACCTGAATGAAATGTTACAATGCTTTACTTACGGTAGAACGCGCCTCGGGGACAGATATTCGGACTCTCAAATTTTTACAATCGTTTTCTGCTTTACCTCCTGTAGGGACTCTTTTTTAAGCTCTTGTAAGTAAAGTTTTCACCGTCTTAGTTTTGTGAAAATCGAAAATTTAATTTTACCCGTAGAGTTTCAATACGGGAACGGCGGTCATTTTGAATTCAAAGTATCGAAAAATGTTGGGTAATTTATTTCTCTAGTAACAAAATTTGCACTGTGACCCCCCCCCCCCCCCCCCCGGCCAAGTTTTTATTCTTTATTTGAAACGAGACTTCTTGAAAGTTTTCCTTGGGAAAGTTTTTCAGAAAGTCTTTCAGTTTTGAGATTCGTACAAATTTATATTTGTAAACAGTGCAATCTCACTGATCAGTAATTCTTGATGTTTTAATCCATTTAACGGCGCGGTATTTGCTCCGGCGCAATTTCATATTATTGTACTTGCATATTTCATCAAATATATAGCAAATGATGGTTTCTTGTTTTTCTTAACATATGTTGCTACTTAAGGAAACGCGGTCGTCGGAACTGCGCCAGTACTAGTTTCTTGTTTACAAACAGTGTATTTCGTGCACGATATCTAGATGCACCTCATCATCATAGCTGCAACATTTAAATTATACGATGTAGATTATGGTAGAGATGTTTTCACTTTCATCAATCACCATCGTACTTTGGATACAGTGTTTACATTGGTCGTATGGATCCCATACGACCTTTGAGCGCAGTTCCGACGACTGTATCCCTTTAAGGTCGGAGCTGAAATATTATGGACGGTTATTCTGGTGTACGCATGAGGAACTGTGACAAAAAATGTTTGTGCCTCTAGTCTCCATAAAGGGTTGACAGGGAAATGCTACGCTTCTATGAAGTAAAATGTCATCGTTATTTTTGCAGCAAGACGGTGTTTATAATCAGCCTCATAACAAACACCGTGACTCAATTGAAAGAAAGGAAAGTCTTGATCTGACGTCATTAAATGGCGGTTTTGTATTGCCCTATGTGGCCAACGGTACCGCCGGTCAACCTCTGCAAACGGTGAGTGTGAATATATGATACTGACAGAACTGTATAAATGACAACGGTCGATCCTCTTTGTCTCAACAAAAGTCAAAAGTTGAATGGCAGTGTTCCTCCTTACAATCAGCAAACCGAAGACGACAACAAATGAGGTTGAGCGAATATCACTCAGTTGAGAGACTTTACATGTTAAACTCGCAGCACTAAAGATGCGAAAGTAGCAAAACCTTTTACACAAATACAGGCCACTATAATTCCGAAAATTTGTTCACTCATTGAATGAATTGAACTACGCAGGTTAAAATAATTTTATTGCGCAATATTTTCACGGTTATGTCCTTGCAATAAACCAAGTATGTTTCTTGCAGGTGGTGGTACCCGTATATGATGTGTTGATGACCGAGATAATTTGTTCTGAAAGTTATACGGGTTAAACCAGCACTCGGATAAAATATCGAATGAAAGCCATCATTCCAAATTTTAGCATGACAAACCAAATCAAAAGCACTTTAAAAGGCGGCAAATCGGTCCCTTACTTTGCTGCCTCCCCGTAAATGTTTGTGTATTTTATTTTTCAGTATTTGAGTAAGTTAAGTTAGAAATGACGATGAGGGGAAACGAATCAGCTTGAGCAGCTGGAACTGCACCTCCAGACAAATTTGAATTTCTGAGACCCTTCAGAGTTTAATGAGCTTTATAGCTTGTAAGGCCGGTTCTTGAAAAGGCGAATTGCGCATTAAATGTTTTTAATGATTTGCCGGGGTTGTCGTATTTCAGAATGACAAAAATGGAAAATATCGAAAAAATGGACAACTTACGCGAAAAGCCTCGACATCGAAAGAAACTAGACGAAAGACTTCGAAGAGCGCCACCAACGGTGACGATGAGGAACCCAACCGTATTGCAGGCGTGTACAGGATCCCTCGAGTCCATCTACCTCCGGACTATATTCCCGGCTTTTCTTATCATCTGTGACGAAAATGTGGAAACATCTTCCCGCTCTTAGGAAAAAATGTTAATCTTAGATACCGAGGATCACAGGGGAAATGAGAAATACTCTAATACAGCATTACAATGTATATATCAGCATTACAATACTCGTTCAGTATGTCTGTTGTTTGGGGAATGTTATTTCATTCCGAATTGTACTTTAACTAATATATATTTTTTCATTCAAGATAATTTTGAAAGCAATATGTAGTGTTGAAGGGTGTAGGTCGTCTGTTGGGCATATAGTCGGCTGCATTTATGAAAAAAAAGGCCTTACCCAAAAAAAATTGCTACAAAAGGTTTTTTCAACGGTTTTCTATAGAGTCAAATGTGCTTAATAACATAGTAAAAGTCTACCAAAATCTGACCACCGGAAACGCGTCATTTTCAAGATGGCGTCCAAGATGGCCGCCATATACTTAAAATGGCCATAAGGGACCGTTCAGTTTTTACGGCTGGGGGGGGGGCCGGCAAAATCCAGGGGGGGGGGTCATATTAATTTAGAATCCAAGAAGGGGGGGTCATCACTTTTTCACTGGTAGGAAAGGGGGGTCACCACATTTTCACAAGTGGCCTAGCGGCCGATATAGCTCCGCTGTGTTTATGTACAGAATAACTATTTTTGACACATGTTGATGAAGAAGGTGGAAATCTTTGATAACTCATGCAGTGGCCAGAAAAAAGTGGCTACAATAAGCTGCAAAAATACAAAATTGAAGATTTCATCATACTTTGCATATATCACATCGGATCATCCCTAAGAACATGTCAACCAAAGCTATCTGATGAGTAGTTTTTTGAGAATAAAATATTCTGACCAAAAATGGCAACAATTGCCCCCAAAAATAAAAATTGCAGATTTCATCATAATTTCAAAATATCACACTTAGTTCATATATAGAAACCTGTATACCAAATTTCAAAGCTGTTAGACCAGTACTTTTTGAGAAACGCATTTTTTGACCAAAAATGGGAAAAATTGCCCCAAAAATTCAAATTGCAGATGTCATCATTATTTCAAAAAATATCATTTAGTTCAATTCTATGGAAACCTGTCTACCAAATTTCAAAGCTATCAGATAAGTAGTTTTGGAAATACACATTTTTTGACCAAAAATGGCAAAAATTGCCCAAAAAATACAAAATTACAGATTTCATCAGAAATTCAATATGTATTACTAAGCTTATCTGTAGAAACCTGTATACCAAATTTCAAAGCTATCAGACCAGTACTTTTTGAGGAACACATTTTTTGACCAAAAATGGCAAAAATTGCCCCAAAAATACAAAATTACAGATTTCATCAGAAATTCAATATATCTTACTTAGTTCATCTATAGAAACCTGTATACCAAATTTCAAAACTATCAGACAAGTACTTTTTGAGAAATACATTTTTTGACCAAAAATGGCAAAAATTGCCTTAAAAATGCAAATTTGCATATTTCTGCACAATTTGAACAAATCTGAAATAGATCATCCCTAGGGACATATGTGCCAAATATAAAAGCTATCTGACCAGTCGTTTTGAAGAAGAAGATTTTTAAAGATTTTTTTACCAAAAATGACAAAAATTGCCTTAAAATACAAATATGCAAATTTCACCACGATTTGAACAAATCTGACTGAAGTCACCCTAAGCAAACTGCATATCAAATTTCAAAGCAATCGGACGAGCGGTTTCAGAGAAGAAGATTTTTTTACCAAAAACACCATAAAAAGGCCCCAAAAATACAAATATGCAAATTTCACCATGATTTAAACAACTGAAGTGAGGTCACCCCAAGTGAACTGCATATAAAATTTCAAAGCAATTGGACTTGTGGTTTCAGAGGAGAAGGCAATTGTTGACGGACGACGACGGACGACGGACGCCGGATGACGACGGACGACGACGGATAATCAACCTATTTTATAAGCTCCGCGTCGCTGACAGCGGAGCTAAAAACATAATACCTACAATAAAGTCCACTTTATGCCATGGCCATGATTGACCCTCTTTACCGGCGGGCCGCCTTCGGCGGCCCAATACAATAATATACTTTATGTATTACCCATGACCCTCTTAGCGGGCAGACACCTTTGGCGGCCCACTCCAATTAGGTTTACTTCATGCAATGGCCATGATCGACCCTCTTTACCGGCGGGCCGCCTGCGGCGGCCCACTACAATAAATTGACTTTATTGTAATACCCCATGACCATCTTAACGGCCGGACGCCTTCAACGGCCCTGTTCAGTAAAGTTTACTTCATGCAATGGCCATGATCGACCCTCTTTTTACCAGTGGGCCACCTTTGGTTGCCCACTAGAATAAAGTTGACTTTACGTAATGGCCCATGACCCTCTTAACCGGAGGGCTGCCTTTGGCGAACCACTCCGATAAAGTTTACTTTATACAATGTCCATGGACATAAGTTGTCTATGGAAATGAAGTTAAAAATTGCCTTACAGTCGTCCTAATTAACAGACGTTTGCATGGATGTGGCTGAGAAGTTTGTACACTGGCATCTCTGCTACACGAATAAAGTGCGCCTCGTACCGGAGTTCAAATCCAAACCGTGCGGGTAAATTTGACATATGGGTTTTGGTTATTTTTCAGTGGGGGGGGGGGGGTCATCAAATTTTTTCGTCTGACAAAGGGGGGGTCATCATTTTTTCGCGAAAAATGCAGGGGGGGGGTCATCATTTTTTTGAACACCGGCGACAAGATTTTGCCGGCCCCCCCCCCCCGGCCGTAAAAACTGAACGGTCCCTAACTACTTAAATATAACCTAGACTAGTGATGTCTGTGTCTACCACCATATTTTAGTGGTTTAGGAATCCAACTACCATATCTAGATTATAGACAAGTGGTCATAAGTCCCATAATTTGCATATTTGTACATGTATTAAAAATATCACTGTCACATTCTTCGTCCAGAACATGTTGCTCATGTGGATTTTCACAATTTCCGAGGTTAGGTAGTAAAGGGAAAGCAATAACTCCACACATCGTTCATATTTGGGTTGTCTGCGTTTTGTGTATGAAAGTGTGTATAATATAAGTGTATGTCATGTTTGGCTGTTTTAAGTAAAGTGTTGCTTAGCCATGGCAAGACGTACCCGTAAATCTACGTGTCTTGATGTTACTCCACACTGGAGCGGAGAGACAAGTGTGACACTGCGATCCTTTGGCGCTGCGTTTCGAAAACAGAGTTTTCTTCATCAGTCGCTTAAAATTCATTCTTGATTGGTGAGACGTGTTGAATGGTTGATTTTTTTTTGGTAGTATGTTGTTCCACTTACGTTTGGTGTTCAAGTAGGGAAGCTAGAATGTCTACTGGTTGGTCTTGTTGTGTTTGTGTAGGTTCGTGTGAACCTGAGTTCGAGCTGTCGTCGCTTTTGTGAAGTCTTGCGCTTATAAGTCTATCGCCTATATTTCTGTTCCTTCTATATGCGATTATTGGTTGATTTTGGAACAGTTTTTTTTAGTGTTTCGTCTTTTTCAAGTTCACTCAGTTTTCTCTCAGGGCTTGCTTGATTTTTGTCATTTCGATGTACGGGCTATATGTTGTTATGAAGACTACTGTATTGTTGGTGGCGTTCTTTCTTTCTTTTTGTTGTTCAAGCTGCCTTTTTCTGCTTTTATGATCTGTTTCTCTGATAATGCGTTCTATTTCATTTTTAGCTCATATTTGGTATGTGCATAAATAACAAAAAACAGCTTATATGGTGAGTCGGTGGCGTCTGTGTGTCTCTATCTATGTATGTATGTGGGTATGTTAGTGCGGATGTATGTCTGTCACATGCAAAAGCTCCCTTACCGCCAAAGCTATCATCTCAGTATTTGGTGTACAGGTAGATGCAGGGGCTGAGATGTGACATTGTTCAAATGGACGCCAAAAATGTGCAAATGAGGTAAGAAAAAGGGAAATCCTGCAAATGTTTAGGAGTGGTGGTATGCCAGTGACTGAAACAGGCTACTCCACTGACCTTGAATCATTTCCTGTCATTGTTTTTGAACTGTTACATGTTAACAGACTTACTCAAACTAAGAGGGACTAGCTGTTTTTGCTATGCATGTTGCTAAAGTTGACCTCCAGTACCTAAAGTTTCAGACATTATTTACTTTTGTCATTCTTGTTTTTCTGGTTTATATATTTCTTGTTGTTTTTCTGGTTGTACTGTGCAGAAATCATTGTCATAACATCAACGTAGAATTTTCCTGCACTGAACAGTCAGATAGAAACAACAATTTATTGTTGATCATTGGTACCCATACTGGTATGTACCAATTCTGATCAAATGTGACGGACACCGTATAATTACGGTATTTTTATATTGTCGGTCTTGTAATTTTTCACTAAATTGTGTGACTTTCTCTGTAAAATCGGTTTCGTTGTTGCATGTTCTGATGTATCGTAATGTTTCACCTTTGATCAGACCTTTAAATGTTGCTGCCGGATGGCATGAGTTTCTAAGTTAGACCTGGAATGTATCTGTTGGTTTTATGTGTGTCTTGGTGTCGAGAATGTTCCTTTTGTTGTATCGACGATCTTTGTAGATAGTCAGGTCTAAATATGTGATTTCTTGAGAGGAGCTTTCAAACGAAAATTTGAAAGTAGGATGCATTTTGTTGATGTTTGATATGAATTCATTGAGTTCGTGTTGTGTTCCGATGAAAATCAGGAAAACATTGTCCCTGAACCTCAGCCAGGTCGGTATTTGTTGTTTGTGTTTCTGTATTATTCTCATTTCTATCTCGTGAAATGTAATATCTGCTATTTTCAGCGATGAGGGAGACCCCATAGAGCACCCCCATATTTGCCAGTAGAATTCATCGTTGAATTCAAATGTGTTGTTTTTTAAGATTATTTTTAAGCAGAGCTATCATGTATTTCGTTGGTGGCTGCTTGATTATGTAATTGTTTGATGATCTTTCCTGATTTCATGCTCTGCCGACTGATTCAACTGCCTCATTATGTGGTGTATTTGTGTAAATTGAAATTACATCTAGTGTTACTAGTGTTGCATTGGCTGGAACTTTGATTGTCTATCCCATATTTGAATATTTGAATCAGTCAATAGAGAAATAAGAACACCACTTTGGTACCTTCTACTGAAAATACATAAAATGCCGCCACCAGGAACTAAGCTCGTATGACGGCCAATTATAAGTGGATGCTCCAGTCCAACATTTCACATATCAGAATTCATTGACCACTTTCTCAAACAAATCGTCAAAGAAACAACCAACATACATCAAAGATACAACAGACTTTATACGGAAATTTTAGACAATCAAAGTTCCGGCCAATGCAACACTAGTAACACTAGATGTAATTTTAATTTACACAAATACACCACATAATGAGGCAGTTGAATCAGTCAGCAGAGCATGAAATCAGGAAAGATCATCAAACAATTACATAATCAAGCAGCCACCAACGAAATACATGATAGCTATGCTTAAAAATAATCTTAAAAAACAACACATTTTAATTCAACGGTGAATCCTACTGGCAAATATGGGGGTGCTCTATGGGGTCTCCCTCGTCTCCGCAAATAGCAGATATTACATTTCACGAGACAGAAATGAGAATAATACAAAAACACAAACAACAAATGCCGACCTGGCTGAAGTCCGGGATGATGATTTTCTGATTTCCATCGGAACACAACACGAACTCAATGAATTCATATCAAAGATCAACAAAAGCTCCTCTCAAGAAATCACATATTTAGACCTGACTATCTACAAAGATCGTCGATACAACAAAAAGAACATTCTCGACACCAAGACACACATAAAACCAACAGATACATTCCAGTTCTTACAAAGAAACTCATGCCATCCGGTAGCAACATTCAAAGGTCTGATCAAAGGTGAAACATTACGATACATCAGAACATGCAACAACGAAACCGATTTTACAGAGAAAGTCACACAATTTGGTGAAAAATTACAAGACCGACAATATAAAAAATGAAATAGAACGCATTATCAGCGAAAGAGATCATAAAAGCAGAAAAAGACATCTTGAACAACAAAAAGAAAGAAAGAACGCAACCAACAATACTGTAGTCTTCATAATAACATAACCCGTACTTTGAAATGATGAAAATCAAGCAATCCCTGACAGAAAACTGAGTGAACTTGTAAAAGATGAAACACTTAGTCTAAAAAACTGTTCCAAAATCAACCAATAATCGCATATAAAGGAACAGAAATATAGGCAATACACTTATAAGTGCCAGACTGCAAAGAGCGACAACAGCTCGAACTCAGGTTCACACGAACCTACACAAACACATCAAGACCAACCTGTAGAGATTCTAGCTTCCCTACTTGAACAACAAACGTAAGTAAAACAACATACTACCAAATATAAACAATCAACCATTCAACACGGCTCACAAATCAAGAATGAATTTTAAGCGACTGATTAAGAAAACTCGGTTTTCGAAACACAGCACCAAAGGATCGCAGTGTCACACTAGTCTCTCCGCTCCAGTGTGGAGTAACATCAAGACACGTAGATTACGTGTACGTCTCGCCATGGCTAAGCAACACTTTACTTAAAACAGCCAAGCATGGCATACACTTATATTATACACACTTTCATACACAAAATGCGAACAACCTAAATATGAACGATGTGTGGAGTTGCTTTCCCTTTACTACCTAACCTCGGTAAAAAATCCACATGAGCAACATGTTCCGGACGAAGAATGTGACAGTGATTATTTTTAATACATGTACAAATATGCAAATTATGGGACTTATGACCACTTGTCTATAATCTAGATATGGTAGTTGGATTCCTAAACCACTAAAACATGGTGGTAGACACAGACATCACTAGTCTAGGTTTAATATTTAAGTAGTTATGGCCATTTTAAGTATATGGCGGCCATCTTGGACGCCATCTTGAAAATGACGCGTTTCCGGTGGTCAGATTTTGGTAGACTTTTACTATGTTATTAAGCACATTTGACTTTATAGAAAACCGTGAGAAACCTTTTGTAGCAATTTTTTTTGGTCAAACCATATTTTCAGCCGACATTATAAAGCAATTCAGGGGGCTCTACTCAAAGACAGTGGGGAGGAATATGAAATATTGTAATGTTGGGAATAGTTGTGACCTTAGCGAAATAAAAGTTACACTGGTTACCATGATTACCTTTGATGAAAATATCAGACAATCCAGCTCTTACGATCATAAAGGAGTAGATGGAGACCATGTGTACTGATTGCTCTTTCCCTCAGCAGACACGGTCAATTACTTTCACTATATTGAAGCTATTTTTCGCAGTTCAAAGGATCAACTTTTAACACCAAAGAAACTCATTTGCATTTACATGGATGGGAAAACTCACCTCTATACATTTCACATAGTAAGGTAGCATGCGCCTTGAAACTGAAAGACAGGAAACTTTCGGGTCTTCCAGTATCGAACAGATTCTCAAGCGACGACCTGCGCCCTCTGGCGTTCACACACCGGAATAGTTCTCATCTTTTGTAATTCCAATTTTATCGGTATTTATCATTCTTGTCCAATATCCTTTTCCTGTAGCTTCATTTTAAGAAAAAGAGATGTTCTTAGGGCAAGAAGTGTCACATATTTGGCTACAGGAGCAATGTATCAATCTGTTTGAGTGTTCGTAATTGATTACTCCAAGAGGTCGGAGACACAAAATGACAGGAAGTTAATCAAAGGTTTCCTTTGTCATTTGTGAAGCATCCTTACTTGCCAAGCGGAAACATAGTTTCACGACGATGTCGATGATGATGATGATGATATGATGATGATGATGATGATGATGATGATTAAGCAACTACAACAAAATCAACGACAACAACAACAACAACAACGACAATAACTATAATAATTATAATAATAATGTAATAATGTGTTCAGTCAAATTCAATTTGTACACGCGAACTTTGACAGCACTGTATTTTTTGCACGTCTTACAGATTCACTGCCATGAGAAACAACCATGGTGTTTAACAATCCGATCGTCAGACAGAATATTGGTTTGTTTTGTCTACATTGGAATAATCTTTAAAGGTTATACTTCATGACGAAACTTTTTTCTTGATGAAAGTATCTTACATACGCATTGTTTTTTTTTACATTGGTACAAAACGCGATAGAAGCTTATCTGTTGTCCTTAATGGACCTAAATATATCTCGATTATTTTTCTGATATTTAAAGCATTGTGAATTATTATGTCAATTTTGTTTTTCTTATCGATTTTCCAACCCACCGACTTTCTTCCCGACAAACTGCAATGCGATGGCACATTTAAAATGAAGTCTATTTACTGAACGGTTTTGTCCAGCAGATTGAATTGACAGTATGGTGTTATTTATCGTAGATGACGTTCGAGGCTTGTGCCATCTTTACAAAGAGACAACCTGTAAAAATACATTTTTGTACACTTTTTGTATTTTAGCTTTGTTTTTATCCACTTACTTTTTTACGTTACGATGCTTGACTCAAAGATGCAGACAATACAATTCAGTTTTTCGTTCATGCCTCAGTGAATAATTTGAATCCATTTGTATTGGTGCCTCCCTAATTTATCCCTCCTCCATGACTTGTCTATCTGTAGGTCATAGCTGTATCTTACCTGCAGTGAATAACAAGCAAACGATTATTACCTCTTTTGCCGTGTAGATATGTCTTTCGTATCATCAATATCAGATGACTATAGATGAACTAGAGCACCTCCGAAAGGTATGTCATGGAGGCTTGGCTATGTATATTTTGTACTCGGCCTTTGTGTTTCTATGGCTTTCGCCGTCCTCGCCTATTTAGGCAGACAAGGACAAACTTAAAGGGAATTCCAAGGACAAAGGAAGAGAAAGAAAAGAGCAAATACCTAATGTTATTTTTATTAGACTTGGCTTTGTAACAAGAACAGAAGACTTTTTTACAGACTAGAAAATATACACCAGAGAGCACCGAAGAATTTACATGGTATGTAAGGGCGTCCAATTTGGTATTATTTGCTTGTTTGTTTGTTTTGTCATTACTATTGCATGTTCCAAAAAGTGCTAACCCACATCTCTTTAATGTCATTTTCTATAAGTTACAATGAAAGAAATTTCGGCATTATATTTACATGATGTTGCCATATCTTGTCTTTAGGCAAAGGAGCAGAGTTGTATAACCAAATATTATGATCAACGGTGATAAAGGGTAATTTTAGATATATAATATAGTCATATACGAAATAATATATTGCACGAATACAGACATTGTTTGGATACTTGACACTGATTTCACGTCGAATTCTGGTATCACTGATGTCCCATGTATTTATTTTGTATCATTATTTACCAATATTTACATGGATTATATTGATCTAATGGAACACAGATAACAGAAATGGTTCATCATCATGTAGAACAGTCTTAATATCGTAGTTTACAACTCCGTACTGTATCTACGAGAAATGTAATTTTGCCATCAAAAACTTTATTCCTGTATTAGCAAATGTAAGATTCTGTTTACTATATATGCATTGTAATATAAAGCATTTGACTTAACAACTGTTGTGGCATCGTCAGTTACGTTTTCAAACTAGCACTGAATTGACATCTAAGAGGTGCGTGTGATATCGCACCCTTTGTCAACAGTTCGAAAAGAAAATGGCTTTATAACTTAAAGTTAGAAAATGAATAAACCGCCAAATAGCCCGAATACTTAATACATGAAATAATAATCTATGTTTTATCGACAGTAATGTCATAAACTTTGCCGAGAGTATTTAAATGGGAAGACTCCGCTGGTCTCATCCCATTTACATGACATAAGAAGGTTTGGTTGGTTTTCATCTTGTTGACGTCAGCCACCCGTCTCTACATCTGATCTGATGATTTGCGAAAATGGGGTGAAAGGGATAAAAATATCAGTAAAATACAAGAACAGGCATAAGGATATGGTGAATTGAACAGTTTGCTATTTCAAAATACTGACAGATATTATGCGAATTGAGAAAAATCCATTCTTCCATTTTCAAACAATTTCTCATGATTCTGTCATCTACTGGATTTTTTAGGAATAAGTTTTTGTTGATTCATTTCTCCTTACGGCCAGAGAAGATTTACATGTATCATTTGTAAGGTGATAGTGATGATAGATGGTAGCTTTGCTGACTGGTTGTCGGTTGGAAATGCATGTATTCTTAGCAAATTGAATGATTTCAAAGACTTTGCTATGAAAACTGCTGGTACTTTCACTGAATTGATAAGTTCAGTGACAGTGGATAAGTCAAAACTTGAAATAAAGTGAATGGACTAAGAATACCAAGTTTTTTTCAGCTTTCCTCCTGCTTTTTAGACTTAGACAATTTAAACTACGATAATCGTCTAGCGGGGAAGGGGAGGGACTAATACGCATGCTCTGACTACTGGCGAAAATGTAAATGATTACCCTCCTTAATTCTGATCAACCCCATTATTAAGATAAAATGATGTACGCTCTCTCCTTAAAGTTTGAATGTCTACTCAACATCCAATGGATGGGCAAAGCAAACATTATCTTTGTTCTTGGTGAGGAAGTCTCCTGATCCAACAGCTTAATGGATATGCAATTTTCCACTGGGTCTCTTTCTTGTTCCAGATCAGTATGAAAGTTAAGCTTGCTTAGCCATTAGGGGCTCGCAACTAAATGATTAAAGCATTGAAGTAGCCATGGTTACATTGAAACTGGGAAAAAGTAAAGAAACATTAGTTATTCTTATTCTTGTTAGTTTTTGTAACCGTAACTTTTTAATTTTTAAAAATGCAGAATAGAGCTTTATGAGCGAGGGTGTGTATTTATGCCTTTGTACTATATCTATACCCAAAGCTGCGTGCCTAATATATGACCTGCTGTGACCTGCCTTTATTATTTCCAGGATATAGTACAATCTTGGTTGGCAAACTTTTATGCCCTCTGTCTATTCAGTCATATTGGACAAGTCATGCTATGCTTCAAATACATGTGCAGACCCCAATCTGCTGAGATGCCCTAACTTGCAACAGTTGTCTGATCTGAGAAAGGACAGGTTTTACGTTCACTTGTGGGGGCACATCTTGAGAGATGATGCACATATCAGGTAGCTCCCGGTGTAAAAAAGAAACCAAGCTGGCCGTCTTTGGAGGGCTAGGACTCAGAATTCGGGGATCAAATCTTGTGATATGGCCGGTTACGCACGTAGCTCACAATACTGGTAGACTGGCACTTTTTGGGCAAAAATATAGTAATGTCACACAACTGTCTTTAGGTCATCATTTTTGACCAAACAAATCAGTATAAGATTGGGAGCTGCAACCCTATTACGTGGGATTACTGCAAAAAAAAAAATCAAACTTACACAACTATGTCTTGTTTTCTCTCTACATAGTGAAAACGAGGTAAAAACGAAAAAAGAAGTTTATCGAACTTTTTTGAGGAAGGGAAGAATGTTGGAAGGAGCATCAAAATCTTTGACGCTGGTTTTCAACAGTGTTTGCGCCAGCTTTAAATCCCCTTTCAAGGGATTTCCATAACTCACCTTCAGAAGGAAATTGTTCCTCTTTTGTTGATCCATGGTATGGCCACTAAGGGACCTTGGTCAATCAATGGTCCTCTTGCAAAGGACAGTGTAGGCACATGGTCCCGCCATCAAGGGACTGTGGTCAGTCTATGGTCTCTTTACCAGAAGAACGTGGTCAATCCATGGTTTGTATACCAAAGGACCATGGTCAGTCCTAATCCCTCCACAAAGGGGACAGTGGTCGGTCAACAAGGTACAATGGTCAGAGCCAGGTCTCTCCACAAGGGACTGCCGTTAGTACATGATCTCTCCACCATGGAACTGTGATAAGTTTATGGTTCTTCCACCAAGAGACCATGATCAGTCCATGGTTTCACTAGCATGACCACATTCACCGTATGTGTTGATTTTGAATCCGATCGAAAATTTACTGAATATTCAACAAAGGCACCATAATCAGTCCAAGGTTCCACTAGCATATGACCACATTAACCATACGAAGTGAGTTCGAATCCAATAGAAATTTGCTGAATTTTCGACCAAGGCACTATGATCAGTCCATGGTCTGCGGTAGTTCATGGTCAAAGGGATCATGATAAGTACATGGTCTTTCCAACACAATTATTGCATGATATGAGGCAAAAAGCAACCATGGTCAGCACTTCATTCATCCACCATGGCACAGTCAGTCCATTATCTATCAACTAAGGGACAATGGTGAATCCAAGGTCTTGCCACCAAGGGAATGTGATTAATACATGATCCCTTAATCGAGAAACTGTGGTCAGTCCATGGTCTGTAGTCAGTCCATAGTCACAGCACCAAAAGACAATTATCGTTACGCAGTCCCTCCAACAAGGCATTCTGATCAGTCCATGATCCCTCCATCAAGGAACAGTATTCAGTCCGTGGTCCCTTTAGCCAGGGACCTTGGTCAGTCTATGGTCAATCCATCAAGGGGTCATGGTTAGCCCATGGTCACTCTGATCATGGTCAGTCCATGGTTGCTCAATGAAGGGACAATGGTCAGTATGCAGTCTCTCTTCCAAGTGACAGCGGTCAGTACATGATCTCTCCACCATGGGACTTTAGTAAGTCCATTATTTCTCCGAAAATGGATAATTGTCAGTCCATGGTTCATTTGAACTAACAGATAGTAATCAGTCCATGGTCCCTCTACCAAGGGAATTTGGTGAGTCCACGGTTCCTTCATGAACAGGTTGTAGCCCGTACACCAACTTTCTTCCCAGGGACTGTTGTAAGTCCATAGCTAAGTCTTTTTCTTTTAGAATTTTGAGGAATAGATAACTCAGTGAATAAAATGCATGGCAGCATAAACTTAGGGTAGCATGTATTTTATTCATAGTGGGCAATAAAGTTAATTTGTCCACAAAAATTTAACTTGGCAAGAACAATTGAATTGTTTACTATAATGTACTTTTGGTTCACTTGTGTTCACTGTGAAAACAGTTCAGAGACAAAAGAGTTACTACATTGCAAAGTAATGGTGACATGAGGGATGGTCCATTTGATTCAGGGAAGTTCAGAGTGGTCTGGAATTCTTGCAATGCTGTCATAGATGCTTGTTTCTGCCATGAGAGTATCACATGAACCTAGGGTGTTTTTTTTGACCAAATGACAGTTTTCAAACTATCTGCCCTGATATACCTCCCTGGCTCTGATCACTCCATCTGACTTAATAGTCCACCCCTTACTCATGGCAAATTCTGCAGAAACATGTAAAAGTTAACTCTTGTAATATCTACATTGAAACATATGCTACAACTTGTCCATAGTTCTCCACAAGGGGATTTTGAGGGGTGGGCCACTCCTCTGTTGTTTTGAGTGATCCATTCATATGTTAACAACTAATAAAAGAATACATTTTCACAACAAAAGAATATGCAAACCATGTAGTGTTATGTAAATTGGCCACCCCTCTGATTTTCCAAGCAATGGAGAACACTGTTGTTTATTACAAAAGTTTTAAAGAAGTTCCACACCATAAGTGGTACATGTCACTAACACTAGATAGCATAATTTTGTCTAAAAAATTTGCAAAAAAAGACTTTAACAGTTGAGTACTGTATTATTTGAAATACATTCTTTTCGAATGGCAATAAAGTGTGTGTTTGCAATAATATACTCACAGAGTAAAAATATCACTGGATACACATATTCTACATAAGTGAAACTGTACATAGTAAAGTCATGTCATTCTAAGGATACCAAGCTATGATTACAGACAGAATGCTTGACATGGCTGTGTTATGTATAATCTGGGAGAGTGACTCATTTTCAGAAACACTTAGCGCATGGACTACTAGCTAAAAGGATCATAGCTCAGTCTAAGTTTCGACCAGTCATTGGTCAATAGTTTAGTCATAGTAAGTTCATTGCTCAAGTAGTAGCAATAAACCTACTAGCCCACTTGTAAAAACTACAAGCCTATAAACTCGGTCAAATGGATTTGCTTACTTCTGTATAACCACATTTCGTATATATAAAGCTAAATCCTGTGTTGGTGTGAGCATATTCTGCACATGTATAAGTCTGCCATAGGTGTATCCATATTAAAATATGCATAATGGAATTCTGTGAACTTAACCATGTTGGCCATGTCGGCAAGCATTCAGGTAGATCATGTGGCAGGCAGCCATCAAAAGTGTCTGGTAGTCCCCTTCAGCATCAGATTAGAGCTTGGGTGAACATTGTAATGTGGTAATTCTGAAATACACACCTGAAGTTGATGACATTTGAAAAGTAATTTGAACTGGTTCATCTCCATTTGACTTCAGCAAACAATACTTGTTTGACCACATTATCTACATGACTCCCACTTTCCCAGGAAGATGTTGAGATAACTGAATTTCAAATTTGTAATTGGTGCAGTGATATTTTCTGTCACCATCATGTCATGTTGGTTATAAACTGTAAAGAATACCATGTGTTATGTCACGTATTTTAACAGATGTCATCATTCACAGGTCCTTAAATACATACATGTCCCAGATTTTCATTCAGTAATCTTGTTGAGACGCACATAAACCTGGTGATTTTGATAGTGTGAGTCACAGCAGAGTGCCTATTATGGCAATATTCATGGCACCCTGATTCTGTACTGAATTTAACAACCTGACTTGAAAACGGTTAAAGAGTGCCTAAGACATGATGGCGAGAAGCTACCTTATTTACCGATAGTATTCTGTAAAGCAGCACTGTATAGAAAACTAATATATTCTTTTTTGGTGTAGGTGTGGTATTGGGTCTTGAACAGACAACAATTCATTTTGAGCATGAGGGTGCATTTTCTTGAGCTCTGTACTTCAAGTATGAGGTAAAAATTGCATGTCAATTGAATTGGTTTTGTAGGTTAAGGGGTTTACGTACATTAAAATGAAATTATCTAGATACACAAAACATATAGACAAGGCTGGGTCCTTAGTTGAATTACATGGTAACATTGCATATGCAACATAAGTTTACTAATGTTGCTTTGGTGTTGCTTGGTTCAATAATCCTGACTGGCATTCTCAACAGGCTTCTCAACTGGTATGGACAATCGGACAGGTGGTACTGTAAGGGTAAACCTAAATTCACTCACATGTTGCTACTGAGATTGTCCCATTCTTGGTAACTTCCTTCTGAACATGGTTGTAGAGGATGCAAGATGCAGTATGTAAAACAGCATCATTTGCTAACAACCTGGTGGCATATGCCAGTAACAATAAGAATTTATCCATGGAGAACTGACAGGACCCGGGGACAGGACATGACCAAATATTGAAACTCTAATAGATCTCCAGTTCATTTTTGTCAGCCAGAAATTTTATTTCCATGCCACAATGTACCCTAAAACAAGCTCCTTTTGAGGTAACACCTTGAGTTGTTGTCACGGAGACACTCATGGTTTACAGCAATCTTCCTGCATTGAAGTGCCATGATCTCCCATACTCAAAGTGCAAAGTCCAATTTTGAAGGTCTGGTAAATTATGTGTAAATAGGGCAAATGCCAACCTGCACACTCATGTTGGCTTTTTTGGTGGCAGTACAGGTGCCGTATTACTTACAAACATTCACTGTGGCCTTACCTAACACCATATACACACCAGAAGAAAAATACATACTGATTTTGTGTTGTACAATGGTTTGTTATACAACAATGACACAAATTTTCAATGCCAAAATATACCTTGTGTATACCTTGTGTACCTTGTGTATTGGTATCCATCGCCGACGAAAATATAGCTCAGTGTGTAACCTGTTCAGTGTGTAACATAACCTGCATATACCCTACGGCTAAAAAGCTCTATGAGTAATGGTAAAAGAGCTATAGCCACTTTAAGGCCTTGTGTGTCATGAATTTTTTTTTGACTTGGGAATTGCTAAACAATACTGAATACAAAAAATGTTATACTTATCCATTATACAAGTCACACATGGATTTTTGAAAATTGGAAAGGATGGCATATGAAGCGACCAGAATTACGCTATGGCATCTTTTGGCACTGTATTCTCATTAGTAATAACCAGATGAGTTACAGATCCTTGGCGATCTTCTCTTGCCCTGATTCTAGAGGTCAAGTCCAAACACCTCAGTGATATTGTTGGCATGCATTACAAGTGCCATTCCCTGTACAGATATTGAGGTTGCTTGTACACAGGAAAGACAATTTTCCAAAAGACCCTTTACAAACTCAGTTAAACAATATCAAAGTATAGAGGCTTGATACCTTGTGAAATGTGGGCAGAAACTTCAGCTGTACCTTACTCTACGCTATACCAAAGGAAAACTGATCACTATTATGTAATAACTTGGTCTACATAATGCTAGAAAAAGACAAGATTTTGAACATTTCAGTGTCTCTGAAGATGTGCCAAATTTAGAGGTCTATCTACTTATGATGATGATGATGATGATGATTACTTTGTTATTCATAGAAGTTTCACATTAATAGTTTGATATTTGTATTATGGCATTTTCACTTGATGCTTACTTGAAAAACTTGTCATGTTTGCAGAAAATTAAAAAAAGGCTTTGCACAAAGATCACTATACCATTTCTTTGGTAATCATGAATGTTATATTCACGTCCTGTTACGACTCATACATTGTCATTGGCATTGGCGGTATGAAATATCAAATACGTCTACAAAACAACTTTACTCATATTATGACATACACTACACGAAAGATCTACTTAAAAAAACTCATTGACAATGACATAGTCCCCATTGTAATAGGAGAATTAGTCTTGAGGGGGCAGGGAAATGAGGTCATTAAGAAGTATCACTGAAGTGTATATGTTCAGATCTATGGACACATAGGTCTATGTCATTGTTCCCAATTTGAAACAAGAGGCATGTCTAAGTTATGGTTCTAAATCGGAAAAAAGATCAAACCTCTAGCTGTATTGGCCAGCCAAGAAATACATATGTGCATAATAAATGAGGTACAAGATGTGACATCTTAAGGTCTATTATCCTATCAAAATTGAAGCGTAAAGAACTTGTGATTACTGAGTTATGCATATATATGCATATTCAAGGTCAAAGGTCATCAAGGTCACGTGACATTTGAAAAAAAAACATTGTATTGCTAATTAATCCATATATGCCAAAATTCAGACCTCTAGCTCTATTGGCTTGCCCACAATTATATATGGGCATAATTAACGAGCCAAGGTCACGTGACATTTTGTCAAAAAAATTGTATTGCTAAGGTATCCCTATATACCAAAAATCAGACCTCTAGCTCTATTGGCTCGCTCAAAATTAGATATGTGCATAATTAATGAGGTACAATATGTGGCGTCATAAGGTGTCCCATCATACCGAATATGAAGGGTGTATCACTTGTGGTTCCTGAGTTATGCACAAATATGTATATTTGAGGTCAAAGGTCATTGACATCACTTGACATTTTGTCAAAAAATTGTATTGCTAAGTTATCCCTATATACCAAAAATCAGACCTCTAGCTCTATTGGCTCGCTCAAATTAGATATGCACATAATTAATGAGGTACAATATGTGGCGTCATAAGGTGTCCCA
This sequence comes from Ptychodera flava, assembly GCF_041260155.1. Classification (NCBI taxonomy): domain Eukaryota; kingdom Metazoa; phylum Hemichordata; class Enteropneusta; family Ptychoderidae; genus Ptychodera; species Ptychodera flava. The sequence continues at coordinate 12,481,825 of NC_091939.1, forward strand.
TCATACCAAATATGAAGGGTGTAGCATTAGTGATTACTGAGTTATGGACAAATATGTATATTTGAGGTTAAAGGTCACCAAGGTCACGTGACATTTTGTCAAAAAATTGTATTGCTAAGTTATCCATATATACCAAAAATCTGACCTCTAGCTCTATTGGCTCGCTCAAAATTAGATATGCACATAATTAATGAGGTACAATATGTGGCGTCATAGGGTGTCCCATCATACCATATATGAAAGGTTTACCACTTGTGGTTACTGAGTTATGGACAAATATGTATATTCGAGGTCAAAGGTCACCAAGGTCACATGACATTTTGTCAAAGTGTCTGAGATATCTGCGTGAACGGATGGACTCACGGACTGACATGACCCAATCTATGAGCCCCCTGGACTTTATCTGTGGGGACTAAAAACTGTGTCACTGCATCCTTTTTGCAATATGAATACGATGAGAAAAGTTACATTTTTATTTATCTTGGGAGCCTATGTACTGCCTTATACATGGGAGTCTATGGACTGCCTTATACATGGGAGTCTATGGACTTCCTTATACATGGGAGTCTATGGACTGCCTTATACATGGGAGTCTATGGACTGCCTTATACATGGGAGTCTATGGTCTGCCTTATACATGGGAGTCTATGGACTGCCTTATACATGGGAGTCTATGGTCTGCCTTATACATGGGAGTCTATGGTCTGCCTTATACATGGGAGTCTATGGAGGTGAAAACTAAAAAGTCCTCTACCATGGCCAAATTTGATCGCATTGTGAAACAAATCGACGTGCATCTGTATGAGGTATGGTACTATCCTTGTACCAAGTTTGAACGAAATCGCTCCAGGCGTCTCTGAGATATCTGCGTGAACGGACGGACGCACGGACGGACGCACGGACGCACGGACATGACCAAACCTATAAGTCCCCCCCGGACGGTGTCCGTGGGGACTAAAAATGATAGAGAAAACAGTGTGAAACCTCAGTAATACTTTATGGGTTGCCTGTGCCAGTGTGAAAATCTCAGTAATACTTTATGGGTTGCCTGTGCTTATACATGGGAGTCTATGGACTGCCTTATACATGGGGGTCTATGGAGGTGAAAACTAAAAAGTTCTCTAACACGGCCAAATTTGATCGCATTGTAAAACAAATCGAAGTGCATCTGTATGAGGTAGGGTACTATCCTTGAACCAAGTTTGAAAAAAATCGCTCCAGGCATCTCTGAGATATCTGGGTGAACGGACGGACGCAGGCACGCACGCACGCACACACAGACGCACGCACGGACATGACCAAACCTATAAGTCCCCCCGGACGGTGTCCGTGGGGACTTAAAAAAACTATTAAAATGAAAATAGCTTACAAAATATCTAATAAATCTACCATGTTAGGTTGTGCAAAGCAGGTTAATTGCTTATATTTAAAAATAAATATTATGATCGGAAATACACTGTATTCTCTGTATACTTCTTTCTAAGAGTTCATCCACGGTCTTTCGTCTCGTTGCTGTTTGTTGTACGCCTTCATGGCTTTCTTTGGGGGAACGAGAGTATTGCCGAGACCTGCTCGCTTCCTCTTCTGATTTTGCAAAACGTCTTCATCATCTCCAGCACTGTTGTTAAACGCCTCATTATCAAATTGCATGGCGTTTGCCGCTGTCCCGGCCGGAGCGAACTTGAGCACAGGGCCCCTGCCACTGCTGATGCTGCTGCCGCCGCCACCACTGTGCACAAACTTGCATTTGTCACCAAATCTGCATTTTCCTTTCAGAAACTTATAGCAGACCTTTTTTTGTTTGGCTTCCTGTCTCTCTACCGTGCTGAGTTTCACATGCTGTTCCAGGATTGATGTCTTGGCGTCCTCCTGGTCCTTGAAAGGGTTAGCATAGATAGACGAGCTACTCCTCTGCTTGGAAGAGTCTCCCGAGCTGGTACTGAAAATATCTGGAAGGGGCAGTTTCTCTTGTGATTCCACAGGGGAAGGCGTCACCTCATCATCATTTTCACTTTCATCAGAGTCACTAGAGTTGGTCAACAAATTAACTCCACCCTGGTATGTCCTTGATACTGCCTCGAGTTGGTCTGTCCTGCATTGTCACAAAATGAAAATATGTAAAGCGATTTATTATTCATGGACAGAGAAAGACCTAACTGAATAAGAAGTCGCCTTTTATCCTGTCCTATCAACTCTTTACTAAGGCTTAGACCTTATAGTAACAATAAACATGTGTGAAGAACACAAATTGTGAAAATGAATGGGAAAAAATCAAGAGAAAAAATCTATTATGTGGATCTTGAAAAATTGTGGTTTTGTTAATTGGAAGATACATATTTCAAACCATGATAGTTAGCATTACATGGTCACACACTTGTGCCTGCTTAGTTTTGACCTTGGTTTGTTTTGCAAATTTGGAGAAAAATCTCATATTTGCAATTGCATGTGTGTGTATCGTGTTCAGTATGTATGTAAATGTGTATGTGCATATATGTGAGTACATATATCTATATAGCTACGTACACTTTTCTCCATATGTACGTATACACCTGTAAATATATCAGCATAATCTATCCGATGCATGTGTACTGTACTGCTGCACATTTTAAATATCTGTCAATACAAATCAGGACTAGGATAACTACATTGCGGTTGGGAATTTAGAGACTGGGTTCTCGGTGTTCACAGTCATGAACCACCTCCCCAGCTCCATGGAAGGACCATGTACTGTGTGCCACCTCCATGCCCGTTCCAAAGGCCCGTCCCCTCTCCTCTCTATGCCAATGAACGACAGTTTTTTAGGGAGACAGCTCTGGGTTAGTCGCGTCCTGTGGGTTTCACATGTATGTGTTACGACAAGAGCTGGTCTGCAATGTTTCATCAAATATGCCAGATTACCAAAGCGTGTTGCGAACTTATCATCTTCGTTTCGACAGGACGACCACTTAATAATTCTTTAAACTTGCTTACTTCACACAACTTTTGAACACAGCCTCTTCACCTTCGTCTTGATCGGAATCACTGGACGAAGCTCCGTAGTCTGCAACGAGAGCCATAGACGCCATACTAATCACAACTAGGGCAGTAGGTGTAATTAGGTCAATGTTGAGGGCGCTGTGAACCGTGGCTGCATGCGTTGTTCGGGGCGCTGTTCAAGTGAGAATTTCGGTAAATTTTCGATCGGATTTGAACTCAAAACGTACGACACCTTGTCACCTAGCGAGGACATCACAGCCAACAACGCTCAACTAAATTAAATAAAAAGAGGTGGTTCAATAAACGAGACTGATTTCTGAGAGTAATCAACTTAGGAAACTATCATTGCAATACTCTCATCCTTTTACAACACTTAATGCGTGTTCAAGCTATTTCATTTGCTGCCTCGTGTTATCTGTTGGGGCTGTAATCCTTTTTCTGTATAATTGCTTGTCTCTTTGGAACATGTTTCTCGAGACGTATCACTCCCGTAAGATTAGCATGTTGTCCTCACGTAGATTATTAAATACTTACATGAATGGAGGGTTTTCTTGGGGCATCGACTTTCTCAAAATGATAACTTGCTAATCAGACAGTTACTAATTCATTGGCTAAAATTTTGCGATATCGATTAAAGTCAATAGGGTAACAGACATAATAGGGATCGATAATTGTCTCCGAGCGTGTCTTATTTCAGGAATTCAGCGAACTACAGACTGTGAGCGAACCAACACTAAGGCTCTAGTCACCTTCGAAGACATCAGATCTGAGCGGAGCAGACTTCTCCGTTTTAAGCTTATAAAGATCAAGCTCAATTTGTCTGTAATAAAATATCGATGTAGATTAAATAGCTTACCAGAAAATCATATCGGTACTTTTGATATTGCGAAGTACTGATCAAAGCAGTTCATGCTGCAAACTTGTCGTCTATCTGACTTCGCCTCAAACTGCTTCCTGTATTTCAAAGTCGAATGCATTATTTCACACACACGGGCAGGGTCAACCTTGAGGTATTGTAAAAGTCATATCTTTTTCAAACCAACTGCCAACAGCACGTACGTATGCAAGGCGTACCTAATAGCGGCTGCACAAAGTTCGCGGCAAAAACGTTAGTGATAGGGCCTATAGGCCTGCTGTGTTATGGAATAAAAAAATGCAACCCCTTGAACACACCACAATTGGCTCTTGTCCGCTGTATGGAAACCTGGCACAAAAACAAATAAACAGACGATGTTTAAAAAGTAAATTTCGTAATTTTATTATAATTTTAAATATTCACGATTTTATCTTTCGCAAAAAAACTAACAAATTTTGTTAGAACATTTTCTTAAGCAAAATTTTCGCGAAATAGCCCACATGAGGCCGAAAATAAACAAGTCAAATAAATTTGAACTTGTCGAAAATCTAAATCTGTGAGCGCGATGACAAAATTATATGTAAGTTCATACTCTGTGTATTATTCCTTTCATAGTAGTTCCTGCACAGCTTCCCTATGAACGCACCCTCCCATTCACACACAGGGATTCTTAAACTAGTAAAATTGTTCCGGGGTAATAGGTCGACCCTCTCAACATGCGCTGGCTACATACCAAGTTTCCTTCGACATATAAGCTTACGAGCAAATCATGATCGCTGAGCTGCTAAAAAACGGCTGAAATTTTTAAAACGTTTGCTTATGTTATTGAGAATCAATCGGATTTGATGCAAAAACTGCCAAAATATTAACAAATAAACTGAAATTTCTGACTGAACGACTATCTTCTGGTCATAGGTGAACAAAAGTGTTCTCATTTTTCATCAAGTTCTCGGTTCGTGGACTCTTTGAGTTCAGGTGAATACGGACTCTAGTCGTTGCATTTGATTGTCCCGATTGGTTTTTATACTAAGCGTCTCAAAGTCAGGTTCCTACTTTATATGATTTTTCAAAATTTCTATTTTTCCTCGGTAATGCGAGGCTAATCAGCTGGTTGAGTTATATGTAGTCGACAATTTGCGAGATAATTGAAACCAACAAGACTGAAACATGCAGTCGAGTATGGCCGCCATCTTCGACCCCGTGGGGGTAGCGTCGCAGTTGGCGGTCTACATGTAAGCTTATGAATCATAGTTGTCGTATTGTAAATTATGCTATAAGTTGAAAAAAAATTGTATAGCCACAGGGCCATAAGACGGTATTAGTCATAGCAAGAGTGTAAAAAATTAATGATTTATGATTATGAATAATGTTGATAAAAATTTAATATTTCTAGCATTCTTGTATACTTACAAAAGTACCCTACTGCATTAGAACCTTGAATGACAATATTAGTTTTTATGCCAAATTCACGCAGTTGTATTGCAGACTCTGTTATTAATAAAATTTATGATCATGAATGTTGTTGATAAAAATTCAACATTTCTGTCATTATTGTATACTTACAAAAGTACCCGACTGCACTGGTATTAATGCCAAAAATTCACGCAGTTGAAGCACACAACCTCAGAAATATAGTCAATATAGTTACAGCTGTAGCATTGCACAGTAACTTGATGGCACGGTCAGTGTTCAGAGAGACTGCCGAGACAGTACTATGACCACTCATCAATGTATGAAAAACTTAAAAAGGCCAAAATAGTTACAAATTAAAACGAAATTGCTGATCGACTGATTCGATAATTATCTTCACGATGATATGTGAACAACGGCGTTTTAAGGAAGTCAGGCACTTCGTGCGTGACTTTTTGCCAAACTTTACCGCTTCCAGTAATCTTAGGGTTGTTATGTTAATGTTAGCTACAATAAAAGAAAAATTTACATTTACGCAAAAGACACCATAGCTTAGTTGGTCAAGTTACCCTGTGTCGACATGATCAAACGAAAACACAAACCGAAGGAAAACATAAACATCAAATCAAATGATAAACTTCTCGGAAGTATACGTGCATCCTGTACGATTTAGAGTTTTAGACCTATGTCGTAAGTTTGCACCTAACCTGATGGAATTTCTTTTATTATCACATATCACTCAGCTGGATAAGCTTAACCATTGTTCATTTTTTCCAGTTATCAGTGACGCCAACAATGCTCCGTAATAATATCATTTTGTTTTGTTAATTGCGTTTTCTTATTTTCATATTAATGAGATAATGAAACGGCAACATTGAGAGAGAGAGAGAGAGAGAGAGAGAGAGAGAGAGAGAGATCTTATTACCCAACATACATTGCGAATGTACCTTTCCGGAAGTAAGTGGTTAATGACCTAACCGGCACGACACCAAACGTCGAGACACACGTCGACAGCTCAGCTGGCACTGTACTGAATATCGACGGACAGGAAGTGTGAAGCAAGTCAACATGTCAGGCAAAGTCAGACAACGGGCATCAGCAAACCCTACCGACTCAGCCTCAGTTACTGTCAATGAAAGAATTCTGAAAGAATGCCATACACTGTACACTGGCGAGGAGCAAGGTAATATCATTGAGTCTTCTGACTCCAGGAAAATGAGTTTTTGAGTCGACTGAGTGGCTGCGGTGCACGATAACCGGAGTTCGTTATTGATGGTTTGTGTGTCAGTCTTTTGAATGAATCTGCGCGTTGAGCACATCTTCACGAGCAATTGGAAGGTTTCTACATCTGCTGTTTATGCGCGTGAGTGCTGCCATGCCACTGAAGCAGCTGTCTTTGTCAACTCAATCCAATTTTGGCCGAATCACCTTCGGATCACATATGCCGGTTTCAAATGACGTAACCGGTAGCGCCAATGCATTTCGTGCAGTACAGTATTTATATAACGGTCGTTGGTGGCGGGCTGCACGAGTGCCAACACGAATTACACAATGAGTGTTCTGGATTCAGTCATTCCAGAGTGGGGAGTTAAGAATGGACTTAGTACCAGCCTCTCAATCACTTTCATCCCAATTGTCTAAGAACAGCAGAATGATTAAGAATAACATTTTGCCACAACTTGCATTGTCATGTATATTTACAAATAACATCACAAATCAGTAGTTATGAAAATAAAAATTAGAAATTATCAAATCTACTATCCCCTGTACTGTGATTTTAAATCTCTCCATGTGCACTAAAACTCAACATTTTGTAGTGAATTTGTAATAATTGTCCTCTGAGTCTATGTCCTAAGGGCTTTGCAGTTCTTCTGCTGCAATTTTGTTGATTATTTTTGCAGTACTTTGTAACTTGTGATTCAAACTATCTCGTGCAAACTCCATTGGATTTGACATGTGATCCATTTGGTGCCCATCTTTACTTTCACTGTGGGTGGATACTGGATTTTTCCTTCGTGCCTCATTCTGAACCACTTAAGTGTATCACTTGTTCAAAAAACAGAATACATTTGCTCTCAACTGGATGTGGGAAAGATGACAGTTTCATTCATTTTAAGTATTTTGTCTGAGTAATTAGGCTGCATATCAGCCATACTGCCTTGTTCTACCCTTTTTGTGCTGAAACATTGAGATGTCTCAGCTTGTCAAACTAATCAGCCTTAAAAGGTCCAGTGCATCATTGTCAATGCAATGTTCTAACCATGGTTTGAGGAGTGACCCTAAGTTGGACCTCGTCACCCCCAATTCCCTGTAAACAGGTCCACGCTCACCATTGATAACAATGAGTTTGGGACAAACCATGGTGTTCAAAGGGTTAACCTCACACCCCATTCCCCTGTGTGTAAATCCGGGCACAATGGGAATGCACCAAACCCTGGTTGTAGGATGAACACTGCATGTCCATTTCTTCTATCAGCTTCATGTGTACCCTTCAACTGCCAATATCCAATGTGGGCAAGCAGTCATTCTTAAAGTTAAAAGTTAAACGTTCATTACTATTGTCATAGTAAGGAATTACATGTCCTTTCCTATAAAATAAGTCACATTGCAAACCATGCAGTTTTTACTGTTGACCAATGAATCCTAGTCTCAATTTGAATCCAGGTGTCAGCAATAACACTTACATGATGTCACACACACACGCACACACACACACACACACACACACACACACACACACACACACAGAGGCAGTGTTGACAAGTTGAATATTAGGCTTTCCAACGTGATTTTTGGATGAAACAAGAAACTGCACTTCACAAACAGAGCAAAAATACTGGAAAATACGTCAAAAGTTACAGGTGATTGCAGCTGTCCAGATTGCGAACCACAGGAACAAGTTTAGACAATCATGATACAGTAGCCTCAACTTTTGATGGTTTTTTTTTCACTATTTTTGTTTTTACCGGTAATGTCGACCACACTATTTTGTTCTATTCTCCAAAGCATATTGAGAAACACAGTATACAGCTTGTTAAATCAGCCTGTGACATGTGTAGACTGCGTTGTTATTGTTGACAAGTGAATTCTGATCCAGACTAGAATTCAAATGTAAACAATAACAGTGTATTTTACATAGACAATGTATTGACAATTTAAAGAGTTGGTGATTTGACATGCTTTGGGGAGTAGAACAAGACATTGCAATTTACATACAAAACAAAATAATATTGAATTTGGTCTCAAGATACAGCTACATTGTACTGTCCCCTTTACAGCTCAAACATTACAAAACATGTACAATGATAGTTGTAGTAATAATAACCCTCTTTTTTTTGCAAGTTGAATCTTGTTGCATACCTGTCTATGCCCAAGACACGCCATAAAACAACATATTCAAGGTCTAAAAATTATTACGCTGACCAGTGTGCCCTTCAAAAAACATGTATTTCTGGAAAGTGCATCAATTTGAGGAATTGTGCAAAATTCTTTGTGTCAGCCCTACATCTTTACATGTAAACTGGAAAATTTGCATGCCTCACAGGCAATTTTTGTGCGTCATTGTGTGTCATATTGGCTTAGAGGGCACGCTGATGCTGACTGTGAGTTTTTCAAATGATTGATTTTGTTACTATGGATGGGTGTTGGTTGGCTCATAGATTAACAACATACCTGTAGAATGTACAATCGTATGGCTGGTGTACATCTACTTTCAATAAATCTCAATCACATATTTGTGAATTGTGACCCCTTTGGGAAATACAGATGAATTGTGATATCACCAAGGTATTTAAATACTTGGTAGCCAGCAGAAATGTTATTCCAGGCAAATTATCTCAAAGGAAAGCGTTTGTAGTTCAAAGCTAAAAAAATATTGACATCATAAACGGCTCATGAGATAAGAACTGTACCACTAGTTTAATCTAGTAAAAAGGTGACATTTTTAGGGAAAATAAGTTGGATATATAAAAGACAATATCTTTTTCGGGGGAGTTTTCAGGATATTAAATAATTTGATCCAAGGGATCCGGATAGTTTGGTTTAATGCGCTCAGCAGGGAATGTGAGCATGACATTTTAATCTTATGAAAATTAAGCTTTTACTAGACAAAGCCGATGTCTTTAAGTGGTATTTTTTGCATTTCAAGAAAATATGAAACACTGTCTTAAAACCAGCATAGAAATTTTTGAGTAAGCATGCAATGTATTTTTAAATCAATTAGGAACTCAAATAATGCTTAAAATTGCTAATCATGATCATAATGATATTAGATATGAGGGGTGGGGGTATAAGCTCACTGTACTGTTGTCCTAAAACTTTTCATCAATTTTGTATTTCTGTGTGACCGAAGGTAAGTATTGTCAGGAGTTCTTTCTCAGCATGATGAGTAATGCCAATGTAAAGCACATCCAAAATAACATCGAATGACAAAAAACGTTTATTAGATTTGTCCCGTGGAAGTAGATCAGCACAAACAATGAGTGGCCAGTGTATGTGTGTCAGCATTTGAGTTGTCTGTTTCTATTTCATTGTACATGTATGTTTGATTGGGGAGAGGTACTGTAAGTAGCTGGGTTTGGCTCTATACATGTGTATGTTTGACTGGGGAGAGATGAGTGGCTGAGCCGTTTGCTCTCTAGTCTAGGAGTCAAATTTATCCAAAGAGAAATATGGCATTGTTGAAGTCCAGTTTGGCATTTTGAGAAAGTGAAACTCATCATGTCAAACAGCAATCTGATTAAAATCAGATGTAGAGTACAGCAGCAACATCTTCTTATGTGTACGCGGTATTCTCTCGTTGTCGCCTCTCACTACAGGCTACAGCGAGAGAATACCGCATACGCATAAGAAGACGTCGCCGTACTCTACATCTGATTTGAATCAGATTGGTCAAACATGTTTATGTTTGAAAGACGTCTTTGCCATCACCTGGCTGATCTGTCGGAAGTTACACCCTCAGGTATAAAGTACCAGGGTTGGGCAATATTATATTGAATTGATGGTCCAAGGGACAGCATCAGAACAAATCCTATGGTCCTGCAACTTAAATTTGGTTGTCATAGTTTCATTCTCAATCATAGTGTCAGTATTTTGTCACATTATCCAACGGTCACTCTCTATGAGACCATTAACAGCAAAACAACTGCATGAACTGAGACCCTTCATTAAAAAAATCGGTGGTCACAGACCTCGGACCACTACAGTACTTACTTACTGACAAGGATAAGGATGACAGATTTGGATGCACAAGAATAGTAAACCTGAGCAAGCAAACCTGAAAGGGTTTTCTTATATTTGATTCCAATTATGATCTTGCTACTTGAACTTACTAATAATTTTGGCACCGCGTTAAAGGTATACTGTCACCTGTTCCAATATTGCCACAGTTACTACGGAAAGAGAAATTCTGACCAATCACAGATTTTAAGCGGATGGCCACTTTTTAAAAACAGCGCCCTCACATGAGCATTTTGAATACCAAGGAACGCCCCTTTGACCATATACGGGCATATTTAGATTACAGGTGACTGTATACCTTTAACATTTGTAAATTATTTTTACTCAGTTTACACTTCTGAATACAGGTGTATCAGACCGAGGAATATGAACATGCTCCATTGATAATGACTCATTATAATCATATTTGCATACCTAAACAATACACTTAATATAAATTAATACTGTATGGCTATGTCAAGCATCAACCATTGAATGGAGAAGGTGATATTTCCACAGCTTGATAAAGGATTTCTCTTCAGTCCCTGCTACACCCCTTCTTGTCTTTGTTGATCAGGCAGTGTTCAGTATAGATAGAAATTCTTTAATTATTGCAGATGTCAAATGTTTAGAACCTGCCTTTAGTTTCCCAACCCCAATTCATGCACATCCCTATCTTTCTTATCAGGATGGTATGGACCTCCATTGGAGGGAAATGAGCTGACAGGAAAGAATAATCGCCGCATCACTTTGACTTGGAGCAATGATCAATGTTTTCACAACTAGTATATAATGTATTTTACCTGCCATGGGTTAGTGAATGGAGCAATGTCAGTACCAGCATGAAAGTCAAGAATGACAAAATAGCCCTGCTCCCCTCAACATTTATACATAGTTTCTTTGAGAAGGCATTAGGAATCTATAAAACTCTACAAACAATGATTTTATTGGTTTAAAAATTTATCGTTGGAACTTACTTAAGTTCAAACTGTCTACCACTATAATAATGAAAGTCTGTTTTCTCAAGTGGATAGTGATGTATTTTTAGTTTTATGAAGGGCTTTTGATACATTTATAGGCGCCCATTAGAGAGAGACTTGGAGCATTTCCAAGTTCACTGAAATTGGTGTCAACTGGATCATCCCATTCTTCTGAAATAATGGGTTGGATAAGCACAGGAGCGCCTAGCATCCGTTTTTGGTGTGCAGAAGTTTGAATACGGCAAATGTGCACTGCAATTGTATTTAGCCAGAGAGAAAGTGTGATGTGAACTAATATTATTTGATATCGTCAAAAGTTTACATCGTAATGCTCTTTGTAACCTGACAGTAGGCCAATGCAACAAGAGCTTGAACTTGACTAAATAAGACCCAGGAATATATTATTAACTCTCTCATGCTAATATCCAACACACAATTGACAGCCAAGCTGTGGTAGGGCCAGTAACCCTTACTCTTATACACTAGTGGTAGCCAGTAGAAGCATATCGAAACACCAAACACTTAGCTTATCAACACAGACTGCATATATTTATGAAAAATGCACAGTTATTATTTACATTTGAATTCTAGTCTGGCCCCACAATTCTCTTGTCAGCAATATTACAATGTAGTTAACACATGTACAGGCTGAGTTGACAAACTGAATACTGTTTTTCTCAACATGCTTAGGGGAATAGAACAAGAAACTGTAGCTTACAGTAAAAACAGAAATAGTTAAAAATTCATCAAAATTTACAGCTTCTGGCACTTCAGCATCTTTTACAAGGCAAACTCTAACTAATTTATCCCAAAGCTATTTCTGTCTTATATTTTCTTAGTATTATCATCTCAAAGGAATTTTTGAGTGGTGACATTTCCTTCTTATGTGAGGAAATGGAAAAGAAGGAATTATATAAAATTTAATAAGAAAGACGTCTTTCAGTTGTTCTTTGCCATGGGTAAGAATTTCCGCAATTAATGAAAGTAGGAGGCTCAAAATTCTCCCTGTCTACTTTTTAGTCCCCACGGACACCGTCCGGGGGGACTTACAGGTTTGGTCATGTCCGTGCGTGTGTGCGTCCGTGTGTGCGTCCGTCCGTCCGTTAACGCAGATATCTTAGAGATGCCTGGAGCGATTTCATTCAAACTTAATACAAGGATTTCTTCATATGTCATACAGATGCACATCGATTTGTTTTGTGATACGATCCAATATGGCTGCCGTGTGGCCATTTTGTTACGATTTTTAGCTCATATTTGGTTTTGTATATAAATACCAAAAAGAGCTTAAATGATGAGTCAGTGGCGTCTGTATATCTGTATATTTGTGGGTATGTATGTATGTCCGTCACACACAAAGGCTCCCATACCGCCAAAGCTACCATCTCAGTATTTGGTGTACAGGTAGATGCAGGGGTTGAGATGTGAATTTGTTCAAATGAACATGTCAGTGTCAAAAATGTGCAAATGAGGTAAGAAAAAGGGAAATCCTGCAAATATGCATGAGTGATGGCATTCCAGTGTCTGAAACAGGCTTGAGTCATTGCCTGTCATTGTTTATGAAGTGTTACATATTAACAGACAAGATCAAACCATAGACAGTAGAGGGGGGAAGACTGTCTATGGTCCAACTAAGAGGGACTAACTGTTTCTGCTATGCATGTTGCTAAAGTTGTCAGACCTCCAGTACCGAAAGTTTCAGACCTTATTTACTTTGTCATTCTTTTTTTGCTGGTTTAAATATTTCTTGTTGTTTTTCTGGTTGTACTGTGCAGAAATCATTGTCATAACATCAGCGTAGAATTTTCCTGCACTGAACAGATAGAAACAATATGTATTGTTGATCTTTGGTACCCATACTGGTATATACCAATTCTGATCAAATTTGAGCGACACCGAATAATTGCGGTATTTTTTCATGTACAGAGCCATAACTCAGGCATATCTCAACCGATTTTATTCAAACTTGGTACAAGGACATTGACCAATGTCATAGATATGCACGTCGATTTGTTTTGTGATACGATCCAATATGGCCGCCAGACGGCCATTTTATTACGATTTTTTCATGTACAGAGCCATTACTCAGGCATGTTTCAACAAATTTTATACAAAGTTGGTACAAGGACATTGACCTATGTCATACATATGCACATTGATTTGTTTTGTGATATGATCCAATATGGCTGCGGTGCGGCCATTTTGTTATGATTTTTTCATGTACAAAGCCTCTCAACTGATTTTATTTAAAGTTGGTACAAGGACATTGACCTATGTCATACATATGCACATTGATTTGTTTTTTGATACGATCTAATATGGCCGCCAAGTGGCCATTTTATTACGAATTTTTCATGTCCTGAACTACAACTCAGACATGTATCAAGCGAATTTATTCGAAAGTATTTTTATCACAGACCTAATGAAGAGAACTCTATCCTCTCTGAGGACCTGTAATCAAAGTACCCATTAACAAGTGGGGACTGTGTCATCAACGATGACTTGTTCTATACAAAAGATGAACTTTGAGATCATAGGGGCCTGACAATGGTTAAAAAGGGATAATTCGTACCGAAGGTACAAATACGGTACATCTTTTATCCAACTCATGTCAATCTGCGTGAAAGGTAAGCTTTACAATTTTGAATACCCTTGGGCCTGAGGAATGACGGTAAAATGTTATTCTGTATGTTTCCTTGCTAAGACAACAAAAATAACAAATGAATATTTTTAGTTTTTTTATGAAGCAGTAAATTTTTCATGGTTTCATGACACTGAATGCCCCAATCACTGGAACTATAAGTACATATCATAGGACAGAAACAATCAAATATAATTTGTGGGAAGTACATTGACTGGTATCTAATTAAACCACAATGATCATCAATTGGACACAAAGGGGAAATGAAATGCAGAAAAATTTACAGCTGATTGTCTGTCAATTTTTGAAAAAATTCAAAATTGGCAAAATGATGACTAGACTATGAAAGGAACAATTTGAATCTGATTGACCATTGGTACGATACAGCTTGACTCAAAATATTGTATTTGTGTATGTCTAGTCTTTACAGACTTCAACGATTAGCTTCTTGCTTTTGAACTTGTCCAAGAAAATAAATTTCTTAGCCTTGTGGATACAAAATTTTTATTAAATTCCGTGTTTTGTCAGATCCAGTTTCAAAAGATACAATCAATTTGAAAAGTGTTTGCATCTGATGGGGATGCAAGTACGTAGGATTGGAAGTTACAAATTTTGACCAATCAGGCGTGTTGTTTTGCACTAGTCACGGTAAATTAAAACATTCTCTGTGATTAGTCAATGTACATATATGTCTGCCAAATTGACATTCTGAAAGGTTTGCAATGACAAAATTGTGACCTTTCTGAAGTGATGACGCATGTAAAAAGGCCATTTAAGAGACAGAAAAACAAGACCTATCATTAATAGAATCTGTATGGATGAATCCATAAATTTGAGAATTGTAGGCTACGACATCTGAAAAGTGTCTTTCCCATTTCAAAACGAGATGTCATAATGTCATGTTCAATCCCTGTTGATTGTTTATTCCGATGATGGAATCACACCTCTAAACAAGTTCGTTGAATGCTTTGCACTGATTTTTTTTGTCTCTGTTCATTCTCTGTAGGTCATTGACTTAGATATACCAGCAACGCATCCCAACACAATCTTCACACATTCATTTTGGTTTTATAGGTAGCCTCTAGACGTGAACAGCATTATTATCTGTAGCTTTAGAGAAATGAAATAAATAAATAAACAAAAGAAGTCAATAAATAAGAAAGCAAATACGCATATTTAAATGCATGACTAGATGTAGATGTCCAATGGCTGCCAAACCACATGTATGTGTCATTAACAAAGTCATTTGCTGTCAATGCCCTCCGAATTGTTTGGTTTGGAATTGTCAGCTGTTGCTTAGCAACAGCAGCCTTGGCTCTGGCCTTCAACTGTGTGTTTGCCGGTTTTCAACCTCCTTTACTTTGCTTGGCACACACCTTGAACCATCAGTTTGTTTTCACACACAATGCCATTTTGACTCCAAGCCAGGATGTACCATCGTGATATCAACCTTAGAAAGGCTGCAGGGAAATCTTTTATGCAATTGAAAGAGTAGCTGAATGTAATTAGGTAAAGGACAATTTAGTCAAATTAACCCTTTGAGTGCCAAAGTCAAGTTTTGTTGCCCTTGTAAAATATATCCCAGTCAATTTTTTTCAGAATTTTGCCTAAATTTTGATAAAAAAGTATAGCCAATGAAATGTGATGCCCATTTAGTCAAGAATTATCAAAAACATTTCAGAAAAATTTATAAAAATTTGTAAAAATTACAGCACTCAAAGGGTTGACAAGCATTTGGTACTAGGATTCAACATTTGTGAAAAGGGTGTCACAGGTCCTTGCTGAACATCTGCTGTAAATAAATTTATGTTGGTCAAAAGATTGTACTGATGCCTATTGAAACCTATTTTGACAGAAAGATCCCAAAGCTTGGTTGAAGACTGTACAAGTACTCTTCCTGCCTTCAGTGGAATTTTTCTAAAAATATAACATCATCACCAGTTTCATGTTTGATCCACCAGTTTCATGCTTGATCGATGTGTCCATATTACCTGTTTGACACAAACATTGAGATTTATGTTATTGATAAGGCATAAACATACTGATTAATTATTCATGTTTGTTGAAGGCAACAGCATGGTTTTTCAAGAGGAGAATAATTCATTTGCAGAGTTGAACTCATTACGTCACGAACAGCCAATCAGCATTAAGGTGATGAAATTGACCAGTGGTAGGAAGTGATATACAAAATGAACATACAAAATGGAAGTTGAAATATGATATTAGATAAAGATTTTCATTTACAGATATTATTTACATCCTATTGTTACAAGAGAGATAGAAGTGGTGTGCACCTCTGTCTGTATGTATCAAGTTTCCTGTGAAACGGACTTCTGTTCTTAAAATTGAAATTTCACTTTTCTTAAAATTATCCTTAGGTGTTTATACAGTTAATACTTTATTAAGAAGACCACAGCAGTCGTACAGAGAGTCATTCCCACTAATGGTGGTTTGTGGAAATATGCTTCAAGGGTGGCTGTATAAGTTCAGTCAATTAATCGGTTACAATCCGCCATTGAGTCCAAACCCTTTCACCACCTATAATAATATTGGTACTGTATAACCCTGTTGCTTTCAGTGGCAAAATTAGAACACTACATTTTAAAATGGGGGTGAAGGCCCGGGTTTGTTCTGTGAAAAGTGTTCAAGTGAAGCATGATTCTGAGAATCAACTAAATTCATTTTAGCTTCTTTCTGGGTTACCTGAAATGTTATTATTAGACTTTAGTTATTTCTCATCTCCTCATCTTGTAGCTTGAAGGTGAGATCGCATCTCTTCATCTGTATATTTTCATGCTCGATGCCAGGCAAGTTGTTTGTTGTTCACTGATAATAATTGATTGCTTTTATTAATTACATTTGTCCATGTGTGGGTGGCATCAGAAACTTGCAAACATTAAAGTGGTGACGGTATTGCAGTAAAATTCAAGCTTACATGCCAGTGTTTCCATTGCTTCATTATGACAAAATACACGCTATGTCCTTAACTCATTCAGAGAGTAATAAGTAATAAGTAATAAGTTTCCTCATTCAGGGATCACAAGTAATCAGTTCTGAAAACAGAGCAAGCTCTTGAGACTCTCACAGTGAAAATGCAAATGTTTTTGAATATGCAAATCAGATATGCAAATATTCAAGTGTTTGTGAGTGGCAGCTGTGACACCATGGCAAGACAGAGGTGTTATATTGCATGAGAAAACTAGGGACTGCATCTGACCTTGACCAACTATTTCAAATGTTTTCGTTCGGTCTTTGTCATCCTGCAGACATATTCATTCTCAGAAAGATATGGTGTCTGGGTGATAAATTAGCATCTGATATTCATAATTCATTGGGTTAATGATGTGAAAAGTTCAACGCAAAACTTTTTAAGATTCAATTTGAACACGAATCTCAGGACATGGATGCATTTGAAGCCCGGCTGTATTGCAGTACAGGGAAAGAAATTCTGTATCAAGTCACTGGATCCCCCTCCCCCTTCTGTGCAGACAAGTTGTGACGTATAATACTGTTGTACTGAAAGGGAGGTCAATAGACACAGAGTCATTCACCCGGGGACGTAGTGAGCCGACATCATTATTAAAAATTCAGCAGACATTGTGTCATCGACATGTGTACGTGTACAGCGTGTCTGCAATGTTAAAAAAAATGAGGTGGGTGTTGTACAGTTTGTGTTGCGTTTAACTTTGATTTTAACTTTAACTTTGATTTGATCTCCCACGTGCTGACTGATCGGTATGTTTTGGGCTTTTTTCCAAAGCAAGCATAACTGCTCATGGTGGATTTTTCTGAAATCTTGGACAATACCTTGTCCTTTTTCAGCCGGACTCCAGCCACATACTGGAGCTTTTCAAGCTTGTTGTCAAGGAAACATATTTGCATAGGCACAGCAACAATATGGATAAAAAATTATGTTTTTGTCAAAAACATTTTCCAGAGGCAAGTTTTTGATGCACTATGTAACATCCAATGAACTCAGATATTGTTTAACTTTATAGTCTACATGCAAGTAAATGAAGAGGGATTTGAAATTCAAAATGAAAAAGAGTGCCTTGGTCAAAATGTGGAGAAGAGTGAATACAAACAAACAATACCAGTTCATTATCAGGTCATTCTTGCATGTGACATATCAAAGTTCAGTTAGGATTATTTTTTTTCATGTTTGCAGGCTTCAGCAATATTTTAGGGTTTTTGATTTGAAAGGAATTCACCACACCATTTCTGTGGTGAAAACTCGTTTCCTGTTTTAAGACAATTTCATAATTTCAAATATACTACCAGTATTTCTTGACTTAAAAATAAGTGTCAATAATGTCTTTTTTGATTTCATGGTTTCATATTTTATGATCCAGTGCTCTCCAATGTCGACTTTTATTATATCTCTGTTAGAATTTGTATACCTCAGGATTGTGCTACAAGCTGAAAAATTAACCCAAATGTTTTTAAGGTACAATAATTAAATTTCTGAAAATCTCATATGCTGAGTTGTTTGCCCGCAAAGTTAAACAGGATGGACAGAAAAAGGTAAAGCACCATTAGTAATAAACAGAGTTACACAATTTGTGAAAATTAATGTATTCTTTGATATTTTATGATAACTTGTTTTTGGAGGTCATTATTCTGGAAAGACAGGTATACATTGAAAATTTGTTTAGATTGTAGCGAATTTGAGAATAGTCTATCCTTTTTATTGAAATAGCAAAAATATGGATATGGTTAGAGGGTTGATCCATCAGTGCCGCCATAATTTGCAACTGTCATGCTAATCACCGTCATCTTGGCGAGAACCTTGACATGTCTGACTTGGGATTGTTTTGTGCTGTGTACGTCTACCATACCAGCCAGTTTGCTCTGAATACATAGCATTGAAAACTCACTGTGTGTGAGGCATATACAGACACAGTCTCCCAACGAATGAAATCGATCCTGCCATGCTGCATTGTTTTCGTTTTTTTTTTTTTTCATTTTGCTGCTCACTGTAAGTTGTACCAAATTACTGTGATTTCACACTTAGATTTGGACAACATGTTTTGACATCAGAGTCATGAGAACAACGTTATATCAAGATCTCTTAATACGTTTTCAACAGTAATTACATTTTGTGTCTCAAAGACCGTGCTTCCATGAGAAATTCATGGTCCATTAATTGACGTTCAGTCGGAGTAGAACAAGGGATTGTAATCACACAATGTGCAAGGCACAAATATTATCCCTTTTAGGGATCTGATAAGAGATGCTTAACTTTTAGTTATTCCCAGAGGATTTCGTTTATTATCTGTAATGGCAACGTGCCTTTGGTGGTGATCGCTCTTCTTTAGCGTATCCTGACATGGTGTTCACAATTATCAAATTACAGCCAATGTAGTAACCCTGAGATCTTGAAATTGAGATTCTAAGGTGAGATTGTAGATTGCATTCTGTTGTGCGTTCTGTCTGGAATTTACAGCCTGCAACGTGTCTGCAAGACACGGTACCCAGTAACCGTTTCTCCACGGCTGTAGGTCTGATGGTTGGGTCTTTTTTGCCAGCATTGTCAGCATACACTAAAAGTGGGGATAAAAGGATGATAGAACAATTTTTGTCTATAAAATGCGTTGTTTGTGGAAATTTCATCATCCATGACAACTTAATTCCCATGTTCTAGTTTTAACACACACAGTATTACTTCAAACAATGGTCAAGCAAGTTTGTGAAATATGGCTTGAAATGATATTTTCCCTTTCTTGTCCATGGGTGAGTCAAAATAAAATCACAATGTACCTGCCCAGATCAGAGTTAAATTGGTTAAATTGAAACTGGTACATATATTGGATAGCAAAGATAATGTAATACCCATGATCGAAAGAAGATTTTGACTTTCACTGATATTGGAATTTGTCAACTACTTTTCCACAATTTCAAGGCATCAAAAGACCTGTCTGAGGCAGACAAGTATGATCTTGAGTCTTGGACACCAATGAAAAATCAAAATCGCAAGGTTTTTTCTGCCAAAAGTGTATATGCTTCACAGGCATATCTCAGTGGTAGGGCGTGTAGGGAGTGTACTGTTTAGTTTGCTATATGGAAGTAAGTTATCTCTAGCTGCCGTTTAAAGTATATGATTATTGAACTGTGATGTGACTTTGCATGAACCCGCTTCTCTTCGACCTTCCTATTCCATACAATTGAAAGTGTATATGTCTTTACCATGAAGGCACAGCATCTGGAAAGTTTACCAGGTAATTTTCCGTGGAAGAATGATAGCGCATTACGATTTCACCTTGTGCATCAGAATCACGGCAGACAGAAATTGAACAAAGCAAACATTAAATCCAGATATATCAAGCGAAAGGTTGCTGAAAGGGTAAGGTCAGCTTTGCATGGCGGTTATGAAAAAAGCTTTAAAAAGATAACTAGTGGTCCCTGGATTCAAACGAATTGAAACATTCTCAGCCAATCAAATCGCTTGGTTCATATCACAGCCAATGAAGTACAATATTAATCAGTCAAACAGAAATCATGGATGGACATGATATGGAGTTAATAATTCAAAAAAAGACATCAAGTTGCAAGGCACATTTTCATAAAATTTACTGTTTTATCAAAGTATGTATTCATATTTGACAATTTTAACTGGTCAACATCATACCCATGTTCAAGCTTTATCAATGAAAATGTTGATAGACAAGGAATTTGGTTATGTTCTTGGAAGTAGAAATTTGGAAAAGGGACAGTAAACTTTAAACATTTAATTTGCCGTATAGGGTGACAGATGACTGCAAACATTTATTTTTATCAATTTTTCCTACAAGTGCACGTTATAGTCTTTGCAGCAGCACCATCTATGCAATATAAATATTTTTGCTTAAGTTTCTGTTTGGCTGTATGACTGCAGACTGAATGTGTTGTCTGTTTATTGGCCGTTGTTTTATGATAAAAAATCCACAAAGTAAGCTATGAAGGGGCAATATTTCAGTTCCCAGAACAAGTAAATGGAGAGAGTGGTCTTTTGCTGCTGTTTCGTCTTGGACATGTTTGTTTCATCTGCCAGTTTCAAGTTGGAGACTAAAATACTCTTTTTTTTGCCAAGCGACTGTCGAAGGACCTACAGGGCTCAGCATAGCATCATTATTTATTTTTTTGAAGTAAGCAGGGGTACATGTATGTGCATAATATCATTAATGTGAGCTCCCAGAATGGAGCTAAGTTAGCCTGGATAAACTTTCCAGAGTGTGGATAATGCCTGTGTTTTTATTTTTATTTAGTCCTCATCTAGTACAATTGTTTGCCATTGTTAGGAACAGAGTAAGCAGTCGTTGTCGCGGATAACAAAGAAATTTACATGTAGTCGCCCTGTCTGTCCTTGGATTGTGGAGAAATTGAAAAGGAAAACCCACAATGCCATGTGTTGCTATGTTAAATGGTCAAAATCGCGATATTATGCATGGTTAATATCATCTTGGTGACATTTTCCTTCCCAAAAGCAGGAACTAAATTTCCCCAAGAGTAAATTTTGTCATTGCGCATTGCAAGGACGCATTGAGTGCCATTTGATTCATATTTGATGGTGGAAGACTGTAAGTGTTAACTGGGCTTGCGTTCAGCTACAGCACTCAGGACCTCCCTATGGAAGTCTAATTGTTACCAGGCGTTCTTGTATATGCATTTGCAATAACAACATTATGATCTTAACAACGAGAATAACATAAAAACTTTGTGTTCTTCAATTTTATTAGCAAATAACAATATAAACAACTAGATTACTACGTTCTGTGACATATACCATTTCCACGTGCCTTCCCATGTGTTGATGTGCAGTATTTCTGTAGCTGTATCGGAGCAGTCAGTGTAGAATGGTTTCAAGGAACCTATCGGACGATTGACAGAATATCTCTTGTGCTCTGTACGTGTAGTGCTCAGGCTATATCCAGAAGGACATCCAAATTAGTGTTCCACACTTGCGTTATAAATCAGAAAAAAATTGATAACATTGCACAAAAATGGTCAGACAGTGGCGCTTTGCCTCAGCCAATGTCCTGACATCTTTTGTGGTATTTTTGTAATAACCTCACATAACATAAAAGGGGGTCCCTCCAGAAATCATGATCTACCATCATGCGCTAAAAATGCTTCATGGAACGGGCTTTCTGTGATATTGATTGTTTGTTTTCAGGTGCCCAGAGCACAGCACATTCTAGATATGTCTCCACATTCACTAATGGACGGTTTCAAGGGACCCATTGGACACTTCCTGGACGGTACATGTATCTTGCACTCTGTTGATGTACATGTAGTTACACAGGCAATCAGAATCGAGTCCAGGATAGCTTTTCATACTTACGCTATTAATGATCGTGACATCGCATGAAAGCAGTCACTACCCGACCATTTGACGCTTTAGTCACAAACGTACGACGCGTAGTTCATTTCGAAAATACCGCAGAGGATATGATTGGAAAACTAAAAGGGATAGAAGAAGGTTAGAGGGGGCATTGGTTTCGACTTTGAACCAAAATGGGTTTCACATTTTATCACTGTCCACTGTTCTTGTGGCACAGAGTGAAAACTGTGTGAAAATCAATTGGTTTTGCCTTTGGGAATATTGTAGGTCTTGCCAGGTGTAGCTTACCACTCCATTTGTAAAATCATAAATACGGCATTATTAACAGCTCAGGAAAATTGAAATGTAGTTGAGTGTGTGATTCAAGATTTTACTTTTAATTTGAAGCCTGGATGTAGGGATATAACAATATAGAACTCTTTGTATGAATTCTGGAGAAATCGTGAAAATTTTCATAAAAGAAATGACTGTAAGGCCAACAGAAAATTCTAAATTAATTCTAATTAATGGTACATTGTTTAGATCAAGTGAACAAGACAAGACCAAAGATGATTATTGTCATCAAAAATTTTAAATCCTAATAACTGTAAATATTGCTAGAAGTATGTGTAAATAAATTCCTTTTATCCGGAAAAAAAGAAGATCATATTCCTAAGATTGCTTTGTTATCTGGAGAGGTTAAATCTGTATCTGTCAGTAATATTTGGTCATGTCTTTTGAGGCTGGTAACCTTGCACATGCAAACCTGTCTGAAATTTTGTTAGGTAACAAACCAGACGAGACACATCATTGTCACTCCATTTGTTGAACTTTGACCTATGCAAATTGTACTGCACTCCAGCTCAGTGAGGGGCAGTGTACTATTACAATAAGTGGCAGGATTTCATTTATTTATGTTATCATTTGATTGTATTTGTTTATTCATTTATTCATTATGTCTACCATCTAAAAGCAGCAGTCCCAGGTGTCCATGGGGGGGGGGGCGGCTATTTTCAGGGCAAGGGAGAATGAATTAGAAGTCAAGTGCCTTGTTCAAGGGCATAGCGCTATGAGTCACGCCTGGGACTCAAACCCTCCATTCTCTACTCATAAATCTGATGCTCTGGCCAGGGCATCATTATGTGTCCATTTCATGAATTTAACTGACATCTTTTTCTCACAGAGTTCAGTTCATGAAATTGTTATATTTTTCGTTGACATTTCTGAGTCTGAAGGAAATCCTTAATAATAATAATATCAATAAATAATAATAGTTTTTGATACATCATACAAACATTTCATATCTATGCCAACTACCCATGCATTTCAAACCCTATCAGATGTTGTACTGCCTTTCCACATAATTGCTAATTTACAATAATTTCAATTTCAAACATTTCATCACAAATATAGGGGTATCAATAAGTATAAAACAAGAGGGTGTGATCATGGTTGTCAGTGAAAAATCATTAATGTTTTGATAAGAAATGACTGAATATTGTCATTCTGAAAAATGTGTTCCTTGCATCGAAAAAATAAACTTTGCAAAGATAGCACACGTACTGTATAATAAAGTGACATGCAGCGTAAATTCAAACGAAGAAGTCTGTTTCAGACTACAACTCAGTTTCTTATTGTAACATTGGACATTGCACACCCAGACAGGCTCGGCTGACAAGTTGAACACCGGGGCATATAGACGTACAGGGAAATTTGGGTCTTGAATGAGAACAATTTTACAAACAGTTAAAAAAAAATGTAAAACTCATCAAAGGTTACAACTAATGGAATTTTATTAAGATATATCAATGATTCTTGTTATTTTGTGACTTGTACTGGTAGGACTGATTTTAAAAAGACCGAAAGAGAAATTGCTAGATTTATATCTTGATAAAGCTTTATGTCTTGTAGTTAACACATGACTATACAGGGCAAAGGACATGTAAATTTATACTATTATAATTATTAACATGACTTTATGACGTTGTCATATTGGATATGATAATGTTCTCTTTGCTTTCTAATGAACATTGTCAACCAATTCTTTCCATCCGTAAGGCAAGGAATAACTGTCAGTCCTGTTTAGAGATTGTCATAAATTTTACATTTTGCAAGTCAATGTATACTGATTATCTTTTGTGCACCCCCCTGCAAATCTATATGTAAGGTGGGCCAAAGTTGAAGATTAGCTTCAAGTGGGTTTCATGTGATTTGAAATATTATCGAAAGACTAAATTTTAGTCGGTACAAATTTTCTAATTATTCTCTCGATTTTGATTCAGCAATATGAAGTCAAGCCTGACAACCTGTGAGAAAGTGCAAAACTTTTAGCTGTGACTTTCCGGTATAATTGGCATTCTGGTTGTGGCAGTCTGCCATTCACATTCAACATGCACAGCATCAGTCAGGGACGTGATTGGCTGCCTGATTCCCATGCAAATATAAACATGTATAACTGGCAGACAAGTTACGTAATGGGAGTCCTCGTGATATAATGAGACTGGGCAGGGTACAGAGTGGCAGTTGAGATATCAAATACCTGTGGCGTCAACCGCTGTGAAAACTTGGAGGCAGCCATGATGCTGGCATAAAAGCCCAGGGACGTGACCACTCCCTCCTCATATTGGCAGAAAGCTGTGAAAATTCTGAAAAAAATGGTGGCGATTCCAACACTGCAAGAGTAAGTGTCCAGTCATGCTGTTCAAAGATGATTTGCAAGTTCAAGATATTCGTTAAACCACACCGACAATATCAATGTGTTTCCTATGCATCAGCAACATGAAATTTTGAATGGGTTTTCATTTCATTTATATTGTTCAAAATTCCAGACAGGGCCTTGTTTTGAGTTTTACACCATTATCATTATATCAATTTTCAGAATTCATCGTAGTTTGATGTAGTCAGGATCACAGGTGAATCGATCTGTCTGGTCTCAGTGGTCAGCTGTGAATGAAAAACCTTAAATATTCACCTCAAGGACATGATACTAACAAAAACCCCCAACATATTCAAGAGATGAGATACATAATACTGATAATGACCATAAAGAAGTGAGCATTTAGTTGTGTGAATTGCATAGAAATCAAATGAAGTCATCACCCCCATGTGAGATGCTTTATCCCCATGCTCTATCAAATTGATTTAAATCTGGTTCTTAATCAAACACTCCCAAAGATCCCATCACATGTCTGTCAGTCTGAGATACCTAAAGTTGGCAAATTTGGTAGTCCTCAATTATGTAGGTGTGTTACAGATTCCAGCCATGATACACCTATTGTGTCTCTGTGAACATCAGAACACGTCCAGTCCAAGTTGTTATGATGCAATCCTAAGTGATTAATGTTCATTATTTTAGGGGGAAAAGTTATCTACCAGGATGTCTGTGTGTCCCTGTCGTTTACATAATATTCTAATTTGCTTGTACATGTATCCATCTGAAGTTGCAATGTTAGAATGTAGATGAAAGGTAATCAGGGATGAACATGCCAACAGTTCAAAGACGTTTGCTGTTTGTTTGATCGAGAGAAATCTTTCCCCATTTTTCAAACTGTTGTCTAAATTCCTTTCTAGCAGACACCAAAGAACAGTAGACAGGTGAAACAGTTTTGGAAGGAAAATGTCTCAAGTTTTAACATGCAAGGTCTTTCTGTATGAGTTGTAGTATGCAAATGAGGGAGCATAGAACACAATAGGGCCATGAAAGCTTAGGACAAAATAAAGACAGAAATAAATGAGGATGCAACCTAGAATTTTCCCTGAGAAACTGTGAAAAAAATTTACAAAATCTAGCAGTAGTGAAATATCAAGTTTTAAGCTATTAAGGAGAAAGAAAAGGGAAAGAATATTATTGATTATTTCTTTTTCTCCTATGTTTGATGATTATTCTGGAAAGTAAAGAGCTTTTCTATGCTTGTGTATCATTTTTCAAATGGCAAGGATAATAGACTTAGGAAAGTGGAAGGTAACTATGATAGCAGAATGTTGGATATCAGTAACTAGAAATATCCAGCCAGATGCAAATCCTGAATTTTATATTTTTCTTTTATCTGTTGATTCCTTTCTCTCAAGAATTTTACCTAATAGCACAAGAATTTCTGAACGAAAACGTGTAATGAAATAGTTGCGCACGCACATGTTGTCAGCCATTTTTCTCTCAGAAAAGAAACTTGCATTTTGAATTATTTATGGTAATGTTGACCTCCACTTTCGTATTTCATTGCATGGTGAAACGTGCCATTTACGTTCAGTAATTTTACCCGGCTTGCACAGATGTTTCACAAAACTGTAATTTGGCAGAGAAATGAAATGTGCAACAGACTTTATTTTTGAATTTACAGTTGGTTATTTTCTGATTTGTTTTTTTTTTTTTGAAATTTGGAACATTGTGTCATATATTGCTGAATATTTTTCACTGAATTTAAGAATTATTTAAATTTAATATATGATAAGTCAGTGTATATGGTTTTACTCTTTTTATGATTGGGAAAATTCTGTCGAAGTTCACCCTTCTGCATATAGCAGACACCCCTGCTTTTGCAATGCTATGCTACGATGGGAAAGAGCTTTTGTGTGTTGGCCTGGTGGTCGTTCACCCCACGCTGTATTCAAATGCAACTATCAGGTCATATTTGACTATCACAACCTCAATAGACAGAATGCTGCACAGCGTTCAAGTTCAAGCATTGCAGCTTTTCCCTAGGATTGCAGAGCTGTGTTCCAAGTTCAGTTGGAGCCCGTCACAGGAGGAAAAAAGCTGTGTTGGGCATATAAATGTGTGATGCTACTGCTTAAAAAGCAAGGCCAGTTGTCTGTGTGTCGAGGCATTGCCTGAACTATTGTTACGTAACAACCCACGCTAGTTAAAAAAGGGCTTCGTGTAAAGCAGACATACTGTTCTCTGTGCAGTGCATTCAGGATGATATAGTCAACCCAGGGACAAAGCTGCAGTGTGAGTCAACTGATTTCTTATCGAAAAAAATGGGGTAAGGACAGTTTTGTGGTTGTTGCTCCTTTTCAAAGGTATATGTATTGTCTCAGGTATGTGGGATTTAGAGTCTATCGGATTCTGAACGTGTCAATTCCTTAATTGATTATCAGACTTGTTGTAGACAGTTATATGGTAAGTGACTGACAAATATGAACATTTTAATGACTTTGTTCGGGACTTCTTTAATCCACTTGTCTTTACATGGGGAGATGCCAGAGTTAATGGAGGCTGTATGTGCGCATCAAAGCTCTGTTTTTAACAAAAGTAAAGGGATTGTACCGCAGTCTCAACCAGGCCCTTTGTCTTAATAAGCTTTGAAACCACAGCCAAGTGTTTCTCTATTGATTTAAGGCGTGTTCTTTTGTCTTCACCCAGACATGAAAGCATTTGTTTTTATGTTAATCAGTCGTTCAACCAGAAATGCAATATCGACTGTATACACGCTACAATTTCAGCGCGGAAAAGAATATATTGGTTTTGTTCAAAATATTCAAATTCAGTGGCCTTGAGATATACATTCATCTAGTGCTTTGAAACACCTATAGAGGTGTTCAGTATCACCTAAGCATTAAATTTCCAAAGGAAACATCGTCACAAAATTCATTTGGTACATCTAAAAGTTTTAATATTTCCTCAGCAATTTGCAGGGCAGTTTATTTTTTTTTCACCCAGTTGAATATCACAGAACAGGCTTTGACCTTGCTTCCAAAATAATCCCTGTCTGGGCATACAGAATGGAAGGTCAGTCTGTCTGGTCTTTGGAAAATTGTTCTGAAACTGACTGTGTTGATGTCCCGTCTGACGCTTTGTTTCATGACGCAGAGACTCCACTTGTCTATCATCTATTGCAGTTTAGATGGTATTTCATTGATGTCAAATTGGTCACCAAGTGCAAAATACTGGTATTATGAAAAGGGACGATATTTCCCCATTAATGGGCGTTGTCTCGAGTCATCAGCCTGTTTTTTCTGCTGTATCATTTCAAGAAGCCACTTTATCAATGTCATTTGTTTGTGTTTGCATGATTAGTTAGAGTGCTCTTCTTGTTCTTGCTCTTCCTTTTGGAAAATTATAAAAGTGAAAAAAATATTCCATGTGCTGTCTTGGGAGTAGTGTGAAGAAGAAACCACGAAAGAAATATACTGCATGATTAAAAGCCATGACGTAATTCCAGCCCAGAGCTCAGAACCCTCGTCTAGGACCGCTTGGTTGGCCTGATAGCCTAAGGTCGCTCACCAGACAGTCAAATGGTGCGTCTCAGCTGCTCAATAGGTGTACCATGAATTTCAGTTTTTTGAGAGAAAAAAATCGCTAAATTACTGAGTGTTTGTAGGCAAATCTAAATTAGTATGTATTGAGCTTTTACAATTTGAATTGTTCAAAGGTTTTTTTGAGGCGTTTTCATATTTTTATTCCAATATCTTTACATACATTATCAAAATTATGCCAAAAGTGTAAGACTTTAAGAAGTTATCTAGTAAAGATGGAATGTGCTTCCAAGGACTTTGGCAGTTCTGTCATGAAAAGAAATTAGTAAGGCGTTGTGCTGAAAGAGAGTTTTTGATATTTTTTCAAGCTTTAGAATTGCTTAAACATATTTATAGGATAAACGACTTTTTATTTCAATACAGATCCTAATATTTTGTTTTCAAATCTCTCCAGTCTGTTGGCAGTTAACGATTTACAAAATGTAATTATAAACTCTGTCGTAGACATATAACCTTCCAAGTTCAGGCAAACAGAGAATGACAATGTACACATTGCAGTTTGAGCGGGAAAAATGGTCAATGTCATTCTTTATGTTTCGTCAGGATTTCCTGCATGATGTATTGTTCAGAGTATTTTGTCTCTGTTAGCTGAAGTTTTAGCGGGAAAAATTTGTCACTAAAATAAACATACTTTTTCCTTTCAGTCAAGGTATCACCATTATTATGTATAATTCATGAAGTTATAATTAGATTTAAATGATTTTCTACCGGTGTATTTGAATGCTTTTCATTCGGTTTGTAGAATGTCACTGTGGATTCCCAGCCTAAGGTGCCCATGTTACTTGTTTGTTTATCATTACGCCATGTAATGGCAGACTGTCAACCATGTGACATGTCACATGTCAGCAAATCACCAAATATGGTAACCACAGGTTTTCATTTTCCCATGCTTGAAGATCAAGAGATAAAAAGCTACTATTGATTCATGAGATAAAGTTAATGATAGCTATGGTAGGGTATAATGTACAGATCATCTACATTTTTAGTGAAATGGCAGTCTTTTTTTGCATGTATATGCATCACGTGAGTTATGAGAAACAAGTAATCAGGAATGATAATTATGTGGATGAGCTTGCTATTCATGATTACTTTGTGTAGATTGCTGCGAAGGTTTCTGTCTCGACAATGCGTGTAACTTAAAGCGATATTTTTTTCACAATTTTTTCAATGTCAACTGCAATTTCTTCTTGTTGCACTGCTTAAAACTTGTTTGTCCAGATTGAAATGCAAAAGTAAACAGTAACAGTGCATTTTACTTGTATAAACACTACATTGACAAGTAAAATGGTAGCGTTTCAACTTACTTTGGGGAAATAAAACAAAAACTAGCAGTTGATGTACAAAATCGCGAAAAAAAATTATCAGAAAGTTATAGCTACTGTCCCTCTAATAGGTTCAAATTCAAAGTTTATGAGTTGCAAGAATAACTTTTTGGGAATTATAGTAAAGTACAACTGATACCTTAAGCCTATTTATACACATAAGTTGTGTTTTCCTTTTCACAAAAATTAAAAAAGAAATTCCCAACTTTTCTCTGATTAAGTCATAGTCAATTTTGTGCGATTGAAAAAACAACTCTGCTTCTAAGTTCTAAGCTGTAATTTTGGTTGTTCTTTTGACTCCTTTTGATGATCAGTCGGACAAAAATCTGGAATGTGGTTCTACACAGACATGAAGATCACTATTATTGTACCACGGTGCAGCAAAACTGCAGCGCGACAAACAGAAAAAAATGAATGAATGAGATAGATGTAGAAGTTAGTGGGTGAGCTCAGACATGTACACAGAAGTGCTTATCAAAATTCCATCCAACGTCACCCTGCAGCCGTCCGTCTGTTATCGTAATACATGTATTTTCACCACAACTATTCCGTTCACTTTGAGAACCAGGTTAGATGAGTGAATCATGTGACCAATGCATCACATTCATGAAGTTGAAGCATAGAACATGAAAAATTTTGCCTCAAAAATTTTGTCGTTCAATTGTGCAGTTATGAAATGCCAATATCATTATTGTTCATTTGTTGTTCAGTCAGGTCAATCTTGTTTCCCTTTTAAAACTGCATGTTTGAACGGAAGCAGATTAACCAAATGGTAATGATTGTGTGCTGCCCCCCCAAGGGTCTGCCAAAATTGTAAGTCTTTTTTCATGAACTCACAAAAAACAAAACGTGAATTACATTTTGTACGTAGTATAGCTGTTTTAATTTGAAATCTCGTTCATAGTATTGAATTTTTTTTCTCCCTCTCTCTCTCTCTCTCTCTCTCTCTCTCTCCCCCTCTCTCTCCACAGGGATTATCAAGATAGCACAGAAACTGGGTCTGAACTTATTGGCACCAAGGAAAAAGATCTCAGTCTTGCTAATCGGGAACCATTCAGCTGGCAAAAGTTCCTTTATCAACTGGTAGGTACAGAACATACCATCACCACTGTGCTATTCCTATATTTCAATGGTTGGCTTTAACCCTTTCACCACCATGGTTTGTCCCAAATCCATTGTTTTCTATGGTAAAGTTGGACCTGTATACAGGGAACTGGGGATGAAAGGGTTAAATAAGGTACTGTCCAATAAAAGCCTGAGATTTTTGTTTTTGACCAGGTGTTGTTGACCAACCGTACTAGTATTACAGTTGCTGTGATTTAGGATTTGACCGGGTGACTTCCACCAACTAGTCAAAACTTGCTGTGTTTTTTTGTTTTTGACCAGGTGTTGTCCAGCAAGTAGTCTAACACTGACTTCTATCATGACGCATATCAAATTGCCTGTCCAGTGTTTGAGTTCTTATAATCATGATCAATGTACATGTCGATAGGCTAATGTCCCATACAGCCTGGATTGCAAGGACTTCCTGCATTAGATGTTAACCCCTATTCAGATAGTTGTTGAGTAAACGCTCACAAGATGTTTATTTAGACAGTGTCCTATGCCCCTGCCACAGTCCTTGAATTTCAAAGCCTCTTTGAAAGTCCTTGAAAATGAAATTAAATCCTGGAATGTCCTCAAAAATTGATAATCCGTCCATAATTTTCAAAAATGACAAGATGATCAATAGAGATATCACAAAAATCATATGCAGAATGATAAGATATATAAAGATGATGTATTGTAAAAATCATACCTGGAAAATTGTAGTTTTAACCTGAAAAATCGCTGGAATATTGCTACACAAGTCCCTGAAAGTCATTGAATTCGAAGTGACTTTGAGTGTGTGGCCCCAATCTGAATAGTTTACTGGTTACTAGTTTTAAAAGACAAAGAACTGACAATCGTAATTTTTCCTCGATCAAAATTTCAGGATTGACCAACACATTCACAGCATTCAGCATTTGAACTTTGAACTGTACTGATGAACACACTATTTCCCTTGGAAGGGAACATAAGTGTTAAAAAAACCAGGAAGTCAATGAAAAACAAGTAACCGTAAGAAAAATTATGCCAAATAAAGATAGAATAATTAATCTCATCAAAGATAGAGCAAGAAAAAAAGAAAAAATTCGTGGTAGCTGTTTCTTTCTCAGTTTCATTCATGTAGATTTGTACTATGCTAGAAGAACTGATATGGTTTTATATTTTATCATGAATTCGGTAGGCATTTGTGATATGTAGCTGTTGTGCTTGCAGTGCAATTTTATTCATATCTGGTACAACTCTGCGTGGAACAGAAGTACGGGACAATAGACTCTAGAAATAGCTCATAATTTTGTAGAATTCTGCTATCTTCATATAGCAGTTTGGTTTTAACAAATTGATTGCTAGATAAAACTCCTGAATATGTTAGCTAGTCGCTTACGTCATTCTGCAGTGAACATTTTCTGTAGTTGTTCTTTTCAATTTAACTTTTTCATCTGCCACATCCCTAATTAGATGTTCACTCATTATATTTGAATCAATGAGTATTTGACAAAATCTGATGATGAAAAGTTACTTCAGTGAAGTTCTCAAACAATTTACAAAGAATATTCTTCAAATGTGCAGATTACTACCGAGTACTTTCTTTTAGTTATCAGCCTTTGGAAAGGCAGCCAATGAAAACAGCAAAATTAGAGTTGAATAATACTTTTGCTGGTGTTGATATTAGGGTTTTGTTATACATAAAAGATAGACAGAATTACAGGTCTTGGATAAAACTTCAAGGATTTAGCAGTTCAAGAAGAATTTGTGGTACGTTCAGAAATTTCTGTACAAAAAACCCTGCTGGAATCAGAACAGCTGTGCAGCAGTCAGACAGCTTTCTAGCAAGCCAGAGCTTTATCCATGCTCCATGATGTTGGGCAAGAATGATGGTACCGGTAACATGTAGATATTACTGTAAAGCTTGGTCTTAGATTTACTGTGATTTCAGAAGAAGTGAGAGAGGTCCTCATGATATGTAACTGGCAGACACCTTCACAAGCCGACATATTCGTACGCTGCTAGACAGGGTGTGTGTGGAGAGTGTCTATTGATACATGGGGATATAAAACGCCAGCTGCAGGGAAAAGCAATTGCATGTAATGTAATGTAATGCTTGGCCAGGCAGAGTAGCAGTAAAGATTGACAGTCATTAGGGAACCAGCAGAGACAGAGAGAGAAAGAGAGAGAGAATTTACATGTAATGAAGTGTATCTTTCATTTCTGTTCAGTGGAAGCAATTGTTTCTTCAAATTTAAATTAGTCTCTGCAGTCACTTCTGCAAGTTTATGTATGTACAAGTTAGAATGCTGAGTGAAGTACAACTGTGCTGTAGTCTAACACACAATATGCAAATGTGGGTAATGTCCTTTTCCCTCTTCAGTGATAACATTAGATCACTGTAAAAGAAAAAAAGATGGACAGATGTTGACAAAAAGTGGATAATCTAGTACAGTTCTTCCCCCAAATGACCCACTTCCATCATTCACAATGATCACTATTTAAGGAAGGACCACCCTATGATGTAATTAGTACAGCTATATTTGGTTTGTAGATTGACTCCTGTTTGAATTGGCTCATGGGCTGACTTGAACAGTTATATATGTAGTGACATAATAGGAGGGGAAGATACACGCTTTCCATAACTGTTCTTGTCTTTGGCTGCAAGCCCAGATGCTCCAAATACAGATTTGGTCATGTCAGATATGGATACAAACACCGCCTGACCATGCCATTTGCTTTGATTTTATATCGATGTCTATGTACGCCCTGGTCCAGAGTTCTCAATAGTTTATGTCTTTGGTTTTTTACCAACCACCTAGTTAGTTATTAAAATATTAATAATATGTCCAAAAAGCTGTTATTTAGTAACTTGATTACGTAATGAACTTAGCCTGATTTGGTTATTATCGCCATCTGTAAAGACCTGATTCGCCCACAGGATATCAACAGGGTCAAGAATGAGAAATTTTTTGACTCAGAAATTGTTCAGTCATTCTTTATTTTGCTTTCCTTGATCTTATCCTGTGTGTTTTCCATGATCGTTGGTAATCGGTGTCTTGAAATGACTCTTTTTCCCATGACCTGGTTATATTTACATAATTTTTTTTAAACGTGTCCTGTCCACGTGCAACTGTATTATTGTTTTCCTATGCATTCACTGTCGCTGCAATTGTCTGTCTTTCTTGGTGCCAGCCTATTGCATTCATAATGTTATGTTATTTTTCTGGGCTCATCTTGTGTGCAAGACGTTTTCTTTACCTCTATAATACTAAAATATAATTCAAACTGGTAACAGTATTTGTATATATTAATATACAGACCCATCTTATACCAACTCTTGTCATTGCTCCATTATTCTAGGTACATCGAAGAACACGTACAAAGGACAGGTGTTGCCATAGAAACACAAGGTTTTACCTTTGTCACCAGTGGGCGGAAACGAGAATCACTCACAGTAAGTAGGAGATCTGATGTACGTCTGTTGCTATGGAAATGATTACCTAATCAACAAGAATGGCAAAGGAGATACAAAATGAGATTAGTGGAAGAGTAAGATTATGCCATATCAAAATGTATCCAGTGTAAATGTTGTTTTGATTTTAATATCATAAGTACACAGCCCTGTGTCTGATGTAATGTTAGTCGGTTAAACGTAACAAGGAGATTTCTCAGAGCTTGTCATGGAAACTGCAATTATATGATAATTAAGGACAGAACTGCATTGGTAAGAATTGGGTGTGGCTGTTACTGACTTTGAGAAACCTTATTGAAGTTTGAGAGGAAGGAGGCTCATGGTTTTGTGATGGGTTTGCAAAAATGAAATCAAAGTAATGGTCTGTACAGTTTCTAGTCCTGAAATGAGTTTTGCAGATTTTAATACGAAATCTAATACCAAAAAAATTAATTGATATCTGCTAAATAATGAATAACAAACAAGGCTTCCAAGGGATTTTTTTTCTCAATGGGTAACCACTAACTACAAGAGCTAGTAAAAATTGCCTTTTTCATGACAAAGTTGAGGGGATATCTTGCAGCTTTAGACTGACATTAAAGAGTCAGTGCATGATGGGAAGGCACCATTCAATGTCCGCTCAATCTCTTTGTGACAATTTTCCTGTATTGTTTCAATTTGGCCATTGAAAGCTCTTGTTAATAGCTGTAACCTTTATTCTGTTCTCTTCTGTGGTCTGTCGTTCTGCTCCCAAAATGATCTTGAAAACTGTCTGCTGTTCGACTTTCAACAGAGTCTTGATGTTATTATGTCCAATGTTTTTTTTGCCCATAAATTTCCCCTGGACTAAATTCAGTTGCTTCATATTGTACACAATGTATCATATTTTCAAGGCTAATACGAATTATTTCAACGATTTTCAGGCAGGAGAGAGCAAGTTTGTTTAAGAATATGTTTTCTTGAACCAAATTAGTGAAAAAACTATTGAAAGTTTAAGCTCTTGATCCTTTCATCGGTTGCAAAAAATTTAAAGCTGACTTTACATATGCTCTGCTTCTTAAATTATGCTTGTGTAGTGTAGAGTGTATCTCAATCTGTCTGTCTGTCTATGTGTCACTTGTGTCTGTTAGTAAGGATGTGCATCAATGTCTGTCTGTCTATCTTGGTGTCCACTCATCTTTGTCTGTTAGTTAGGATCAGATACCTTTATTGTGCAGAGTATACTATCTGTCTGTATTTCTGTCTGTCTGTCTATATATGTCATCTGCGCCTGTCTTTTGGCTAGGAATGGATGCCGGTGCTGCATATACATGTATTTCTCTTTCTGTCTGTCTGTAAGTCCATCTATGTCTATCTTTTTTGTAGGATTGGATACCTATATTGTGGACATTTGCGTATCTGCCTGTTTGTCTGTCCATCTGTACCTATCTGTCAGTTAGAATTATCCCCTTCTGCTCTGATTGAAAGTGTTTACCTCTACAATCTCTTGAAATACAAATGCCATGAAATGTTGATCGGTTGTTATGTTTGGTCTCTTTCAGGGCAATGCAACCCTTCATCTTTACCCACACTTCAAGGAATTGGCTGATATTGAAGGTAATTACGACTCTGTGTGATATATTACATTATCATTCATGATTGCATTTTTGGGGGCGACACAAGATTATACACCTATGAAAATAGTTTTGGAAGGGTCAGATGCTCGCACGTCAGCACTTTTCACCTCAAATATCATAACTCATCTGTATCATACCTGTCCCAGTGCTGCACTATCTTATTATTTCTTTTTTTTTGGAACAATTGTCAGAAAGATTTATCAGTTACCATGACAACAAGTTAACTTCAAATTCAAATGAACAGCGCTGGTTATGTTATTTTGTTTTCTTGCCCGATAACATGATGCTGTGACCAATTATGGGTGATCTTCGTTATTTATTGGCTGTGAAAATGTGTAGCTTGTCATAGTTGGGGGTATTTTTGATCTAGCATACGGTTTTCCAGTATGTGTTCTCTGTCAGTATACAATGTACTTCCAGTCAACAAAGCAAACTTGTCTTCGGAGCAGAGCTCACAAGACCAGCGGATGAGATGAGTGTCTAATGATGACAGGAACCACTGGTTTAATACCTTTGTAATGAGTTTTCGGAGTTTGCTCAATTCATTAAAAAAATTTTACTGTATCTGATAGGCAACAATTTTGAAACATTTGATCGATACAGTGTTTTGATTAACTTTACATCACAGCTTGCATACACTACCTCTCATGGCATGTTGTCACAGTCTCTATAGTACATTAACAGACCTCAAACCAATGATTTTTACCCACTGAACACACACAAGCTGTGCAGTGCCCTCATAGGCACTAGCGTACTAGTCATTACCCGTCGGGTTACCTGGAAGTAAACTCACAACTTCCTATACCCATCCACTCCCCCCTGCACTATAACATGCGCATACACACAAGCCAACAATTTTTAAAAACAGAGAAGCTGCATACAGAAAACACTTCAACATATGCACACACTCAAGACTGCCCCCACCATCACAGCATACTGTGTACCGGTATGTGCCTACTAAAGTGCTTCCTTATGACATACCCATATCTGAAGATATTCACTGTGGATTACTCCCAGGGTAGCATATACTTTTCCTTTCTCGAATTTTGATAGTTGTGTTACTTTTAAGCTCATATACTAATCCATGTTAATTCTCAAATAAGTGCAATGCTTTGCATTGCTACACTTCACGCTGCAAGCTATTGTCAAGTGGTTTAAATGTCAACAGCTGCTACGTGGAGTGGAGCAAGGTCAAAGGTCATTTCTTCCAGTCATATTAACATTTTTTACCCTCCACAGAAAAAAAAAATTGTAAAGTGGGTGGAACTTTTCAATTTCTTGTGGTCTTTGGTTTTTCCAGTTTGAAGTATGAAATAGGTTTTTGTCCAAGACGCTACATGAAATGGTAGGGTTAGGAATTTTATGATGTTTTACAATTGCATGTAATTTTCCTGCATGTACCAACTCTTGCCCTTTTTTTTGAATCAAGAAAGAAGGGACCCTAGACAATACAGAGACATGCTGGTCTTTGAACTGTGAGGGAAGGGTGTTTGTGCCCATAGTTATTGAGGAGAAACTTTTCTAATGTAGCAATAGTAACGAGGAAAAAGTAAAAAAGTATGTTCACTTGGTTGTCAGCATTCCCAAAGACGATTCATTGCAGCAAGGACAGAAACATAGTGAGCTTGACGTGGCATATTACATATGTGGTGTGGTGTGTAAATTTGATGATGGCTCACCGTAGAAATCACTCGGGCTCTGAGCTGCTCATCACTAGATCTTGCTGATATCCTTGTGAAGCTCAGATGCAGCATGATGTAGTGGTGTGCAGTGGAGTCAACGAATACCAACCCAACAGCCCAAGTACAGATGTGGCAATTTCTTCCTCATTTCATATGTCATGAACAGCACGGCGTAAACATTTCCCATCAATTTGGTTCATAAATTTGTCACCACAAAAACTCATAAGAAGTCCAAGATTCTCAAGATCACCCTTTCTTCAACGTTTTACCTTGTCATTGTTCAGTGTACGTCAAGAATACAAAATTGTAATAATTTCATTTTCATGGCACATATATCTCTGTATTTGTCATTTCAGGTGTTTCTTTCCACATTCTGCATACTGAGTCGTATCTTCATATCTCAAGACCACCTTCACACATTTACCTCAGGATCCAATGTCGTTATCAAAGCATACACGGCACTGCAAA
The DNA here is from genome assembly GCF_041260155.1 of Ptychodera flava. Lineage (NCBI taxonomy): Eukaryota > Metazoa > Hemichordata > Enteropneusta > Ptychoderidae > Ptychodera > Ptychodera flava. The sequence goes on from NC_091939.1 coordinate 12,520,072, forward strand.
GTCTGGGTGGTCTGCATGAAGCACGGCACTGGCCATAAATATCACATCACAATGCACCACACCCACCAGGTTTCCCATCCCAAGATTTCAACCAAGACTTCCATGCAAGCATCCATTCAGAGTAGAACATTCAACAGTGAAATAATTGCACCCAAAACCACTTTCAAAATCAACCTTTACCAAGTACATTCTCTACAATCATCATTCACATTTTAGCATCATATTGCCTTCTCACATTCTCTCGAAAAACTTTGTGAACGATTCATTACCAGCAAGAAAACCAACCAGCCTGCCTGCCTGCCTGCCTGCCTGCCCAAACTCTGCACTCCTGCTCGCACAATGGCTTGTGTATGTAGTTCTTCATTTGACTGCTCTGTTTCCATGGTGACAAAGCTGCCAGGTGAAGAGCTATAGACATGAGTTACTAACCTTGCACTCTTATACCAGCTGCTCCTGTTTGACTCGCTTTTATTTTGCTATGGTTTTGTTTTCTTTGTTTTTTAATAGAAATAATATTGTTGCCCCGCTTGTCAATCCAGGGCTTTCTTACATCCAGGGTGAATTGCGTCTTTCACACTTTCCTTAAAAGGCATGCTTGGCCATATTCCCTGAATTGTTGCAACCTTGAAATCTACCAGTGACTTAAAACATTGAATGCGTCCTTCTTTTATCGTTACTTTGCAATATACACAATTGTTGCCCAAGTAATTAGCATGTAACCAGTCTATTCCAAGGTTTTTTCACCACTTTATTGTATGCCTACTTTACAGAGGAGATACAGATGTTGCTGCTGACCTTGGTGACTAGTCTCCGAGGTAACAGGTCCTGGCCATGGCAGCCATGTTTAGGTGGACTGACTCACCAAGGGGGATGGACATGACATCAATATTTGCACTTTGTAGTCTTCGCTCACCATGTTCAGAAGTTAGAAAATGTTACATTATGACTAGACTGTGAAGTACACTTTTAAACCTTTGTCAGTCTTAATAATATTCCCAATTTCCACAAAGCACAGGTGCTTTTTGTTCAGGCCCTATATTTTGAAGGGCTATCAAATAAAAATCTCAGCTCCTTACACAAAAAGCTCCACAGTGTGGAATATCACTCACTATTAAATGCAACTTGAATTATGTGTTTCTGGTCTTCCTAATACCCATCAGGTGTGGTTGAGTATCTGAACACAGAAATCACCACTTCTAAACAGAAAAAGTTCAGCTTGGTGACTTTCGTTGACACTCCAGGCCTCGTTGATGGCGACATGAAGTATCCATTTGATGTTGACAGGGCTATCACATGGCTCGGTAAGCAATATTTCAAATTATATCGATAAATGTTGTTCTTAATATCTAGCAAATTGCTGGGAAAAATCTGAAAGTGTTACTGCACCGGTACATCAGCCACAAACTATTGACACCACACCTGCCATGGGCGAAAACACAGAGGCCCTGGAATGGCGGCGCATACTGCAGTTTGTTACCGGAGCACTTTTTTGACTGTTGCAAATTTTGACTCTGATATAGAAGAGTTTTGTAATGTTTTGTCATGTCATGTTTGATATTTCTCAGTCACCTATAGAAAGTCTCATCTGGCTTTGTTTTCAAAATCAAAACCATGAGAATGAAAACCTGCCAGGGTGCATTACCAGGGTATCAAAATGATAGGAAAATTTATCAAATTACCAATAAAAAGGAATTTTACAGACTCTGCTAATTTTAATAGCATATAAAGTTTTATTGATATTCAACTTAGTCCAGAAAATCAAATTTTCTCACCGTGGGTGGCCTTTGCATTTCTCACTTAGTCCTCATGATCTGCAACTTTCTAAAATCATGCTCCAATGACGTCAGTTCCACATATTTTTGCTGTCTTTACGATTCTTGTCCCATTTGGAAAGATAGCTCAACTATCTTCAATGTTGCCCTCGACTGAGCGTATTCCATTGGAATCCTTTATGCAGCTAATACCATGATACTGAAGATTTGATACAGTTTACTATAACTTTTGGTCATTGAAATGTCATATGCCATTTCACAGACTTGAACCAGGGCAAAGTGTTCATTGTGGACATGCTTATTTCAATCCAGGCTTTACCTTATTGAAAGGCTACTGCATGGCGTATTCTGTCCCCTGTGTCATAACACTGTCATCATTAACGCAGATGAACAGATGAAGTGTTAAATTTCTCTGTAGGGACTGTCTGGGACTGTCCTCATGTCTGGTTTTCGTTAACGCCTTTGCATTTATTTTGATCTTGCGTGCTCGCAGCAATCAAGCTGAATCTTGTTTTTAATAGCAGTTGTGAAGTAGACGCTACCAGAGAGGCACAGGAAGCTCACTACTTGTGTCCTTACTTAGATAATCAATTGAATGGCAGGCATCTCTACTGACCTTCAAAGTCAATCGGCATAATAGTCTGAGTATGTGTGTATAATGTCTGGCTTTGCAAAATCAGACACTATTTTCTTTCTTTAGTTTGGAGATTATGTTATGTGATGATGCTTTTCACACACACGCACTCTCTCTCTCTGATGAAAAGATGTGGTGAAAAACAGATGATAAGACCAGGGAAGGTTTCACCCTTTGATCTTTACAATATTATACACCCACCTGGATTGATAACCTACCACAAATGGTATTTTGCCTGTCTCTGAAGACAGATTTCATTAAAGTTGAAACACGGCCCTCCCGTAGACCATGGTTGAAACATGGAGCTACCAAATCTTTTGGTAGCTCCATGATTGAAACAAGCATTTGTTACGCTGTGAAAATAAATGTTTCATACAAGATTGTTTTCAAGAGATTCACTGGTTTCGTCAAGTTGTTTTGCTAGGCAAAGCTGTCATTTGAATCATTTCTGAGAAAAAGTTTGTCAGTCACTACCTTCTATTGTTGAAATACTAAGAAATGCTGTTACTTGAAATGTAAACCATTTGCATTTCCGTTTTTTTGTATTTCGACATTTCAGGAGACCGAGCTGATCTGATCTTCATATTCTTTGATCCAATCGGCCAAGCCCTGTGCAAGAGAACGCTGAATTTGGTTGAAGCACTGAACGAAAAACACAGCGAGCGCATACGATTCTACCTCAGCAAGGCCGATGAAGCAGGCCATGAAAGTGATCGGCAGCGGGTCATGATGCAGATTGTCCAGGAACTGTGCAAGAGACCAGGCTTGAACAAAACCTGTTTTGACATGCCGACCATCTATGTTCCTAATCTGACCAGTGGGAAGGTAAAATAAAATTTGACACAATCAATGGTACCTAACAAATGTTCAGCTCATTTGAATAAAACTTGTCAGAAAAGTGACAGCACCCAACAATAGTTCAGCCTGGCTAATCAGAGGTCGATTACGTAATTGTATCCGCGACTGTTATGTAACATGTCTGCACTGCAGTCTCTCAAACAATAGTTCTGAAATATGCACATTGATATTTTGTCAGAGATACATTGTGGCCTCAAGTAACAATGTACCTTCTCCTCTGTACAAAGATTGTATGTGATTAATCTAAGCTTGCAATTGTTGAAAATGTTCAATACCCAGACAAAAAGGACACACTCTTGTCATTGAAATTGTCCAACAAACACTGTCTGGGCATTTCAATGTCTTTTACGTGATACATGCCATGTTGATTATGGACTATGTTAATGGCCATATAGATTGAAATTTTCCAATCATTTAGATCTATCGCTAAAAAAAAAGATGACAAGTGTGTTACAATATTAACGTGTTTGTGTTATCTGACTGTGTGAAACATTCTAGCTGACAATTCTTAAAAAAAACAGATACTTGTAAATATTCCATGCTTGAATATTCAAGGCCTTGGTCAGAATAGCCATGTAAAATTACAGCTCAAATCTCTACCAGCCAAAGTGCCAAAATCTTTGTCAAAAGTGAGAAAATTATAAACAGTTTATGAGAAATTATTGTTGGTTTCGCCACGGTCCCTGTATAGGGACCGTTGTTTCGCAAATATTGAAATATAAATAGCCAGGATTCCAGCATTGTATCAAAATTATGTTCTTTTAAACTGCTCTAGCCATGGCAATCCTTTCTTGCAAAGGTCCAAAAATACAAGCAGAAACTAGGAATAAACACTTACCTGTAATAAAGCTAATGAGATATTCAGGCTTTTAGGGTTACGTTGTGAAATATGATGCTTCTATTCATGTAGGCAAGTCTGATTAAGAAACTATTTAATAAAACATCTGTTGCTATTACAGTAGTGAATGAAAACTTGCTGAGTCAGCAAAAGTAGCAGGACAATGGTCAAATTTCAACATTTCTGTACTTTTGTTATTAAGTTTGACCGGCTTCACAGCTGTTCCTGCAAATCTGTGTGAGTTAGTACTGGTTTGTCCATGAACACATTCTATGGTCCCTCAGCGGTGCAAAGTCATGAAAAGTCATAAACGTCAGATGTGCATTGTCTGAGATTAGCAGTGCTCAAATTGCACTCATCCCATTTTCCCAGAGTGCAGACCAGGCCCCGGGCAGCTAAAGATGGACATTATGTGGTTAAGCCACAGCACTACCCTGAAGGGATGAATTAATTGCCCTTCTCAATGTTCTATAGTTCACTTTAAACTGGCACACAGTATATATGAGCCACCTTGAAAGGGACTGTTTCTTTCTTTGCTAAAAAGGTCCTCATGTTACATCCATATCTATTTCTGGACATCTTCACAATAAGCCCTTGTGAATTAATAATGAAGTGCATGATATGAAACATGGAAAGCGCTAAGTAAGATATGACAAAACACTATAATGGGTCATCGTCACAATATAAGAAACAATCTCAGAGTATTCCAATTTTTTCTTCCATGGTTAAGGAATACGTAATCTCATTTAAAACATTGTAAGTGCAGTGACAGTCCTCCTGTCCTTTTCCATGCATTGATAGTACAAGGAGGCTGGCCCCCTATCAACATGTCTATACTGGCTGACCCACAGTCCGGACTGTGGCTGACCACATCATGCGAGCAGACACGAGCTATAACTTCCGATAAATACTTTCATAATTTCTGTGTAAGAAAAGTACTTTCATTCTTATCCTTCTCCGTAAAGGATGTTGAAATGCTGAGTATTGTCCTTGTAAAAGACACAATGGATTGTCGACAATACACAATGAATGAATATTGTACTTTATAGTATAGTACCTTCAACTAAAATTCCATAGTCAGCAATGATATTTGGCAATTACAGACAACATGACAGGTTGTGCGAACAAGTTGAACACAAGAATTGTGACTTACGGGTTTTGGAGTTGAACAAGAAAGGTCTCTCACAAACCGAACAAATGTTACGGAAACTACTCAAAAAAATTACAGCTTATGGACTTCGAAGAAAAAAATACTGATACCATGACAGACTAGAATTCATCAGGTTTTGATGAACTTGAAACTTTTCTGATTTGTGTATATGATCTGTATATTTCAATGTTTTATTTCCTGAACTTAAAAAAGTTATTTTGTCAAAAATGTTTTGTAGACAACTCGGTGCGTCAATCAGATTGAGGAAGTCTGTAAAGAAATTGAGAAGACAATCAACCAGACCATACAGAACACTTTAAACACACTTGAGAAGGACTGTGAAAAGATCTCAGGCCTGATTGATGAGAAACTTGAAGTTGACAGGTAAAGATAAGAATTACAGTGCTTTTCTACTGAAGATGCTCATTTCTGCAGAGTCATTTTTAGTAAAAAATCCAATACTCGTTGTCTTTTCCACTTGAAACTCTCCCATAAGCTCTGTCTGATTTGATGTGAAATTATGATTTTGGTCATTAGTATTTGAGAGCGTGGATGTGAATTTGAAGTTTTTCTGTAGAAAAAGGCAGCAGGCATTCAACAAAATTCAACATTGCAAAATTGTAAAAAGAAGATTAAAAATTTGGATATTTTCTTGGTACAGCTTATTGTGACTGTAGTCAACAGAAGCTTTCCTATAATATGATGTCACAAATCCTGGCACTCAAACTATTCCTCATTAAGTATGATCTTCATCAACTTGTAACAGAAGGAAAGTTTGTACTTGAATTAGAAAACCAGTCACACAATTTGTAAAAAATCCACACAAAGCTGTGATTCACAAAAAAACACTCAAGAGACAAACTTTGACATTATTTGTGATTGACTCCCCACTTTCATCATTTCATTTCATCATGTGAAAAAAAACAAACAGATACACACACCAATCTGCAAGGAAAATCTGTTGACGGAAAGCTTTACTTTCAGTGTCAAGATGACCTAAAGATGTCCAAAGTTCATTGTGGTCATATCAATAGTTTCAAAATTTTTTAATGCAGTGACATTTGCAATGTAATATATACTTAACTTTTGAATGTTTAATATTTTAAAATAATTATATTGTAATTAATCGTTCACAGTGCTGCCAAGTCGTACAATCTACGGGCCAGGACTAAAGGCTGTGCATTTTCACTGCTGAGCTTTCTCCTGGGAACTGTACTTGCCGTTGCATTCCTGGTTATCACACTATCTGATGAAATGGTTGAAAGCTTCTTCGGCAAAGAACAGAAAGAGGTGTACTTGGTGAGTATTCAAACTCTGTCCGGAAAAACAGATAGATTGGACTGAGTTTTTTTCATACTGAAATCATCCCTGATAAAAAAATGATCAGTTGTGCTGATGACTTCATCATCGGTTGTCCAGTTTCAGCAAACAGCCAGGGGTCTCCGGGTACTGGTACATATACATGTATACCCAAGGGGGTTCCAGGTACACTGTCTGCCATGCAGTGTGTTCAGTTTCAGCAAACCGCCAGGCGGTTCCAGGTACATATTCTGTCTATCACATAGGCCATCTGTTCAATGCAAAAAAGTTGTTTTGATTTTCTCATTCATCGTTCCATAAGAAAAATGGTTGGGCAAACAATTGCTTTTTGAATGTCAGGAAGGTTTTAGTCGTATCTTTAAGTGGGGAATATCTCAGCAGGTCTGCTGTGCATTTTAGAATGATTGTCAGTTCAGTTCAAGGCTCCGAGTGGCCATTCTGTCATATCATTGAGCAAGACACTTGACTTCTCATTCTTCTCTCCAACCAGGAATTATGGGTAATTGGAGTGTGTAATTGGCTGTGTATAGGTAATTTGCATCAGCTCCAATCATCTGTAGAAGATAAATTTGAATATACAAAACAGATGAAAAGTGGAAAAAATGAGTGCATGTTAAAACAATAAACAACAGCATATTTCCCAGAAAGCTGCTCTAAATTTCTGTCGAAAACATGCTCCTCTACTGAGATACATTGATAAAAGGGGAGATTCAAGTCAATCTTATTTTCTTGCAGTCACCAGTGAAGAAAGGTTTAAAGTGGATACCAGACGGCTATCACCAATATGCTGCAATCGCCATAGTTGTTCTTGCCCTGATTCTACTGGTACTTGCAAAGCTGTCATCAAGGTGAGCTCTCCCCCCTCTCTTCAATGGTTTCAACCATCATCCCTATTTCAGTGTGGTGAGATTTAAAAAAAACTCAGAAAAACATTGGAATATACCCAGTTACAGTTGGGTTGGAGATATAGCCAGCTCAAAAAATCTAGTAATCTTCGAATCATAGATAGTGAAGAAATGTGGATAGGTTGTGCCAAGAATGCCAACTAGCAAGTGTTGAGAACTGGACTTAATATTTCTGTTTTGCGTGAACTGACTAATCATTTCATTATCTTAAATGTTACAAAGACAAATAATTTTTAGTCCCCACGGACACCGTCCGGGGGGACTTATAGGTTTGGTCATGTCCGTGCGTGTGTGCGTGCGTCCGTCCGTGCGTGCGTGCGTCCGTCCGTCCGTTCACGCAGATATCTCAGAGATGCCTGAAGCGATTTCATTCAAACTTGGTATAAGGATTACTTCATATGTCATACAGATGCACGTTGATTTGTTTTGTGATACGATCCAATATGGCTGCCAGGCGGCCATTTTATTACGATTTTTTCATGTACAGAGCCATAACTCAGGCATGTTTCAACTGATTTTATTCGAAGTAGGTACAAGGACATTGATCAATGTCATAGATATGCACGTCAATTTTTTTTGTGATACGATCCAATATGGCCGCCGTGCGGCCGTTTTGTTACAATTTTTTCATGTACAGAGCCATTACTCAGGCATGTTTCAACAGATTTTATTCAAAGTTGGTACAAGGACATTGACCAATGTCATAGCTATACACATCAATTTTTTTTGTGATACGATCCAATATGGCCGCCGTGCGGCCATTTTGTTACAATTTTTTCATGTACAGAGCCATTACTCAGGCATGTTTCAACAGATTTTATTCAAAGTTGGTACAAGGACATTGACCAATGTCATAGCTATACACATCAATTTTTTTTGTGATACGATCCAAAATGGCCGCTGTGCGGCCATTTTGTTACGATTTTTTCATGTACAGAGCCATAACTCAGGCATAACTCAACCGATTTTATTCAAACTTGGTACAAGGACATTGACCTATGTCATGCACATTTACATTGATTTGTTTTGTGATACGATCCAATATGGCCGCCGTGTGGCCATTTTATTACATTTTTTCATGTCCAGAACCATAACTCAGACATGTATCAAGCGAATTTATTCAAAGTTGGTACAAGGAGATTGACCAATGTCATACATATGCACATTAATTTGTTTTGTGATACGATCCAATATGGCTGCTGTGCGGCCATTTTGTTATGATTTTTTCATGTACAAGCCATAACTCAGGCATATCTCAACCAATTTTAATCAAATTTGCTACAAGGACATTGACCTATGTCATACATATGCACATTTATTTGTTTGTGATACGATCCAATATGGCCACCGTGTGGCCATTTTATTACGATTTTTTCATGTCCTGAACTACAACTCCGACATGTATCAAGCGAATTTATTCAAAAGTATTTTTATCACAGACCTAATGAAGAGGACTCTATCCTCTCTGAGGATCTGTAATCAAAGTACCCATTAACAAGTGGGGACTGTGTCATCAACGATGACTTGTTACACTTAGAACTACACTACCACACATTTCAGGGATATTATTCTTATTCACATTGGTTGTGTCCCTTTCCTACTGCTTAAATATGACCTATACAGAGACATTCAGTCAGCCTCATTTTCTTTTCTTGTCACAAAATCACTTGTTGTGTGCCCAGCTGTTGTCTTTTACATTTGAGATCGTAAAACCTACTTTGCTACATGCCTTCTATAAAGATTAGGCAGTCGTCCCAAAGAATATTCAGCTTGTCAGTGAAAACTCCGGCTTCAAATCACCAGGTAGTAACCCTCTCACCACCATAGTTTGGCTCAAACTCATTGTTTTCGATAGTAAATTGGAGCTGTTTACAGGGAATTGGGGGTGAGCAGGTTAAAGCGTATCTGTGTTAAATTTGACTCTAAATGATTGCACAGTGTGGATTTGCACAAGATTTGGTTGTGGATTCAGATTAATTTGTGATGATACAGCACATATTGATTGTTAGTATTTCCTTTTCTGGTTTTGCAATTACTCTAATAACAATGATACCAGAGATGGTAGCAATATATTGTAATAATTTCACGATTTTCAAAGAAATTTCATTTCTATGTTTGTTGTGAAAATCAAGCAGGGATTTCTTCATTCCATTTTCAATTAGATTTCAGCACAGTACATAAAGGTTAACTGACAAAATTTCTGTTTTCAAGGAATAAATATGAACCAGTTGCACAGGTGCCTCATCAAGTGCTGGTGAAACTTGACACTTTGATATTTGATCTGTCTGCGCAAAGAAATGCAGAGGTACAGCACTTGATTAGTCTGGCAAGGCAGGGTCCCTCAGGACTGTGGGCAAAGCAATTTCAGACAGATTATTCCTTTCTTCGAAATGTTTTAATGTTGATTTTTTTACGACTTTCTCTGTAAGCTGTGTAAAGAGTCATTCTAATGGATAGAGGATTCAGTTTTTGTGTGATTACAAATGTCCTTGGAAGGAAGAAAAATTATCTCAGATAATATGTGCAGACAGAATAATAATTATTCACATTTCTACCTGTGAGGGCAGTGTTTGGGCAGCTCATCTTCACCCCGCGGCCCCACACCTGTAACTTTTGCTATTATTACCATCAATGTACATTTTGCGTCTAAAGACAGCTAATGTTCTCCAACAATGATTCAAAATATGACAAATAGCAAATGAAATGAGAACTTTAGTCTCATTGGTAAAGAATGTAGAAATTTTTGACTCCCACCCTCAGCAACTGGAACAGCCTACTCTGTTACCCACACATTACTTATGGTTGCTCATCGTACCTTTGAAAATTGGGATAATTTGGTCGAGCATCTCTCATTGTCATATTAAGAAAAAAAAATAAGTAACTTTGAAGCTTTAAGTTGTCAGATGCACATACAAAAGTTCTCTAGTTACAAGCAATCATTTTATCACAAACAAAAACAAAAAAATTATTTAGTTAGAGCAGATGCACTTAAGCTTTCACATCTTTCAAATTGCTCATGGGGTTTTCCTGATGAATCTGCTTTTCTTTCCCTTTCTGAAATCAAAAGAACACTCCTTTGTGGCTCTGTCATGTAGACAGATGTCTTGGCAGTGTGGTGCTATTTTACTGCCTGCCAGGTAAAATGTAATACATGTGTCTAATAATACATATATGTTGCTTAGGGATGAATAATTAATTGCATATGCACACTCAATGACGCTGTAGATGCTCTAGGATGTTGTTGGAATATGAAGGAAGAGAATTAGAAATTATTTTTGTGATGTTGTTTTGTACAGACTGAAACCCACCTTATCCAGAAGAGAGACCAAAAAATGGATTGAGCAAAGAGACTATGTGCAAAACCATGTCAAGAAAGCTAAGGTTAGTATAAACAGATTATGAACAGACACACAGCCACTTCTAATGCTGGCATTGTAAGGTTGAATGCACCTTGGGGATAACTGTTCAGACCCGTCATCTGTATGCAGGGGCTCATTTTGAATCTCTTTGGAGTAAGAAAAAGTTTCACATCCTCAGTTTTATGAAAATTGAAAATTATCCCCATAGAGTGAATGGTAGTCATTTCAAATTTTAAATGTAAAATCAAAATCTTTACAATCTTGAAAGTTGGCACCCAAAAATTCCAGCTACAGATATGTCCTTTGTTTAATAGGATGATTTGAAATTTGTCATCACTTCAATATCATTAAAAGAAAATGATGATGAATCAAAGATTAGAACAATAGAACAACATTTTGGCAGACATTTTCCTAACTGCTTTGTGTTCTTTGTTTCTGCAGGAAAAGCTGTATGCAGAGTACTTGCACCAGAGTGTTGCTGCACATGACCTGTAGACTATTTGGCTGAAATTCTTGAAATGGCAGTTTATTCAAAAAGCAGAACAAGATAAATAAATTAAAATTACTACAAAATGATCAAAGCAATGAGATGCCTTATCTGCCCTTTTCTGAAATTTTGAAGAAGAACCTGGTTTTTTTTGGTCACATAATGTTGATTTTAGATGTGAGCTTTACTGAATAAAGAAAATTTGATGTTTTTAATTTGTTTGTCATGTGGTTGTCCTACTTCTCTTTTCCTTTGAACTAACCATTTATTGTTTTATACGAAAATCAATCTCACCAAGTGTTAACATTTCTCACCCTACTCAGGACAGCAATTTATACAATGTGTATATTGAAGATGATTGACATGAAAATACAAATATCTCACTGTACAAGATGTTAGTTTGTCTGTAGTTTATGCTTTCCAGTAAGTAAATTTCAGCCCTTATGCCACTTATAGAGGATGCAGCCATCTTGAGCAAATCCATGTTTGTCAAATTGGGGATCAAAGGATAAAATCTAATAATAAATCTTGCAATTCAAGTAATTTTGAAATTTGATGGATAGTGAAATGAGCATGGAGATTTGTGGATCACATCCACAGAGAGAATTCAACACACTGAATTGTGCAAGATTATGGGTACCGGTATTGCATCTTGGTTGTTCTCTTTAATGGATATTTTGATTTGACAAATTCATTTTCAAAAAATATTTCTATCTGTGCACCTGAAACAAAATTTGTTTTTATTGAAATGAATATGCTCAAGTTATTTTGAATCATGATATAAAAAATGACAGCCATCTTAAAGAACTCTGAAAATAAACTGGATAAGACGAATCACTCTGAATGAAAAGAATTCTCCAATATGCATAAAGACACAATGCATTTTGTGCTTGCCTTAAAGGTAGGGGACTTGATCCCAAAAATCGAGTTTGTTTTAGTCTGTAAGAAGAGGTGTCATAGCCTTTTGTTTTCCATTTTAATTTTAATCTAATTAATAAATTTCCTGGCATGAAAATCTGAGACCTTTAAATACAAATATTGTAAGAGATGTTAATTTGTCTGAAGTCTATGCAACTTAGTATTGTTCAGGAATGTTCTGAAAAAAAAATTTGTATAATGAAACTAAGCTTTTCTCCTAACCCAGAGAATATGATAAGACAGTCATTGTATCTGTACATTTGCATTAACCCTCTGAGTGCTGTAATTTTCTCCCACCAAATTCTAGTGCAAAACTTTACCAATTTTCATGAATTTATCTGTATTTGTTTGATAATTTTGGACCAAATGGACGTCACATTTCATAGGCTACATCTGAGAAAAATTGACTGGGGTTTATTTTATAAAGGGGATGAAATAGACTTTTGCGCTCAAAGGGTTAAGATCATTTTGTGCTATCTCGGAATGTTTAGAAATTGTATAATAAGTAACGGCTAATGGATGTTAGCATTGATTCAAGCTTAAGTAACACGTTAGACACTGTGCATGTGACAAAAATCTGGAGGTATTTTGATTCTCTTTCACTCTGATGATCAACTGGATTATCATCACACCAGAGGTAGGAGATGAATTGTCAACTGTACACCAATAGGGCTGCATTATGAATAACATCCAGTGAACCCAACCCATGAATCTATGTGACAGCATTGGGCAGAAATGAAACCAAAAAAACACCTTGATTCTCACAGGTTTTGAAGGATTATTTTAATATACTTTACATTACAGATAAAAAGTCTCCAACTATTTCATGTCTCAAGAAATGACAAACATCCTCCGTAATACCCCTTATAATCTACACGCTAACTTTTTATTCTGCTAACCCCCCAGTGCCCAAATTTTGATCTTCACTGGTGACACTGGATTTGAAAATTGTGAATAGAGGGTGATGCTCTTTTATTTCAGGTTCTATTATTTGTTAAATATTTCTTGATGCAGAAATGTATTTTTACCATCACTAATGTACAAAGTCTAGAATTGCTGCAAAGCTTCTGCTTGATGTGGTCTAACTCCATCAGGATGTGAAGTCAACTCCGACTTTCTCTTTTCAATGCATTATATTTGCTCAAAAGTGTTTTTAAGAACATTTTTTCTTTCCAAAGTTTTCAAGAATTAATACAGATTTATCCTTTTCCAACAAAAAATTTGTTTTCAGTGAATTGCTGTTTCAAAATGAACTTTTCTTCAGTGACTGCATGTGAACTTGAGATTTCCCAACCATGGTTGAAGCTTTGCCTGTTTGCCTGTAAGAATTATTGATTTTGTGATGTACAGCGCCACCACATGGTCCATAATGGTATTGCATACCCCAAAATCCCTTCGCAACCATTGAGGACATCATCCTATTGGTTTCATTGGTACACGTGCAATGTATAAATGGTCTACAGTCAGAAGAGTCAATATTTCAGTCTGTGATGATTGTGTTGTATTACCGCAGTATGAGAATGATGCACCCCATTAAATTAGCTGGTCCCCGAGCTGGTCCAAGAAATTCAGCCAAAACTACTGCATTATAGGCAAAAAAGCTATTAGGTGGTAAAATTAACAAGTCATATAAACATACATATATATATATATATATATATATATATATATATATATATATATATATATATGTATGAGTGTATACATTTGTTTATTTGTTTGTATGTTTATTTATCCGACGTTCTATGATATTGTATGTTTGTTTATCTATTTATGTTTGTCTGTCTTTATTATGTATTTGTATGCTTGTTTGTATGTTTGTTAATTTTTTGTTTATTTGTTTGTTTATTTGTTTGTTTCCTGAGTGCCCTGTGGAAATACGAAGGAGAATTCAACAATTCACATTCAAATGACAGTACTTTCAAATTTCCTACAAAGTGGCTGCAGTATAAATTGCTTGACTTAAAACTCTTGGAACTTGAGACAATGCACGTCCAATAGGTTAGACATCAAGGCTGGTGAAGTGTGACAGATTGAATTGAAAACATCACAATTGTAGATTTATATTATACCATGGTGTTCATTTTCTGGTCATCTTTTGATCAGAGCAAACTTGGATGGACATGTTCAGTCCATGACATTCCCAGCTGTATTTTAAAATAAACTGCTAAGTTACACCTTTGAATTTATTTTACATAAACACAGGGCAATGAATTATTATTTGATCCAATTTGACTGGTCAACATGTTAAAATGAATTGCATTTGGTTCAGTTATCTTATACAAATGGCTCTACTATGTCAAATGGAATTTAACTTCTGAGGTGCCCTGTCAGCACACAATTTGGTTGACCTATGTGCTATGGTATGATATGCCAGTCTACTCAGCTTTGGCAGTTTGAGTGTTTGAATCCGGTTTATAAAAATTCAGTCGCTCAGGTTTTACATGTGAGTTTTGAAGGTGTGGAACTGCAAGATAGCTCTATTGGAGAGCAGTGTGGGATACAAACGCGTGAATTCTGTAATGAAACTTCCTCTATTTGAATAACCATCGACAGCAGAGCAGAACCCTGCCTGTGGAACAACCAGAGGGCATCTGAATAATTAATGTATACACGTCTGCCTCATGATGGTAGATTAGATTCTTCTGCGCATTATACCTCAATGTTATACAGTACATGTACCCTGTGGGGCAAAATGCATACACATCACAATTTCTATCAACACATTTCAAATTGATTCTTTGGAGAGTCAGGAAAATTCAATTACAAGTAACTCTTAGTAAAATTGACTAACCATGAATTAAAGCCCACCAAGATGAATTTTAGGAAATTTTATTTCCACTCAGCTTGGTGCTGCAGAGGATACTGGTGGAAGGAGCTATGGCTGATTTTATTCAAGGAAGGAATGACATGGCCTTGTCATTACAAGCATTGAATAGCAGACAATCAGATCTCTGCCCCTATTGTACTGGCCGGTATTGGTATTACCGGAGAAAAAAATCAATAAAAGAAAGTATCTGGTCTAGTAAGGGAGTAGCTCCATATTTCTGTAGTTCTGACAGTGCTAGATCAGTGTGACAGATTATGGATGATTTGACAGTCCTGATGAGAGCACTGGCTCCACCACATCTTCCCTACAGTAGCGATCACAGGTTGTCTGAGGGCGCATTTGATGAAAAAATATAAATATATAGCCTGTAGGATGTTTCATTTGTTTAAAAGGTAAAATCATCTTAAGGGGTAAATATCAGCACTCTCAAACTTTTCTAATTCTTTTCTGATCTACCACTTGTGGGGGCTCATTTTGAAGCCCTTGAAGTAAGCAAAGCTTTCATCATCTAATTTTTTTTGAAATCAAAAATTGTATTTTTCTCCATAGAGTTAACACAGGGACGGCAGCCATTTTGGATTTCAAATATTGGTAATTCTTGCGTAATTTGTTTCTTCAGTACTAAAATTTGCAGTGACCCCCGACTTTTTTCTTGATTTTGAAAAAAGCATCGTTGAAAAATTCCTTCAGGAAAACTTGAGCAAAAGTTTAAGTCTTTCAAGGAGGATGGACCAAAGATGAGTAGAGAAAGGTTCTGGAAATTCTTTGCCATCAAACGTCATCAAACTAATTGAAATAACTGACAATCAACATTGTTGAGCCAATGATTTATTATACATTATGGTCAAACTTTCCAGAACTCAATATTACAAAAAGTGCTACAAATACAAGTGTTGCTACAAGTGAACAGTATTTCAAGCATCAGCGTATGTCATCGGGAAAATGAATGGCCAGACGATACAGCATATGTAATGAAGTTACTGAACAGCTTCCACTGTAACTGTGTTGTGGAAGTCATTGTCAAACTTCATATCTGGGCAGAGCTGTGGCATCATCGTTGTCGTTGTCATCATCATCATCATCATCGTCATCACGCCACCTCGAAAGAATTGAAGGGGGACGTTGTAACAAGCACCGAGACTTGTAGCTGTTGAAACGCAGCTATCTGTTGGCGGGGTAGCGTGCGTTGCTATGCAGGTCAAAGGTCAACCCCGCCACGGATATCCGTACCGGGGTTGACCTTTGACCCGCATAGCGACGCACACTACCCCGCCAACAGATAGCTGCGTTTCCACAGCTATGAGACTTGCTGACTGACCAGGTCAGGTTGGGTCAGTTCAGGTCAGGTCACCTTCATGGATGGCTATGTTTCTGAGGAAATTCTGCCACTTTGACCTGATGCGATTTAACATTTCTGTCGGTGGGGGGGGGGAGGGGAGGGGAACACCTCTTACCCGCACCAATGCCCTTGGCGTACCTCTGTAGTTACAGCAATGAATATATTGCAACACTCTTTCCAAAAAATAGGGAGTTGATAATTTCTTACATTTAATACGCAGTCAAATGGGAGGACTTGCCAGTGCTGCCAAAGCACAGCTGCATGGATCGTCACATGAGGGTTTAATATCTACAGCGAACTTATTTTGACATATTTCAATCAACATTTGCTACACATTGTATGTCATATTCGTTGAAAATGATAATTGTGGGGTTCAAATTACTCACTGCTGAATTCTGGCAAAGAACATAAAATTCATAGCTAATATTAAAATCATACATTTCCTGCAATAATAATGGAAAACCCTGTTACTGTTTTGTCAGGGCATTCATACTGATGGTATACAACCTGTGTGACAAAAACATCAACTCACCACAATTATTTTAAATCACTGAATGGGAACCAAATACAGTGAAATACCATCTCAACTGAAAACCTCTATGACAGAGACATAAGCTAAGTTGACAAAGGTGCCTAATTCGGTTTGAGTTTCCCCGTGAGAAATGCCTCATATCACAGCTTTCTGGTTCAACCAGGGATGGCTCGCAGACATAATTTCGCTGTATTTACACAGCTGTACTTAAACAACCTATGTACAGCCATGTGCCCTCTTTTTGAATTCACTTTGAAATTTCATATGGCAATTGCAAACTGAAAATGTGTATACTAAAACACTTTAAAAACACTTAAGTGAATGAAAAAGTGGGCATGATCAAAAGTATACTTAAAAGAAATATGACTATACAAGTGTTACTACATTGTTATCTTTTCTTGTTTCAAAGTTTGGGCTAATTTAAACCTTTTGGATGGTGCAGTCAAACAGATTCAGCTCTCTGTGCTGATAAGTGGCATGACTGGGAACTTTGATTGTTTGGCAATTGATCGACAATGCCATAGTTGTTTGTGACAGTAGCTATGGCTATTGATATTTGGTTGGGCATTTTTCAGAGTAAAAACTGAAAAACAGTCATTCATTCTACAGACTGCAGCATGTTTATAACACACCCACTGAAGATGTGACATTCAGGTATATCTTATAAAACTACCGTTAGTTTGTCATTCCAATATTTAGGGGACTTTTATTTTATGAAACATGCTATGCATTGTATGTGCCAGTCTTGTTTAGAGAGTAGAGTGACAGCACTTGATTGCCACTCCTGGTAGACTGAAAGATTCCGTCGCGTGCGGGCGCTCCGGCGCACTGCGACCTACGACCCTTAAAGGGTCGTAGGTCGCAGTGCGCCGGAGCGCCCGCACGCGACGGAATCTTTCAGTCTACCACTCCTGGATGATTTCAACGTGGTTCTGAATAGCACAACCAAACCAAACATCACTGAAGCTGCCCTTTCTGCTTGCCCCCTGGCCCCATACAGCTGACGCAAAAAGACAATTGTTCAATAAAACAGGTGATTTACTCTTGTCTAAAGAACAGAACTGAAAACAAAACAAAGAAAGTGACCTCAATGTAAAACAACTCACTGACTGCACGGCTGGCCTCTGAATGTCAGAGTAGCTTATTAGGATGGTACAAACAAAAGAAATGCAGAAAAAAAAGGAAAAACACTACCAGTGCTAATTATTCGTGACAGATCACAAATAAACTATCAATTTCCTTTTCTTGCGTCTTAACGAGCAATAATCATTACACATCTGCTTTTGTAGAAAAGTCATTTGTAGGGTGCTGATCGCCTCACAGCTGTAAACACATACTTGACAATGTGGATACATGAGAAAAAAGTCAAAGTGAAAATATTGACAACCACTGAGTGTAACTGGTACTACAAGAATATAGAAACAAAATTGCCCTGTGGTAAATTTCTGACCTGATATTTCAAACGACGACTTTCAGTTGAAATCACAGTGGCTGGATGTTATTGCATAATTCAATTTCAAAATATTACCATAATCCAACAGTGCCTAAAAACAAAAGCAGTTCTCTCTGTGCTAACATATATTTAACCAGATTACAATGTACCTATATGCTACAATTTGGATTTTCTCTTTTGCTTTATCGTCAAAACATCTTCAAAAAGAAACAAGAAATACCAAATTTATCAAATAATTTAAGAATGATTTTTTTTCTCCCCAAAATCTGTTTTATGACAGAGGTCAAGTTGACAGGTTATCTGGTAACAAGTAAAAAGGTGGACCAGGGGAAATAGACATAAACCGCACAAACTGTGAAATAGACATTTTTTCTTCATGTCTCCTACTAAAACGTGTGATAACACTTAATTGACAAAATGACTGAGTTACTACTGGGTTTGTTGTGAAACAGGCTGCATTAAATCAAAAGGTGGTGGTTTCGGACATACACATTGATGGCAAATGGTCAACATGTCTGTCAAGAAAAAAAGCAAGCTATATTTTACAAAATCAATACCACAGAAATACACTTTATCAGAGAACACGGTCATATTTGCCTGTAACTCCCTTTGAAAGACACGAGGAGTACAAACGGAGTGCTGTTACGGACAATTTATTTTGAAAAAAAGAAATTGACACAGTCTGTCCTATCAACAGATATCAAAAAATTACTTGACATTTCTCAGAGTGACTTGGTTAATTTCTCGCAGAGATTTCATGATTTCAGATTCGATTGTGTCCTCATGTCAACTTGTTGGCTGAAATCGATATGTATGCCACCACCTCAACTGTTAATACCCTGATTGTGGACTGTCCGTCTAACTTGTGTCCCTCTTGAAAACAACAGCTTGAACTATGAGAGAAAATAAAATTCTACTGGACATAAGGGGGAGGGGATTGGCAATTGAAATTCAGTTTTGTGCATTTACATAAAATGGGAGGGGATGTGACTGGATTTTACAAGGGGAGGGGGAAGTTAGTAGGATGAAAATAAATCACGGTAAAATTTTCAACTGTCAGATGGTCGTTTCTCTCCGTGCTTCTTAGTGTAATCTTCTGCATTTTTCATGAATTTCTTCTTGTCTTTGGTGAATTCCTCGGCTAAATCTGCCCTCAAGGGATGCTCTGGCTCGGGATCATTGACTAATGCTATAAGTGCCTGGATAACTGTATTAAAAAGGAATGAGAAACAGACATTGTCAGAAAGTTGCGTGAAATGAACAGTTCAAGCATCAGTCAAGAATAGATTCCAAACATCAGCCATTCTATTGCAACACAGTCCTACTGTGATTTTTGTTCATAATTTCTACTCGTTGATTTTATCTTTATAGTGATTAAATATTTTTGCTTTCATAAAAAAAAGGCCTTGGAATCAGACAGGCTCATTACATATGTTCTTTTTTCCTATCATTTCCTGTTGCCTCCGAGTGCAATGTGAAATATGATCAACTACTGTGGGAGGACAACCTTTCAAGTAAGAAGTCAGATTCCACTGTTGTCAGCTTTGTATCATCCCTTGGGTGTTCATTTCACCTTAAACGTTTCCAGGAATTATTATTCCATCTTGCTGCAGCGCTATCATTTTAAAATGTGCCGGTATCTACTTCCATAACTTCCTACGCTGGTTTCAGTGGCCAAGGCAAGCATTTCAAACACTGCACTCAAGCCGAACACATTTTCACCAATGTGAATCATATTTTTGAGTTCAAACAAAGATTGATGTTGACCATCAAATTTTACGGAACTACGTAAATATTAACTCCTCTCTGTTTCCATAGACAGTGTTCAGAACAAAATATTTTTTACAATTACAAAAATGGTACAAATGGTACACCAATTGGAGTCCTTCAAGGTGGAAAGTGATGTCAAAATCAGCAAGGAATCCACTACATAAATCCTAACATGGTTGAAATATTAAAAATATTAAAAACACCATACAGACAGTATTAAACCGATAAAAATACAGCCCAAACACTGTACAGTCCAGACAGGTTGATGCAGGTGACCTTTAACCTGGCACCTTTGAACCCCTGTCTCTGTTTGAACTGAAAGCAAACTTTTTCATAGATTACAAAACTGCACAATTTTCAATGAAAAAATATCATAATTATATCAAGAAAAACCATCTTACCCTGGTCTGTCTTTGTTGCTGGCTTCCAATTCTCAGGACTAATTATAGGCAGACATACTTGACCCTTCTCATCTATGTTTGGATGATAAATCTTGGTTTTGAAGGTTATCTTGGGTGGCTTAAACGGATACTCTGCAGGGAAGTTGATTTCTATCTTAAATGCTCCCTTGTTAAATGGTGCATGATCCTGTCAAGATGGAAAATTAGAGAATCAGTTGTTCTTGACAAAAATTTAAAAAAAGGACATCACGAAAATCATTATAGCCGCAACCGCTCTAACTTCTTTATAATATTTTCATAAATTTTTGTTCTAGAAAGCAAGTATATTTTCTTATACTTGCCTCTACAATATGTTGAAATATGAAGTAATAACTTAACACGCCATATTGGATCAACATCCAATATTATTGTAGACAAATGAATTGTCGTTGACAAATAAATTGTAGTACGCACTAAAATTCATGTTTCAACAATAACATTGTACAGTTTCAGGCAAGCAGAAAATGTTACAGAGGTTCTGTGCTGCATTGCTGAGCTTACAGCTTGTGTTACAGTACTAGTAACCACTTTTTTGAACAGACGATTAATTTACCTGCAAAAGCAGATGTGTACATGACCTTTAACCCCTGACTTTTGAACCCTAGTACTGCTCCATCAAAGCCGATTTTGAACGGTTCCACAGAAATAAACCAGAGATAAACTGTGATGGAGTATGGTTTCCAGCAAGCAAAACAGACCTATTTGAGCAGACTCGAGATAAAATATACAAGCGTGTAAGGAATTACTCACTGGAACAATTAGGCCTTGCCAGTATAGAATATTTGATTCATCTACAGCGATTTCTCGAAAAGATTTCAGTCCTGAAGTTCGGAGATCTGCCAGTTCCTAAAAATATACAAGGCATAAGAAGAGTGAATGCACCAACACTTTCAAAGTTTTTAATTCCATAAATAAATAATTCTGTTTCAAAGAATCGTGGCTGTGAACAAAATGAAAAATGAAAAAATAAATAGCAAAAGTGTGATCAGGAATAAGGTGGAGTAAGTGGTACAGTGACATAGAGTGATTTGAATCCTCCATAATGACAAAGATAATCTCCATTGTGTTTAGTAAGTTGCAAACCTAATGATATACCAGGCACACCTGCTCTCGACAGTACAAACTTCTACAGGCTCAGTATACTGTGTTGTGATCATTATGCACACACAAAACTGACAGACTGTTTGAGAAATTGATTTTTTTGAAATATGTCGGGCAGAGACATTTAAAATGTGCCAGTTCCCCAGTCAATAATTTCTGATTTTCTTTTTATCTGAGTATACGCATTTTAATCAAATTTACAATTTCTTAAGGAAATCATGGATAATTCTTTGAATGGATATTATTTCCCTGATCTTCAATGTAATCTGCATTAGCTATGCCACCATTATTTATTCAACTTAGCTATGCATATAGAAACACATTTGTGTATTGTAACCATGGCAACAGGTCTACATGGTACTACTTTAGCAGCTGCTGAATATCTCTGCTGCAAAAGTTTAATTTTGCTTCATTAAAAGTTCAAATGAAAGCATCAGACGCATGAATTAAAGAAGGGACAATTTGCAGCACCAGGAATAATAGCAACAAAGGATATTTTTTTGTGATTACAAGCATCAATTTCAATACAGGTGACAGGGAGAGTGTCTTGTCACAGAATGGTTCTACTCCAGAATAAAAAGGACGCGATGCGTTCTACAGACTCAGTACGCCCAAATAATCACGTGATGCCGGTACAAGCAAACCCACATGTGTACTAACGCGTATGGAAATACACGTACGTCTATGCGCGTTCGCGCACATGGCTTTGTTTGTACCGTGGTCGATTCGAATTCCGGGTTTGGCCTATTGCCTTTTATGTGTGCCATACAATTAAGTAGAGTATACCGTATGCAAGAACTGTGGAAAGGAATTTGGTGGGGAAATTCCCATTAGCAAGGTGGTGTCTGAGTGCATGAATCTTACAAAAGCAAAAAAAGTAGTATAAAGGTACAGAATAGCTGGTTTCATCTTGTGGTTAAGCAAGGTTTTCATAAAATCTGGCGCTGCTGCAACTATGGTTTTCTTGAAAGCACCATTATAGCCTTGCTCACCTATGTGAATCTAGTAAGCAACACAGGCTGGATATGTGGTTACTAACAGGATTTGTTTACATGCCATATACCAGTCGATGTTATGCAGGTAGACATTTTTTTTTAGTTCACCTTGAAATTCATATTGCAGAAGTCATACTACAGAGGTATTATCAGGTATTATCATCATTAATAATTATACATCTACCATCAAGAACAATAGAATTTTGCATGCGCTAAAAGAGCTGCATGGAATGCATGTTCCATAACATTCACACTTTTCCAGGCGCCCCCCACCCCCTAAAGCAGCATCACCGCATTCACCGTTGAACGGTTTCGAGGGACCCATTAATGAGTGCCAGAAGATGTCTCTCGTTCTGTACATGTAACGTACAGGCTATCCAGAAGCATATCCGAGATAGCATTCCACACTTGCGCTATAAATCGAGAGAAAAATTGTTGACGTTGCATGAATACAGTCAATACTCGGACAATTTGATGCGTCAGTCAGTGTTCTCACCAGAAAAAAAATTTTGTGGGACATTTTGTCCCGCTGACCAAAAAAAAGCGGGACAACGGATGATTTTTGTGAGACAATATATAAATATGTTAAAAAAGTCAAACTGCAAATACGAACCTTATTCTATGCATGGAAAAAATAAAGGACTCAACAACTCATTCAACTTAACAACTTTTTTGTAAACATTCGGTGAAAATATCAACTGATATTGAATATCAGTGCCTTTTAATGAAAAGTCTATGGGACTTTTGTTCTTTCCAGTGTGAAAGTCCATTTCGGGGCCCTCTACAATAACAGTAGTTGCTGGAGTGTCCAGTCGTTCAGCTCCCAGTTGATTCCTGTCATGAGTTACTTTTTTTCGCACACTATACCCCCTTTCACAACCAGCAGAAGGAATAGGCCAAGTCAGCATTTATTAGATCAGGAAACATATCCCTATGATGTTTGTAAACAATCATCAACTTTTGACGTGAAATTTTGGTCGCCAGCCAAGGCTACAAATTTTGTCAATTGATTGAAGCATGGAAAAAAGACGCCCATGTTCTCACGTATAAGTTCGCCTGGAATAATATACTTATCACATGCGCAAGCCAAGAATTGATAATTGTTTGCATAATAAGAGAACTTTCCTCCTACTATTCCACATTTAAACCTCGGAACTACTTTTGGAATAATATCATCAATCGGCAGTGGGCCAGTTGTCGATCATTTCCAGTCGTAGGTACTAGGTCACGTGGGCGAGGAACGGGGCAAATGCCTGATAACATCACACAACACATATCTCCCGCGAAGTTTATACATGATTCAAAACATAGCAAAGACCTAAAAATTATCTCAGACAAAGTTGCGTTATTTTCGAGAACAAAAATTCACTGAATCTCAACAGCACGAACACTATAACGTCGTTCCCGTCAAGACCCTGGTTGCCATGCGGAACTCACAGTATGATGACCAGCTTCGAGTTCGTTGTTTTCGAAAAATGTTCATGTAATTCCTTAGGGATATACAAGCTTTACATGTGTTTTCGTAGTTCGGATTATCGTTGTCATAGCCTATGAAAATGTTTATCGTGCCCATGACGCCTCCAGCTTCCGCGAATTGCGTGGACATGTACCGGTATGCATGCAAGGCGAACACACACGTCCAGTGCGTCAGACTACCACAGTCTCGTGTGGTCAATACAGGACGGCCGCTGTGTGGTATACGTAATTATAATGCATCCACACATCGGCCATCATGTATCGAATCACAAGTGACTGTGGCTTAAGTACGCCCTCTGACGGGTATTGCCTCCAGATTGCCTCGGTTTCAACCAGGAAGTGTAATTACTCGCGTCAATCATTTACGTCCATGGTGAGAAAGTATTGGCTGTATGATACGGCCGGCCGCGCCGTACGGCTGGCATCACGAAAGTTTATAATTTCAAAGGCGCGCACATATTGGCGCGCACGCCCAAGAAATCCGCGACAAAACAGAAAAATACGCGAGAATGTCGCGGAATCGCGGCCTGGTGAGAACGCTGCGTCAGTCATGAATGAAAGATGTATAATAACATTATTAATCAGGTAAGCACAAAAATACCGCAAAGGATGCACTCGGACACTGGCGCTGTGCATCGCCCTCTGCTTCGCATTAGACAATACGCTGCGCCAATGTCCTCGTGCATCCTTTGCGGTATTGCCATAACAACTTCATAGTATTATCACTGTTATATGAACACTACAGAAGTACTGTCTGGTTTTTCCAAACAATTGTTCACTAATCTTAGCATAAAACACACACAAAAAAGTCCATGCACAAGTGATAGATACTCTCAGTGTTTATCAATATTGAATACCCAGATTCCATCACAACACTTCCATACAATCCAACGGTATTCAGGTTGAAACTTTACCGGTACATACTGATAAAGGAATGGTGACAGACCTATGCATTTTCCAGAACAACTCTCTTCAGTATATCTATTGTTTGCTGACAGCATTTGTTTTTTTTAACATTGTTCTACCCTGACATCATTAATCAAATGACCATCACCTTGAATATTTCATTTTCACATGTTTTTGCTAAAGTTTGGAAAGATATGTAAACGGTGTTGGAACCCTGGTATCATTTCTGTAGCCCTTAAATATGATTGCATTGATACAACAGGGGATACCCAGGGGAAACATGACTTGGGAGCCGTCCTGGTTAACTTTTCAATTCAATTCAATAGAACTTTATTTATCCCAAACACGGGAAGTACCACTCTTCTCAAAAACACTGCTTTGTATTTTATAGAAAATCACATTTTCATTTTCTTTATCATCACTATTAAATTAACATTTTACTGGTCTGTCTGTGATTATGTACATCATTAATGTATTATTAATGGAGTTCCTTACTGGAGTTGTGCATGATTGTTAGAATGTGAAGACTAAATGATCAGATCTTCATGTTTATGCAGTTCCAGTGAATTGGGGTCTAGTGACGGTCCTTTCAGTAACATGAATTAACAATTGTCTATTTCTCTACAAGTCAGTTAAATTTTGCTGTGCCCTCTTCATAGGACTTCCACTGGAACTGAGGATAGGGAAGGGATGAGATAGGTGATGAGAGGTCAAACAAGCGAGTTTTCCAACAAATGTTTCAGTGAACTTAACTATCAGATGATACTAATATGAGTATTGAGTTGAAAGAAGTGGTTACAGAAAACAATTTCCCTACGTTTGTACTATTAGTTCTCAGTATTCTGTGCTGTTATTCGTAGTAAGGATCGGAAAAATCACTCTGGCTGTGAACTTGAATTTCAATATAGCTGTCACAAAGGAAGCCAATCAAACACAACCGCTAGTTCCGTTTCGGTTTACATCTTGTCACTTGAACGAAAGTAACCAAGTTGTAATTTTCGTTAACAGCCACTTCGACTAGCCAATCCATCGCTTCACGGTGACATTTCTTTAACTAAGTCCATCTCACTTTAATATTTGCGGATCTATGTCCCTACAAGACAACAGCATGACCATATACACATCGGAGTCGAACCACACTACATTTTTCAAGAACTATGAGGAGTTTCGTTGAGTTATTGAACATCAAGTATCGTTCATCGCGGAGTACACTTCTCAATGACATGAACTGAATTCGGCTGAATACAAAAATGGCCCTCCGCAGAAACTTCCTGTTTCACTTTTCCGGGGAAAATCCAGTGCTTGCAACATTACATGACAACCGCTTCAGAGCCGTGAAGTTGCCTGATCCAGGAAATACCGGTAAACGGCAACACGCCATCACAACTACGAGCACAGAGTCGAGTAGAACTTCTAAGAGACGTAAAGCATTACGAACATGAATAAAACCGATTTTCATTTCATTAGAACCCATGTTATCTCTAAAAATGTGCTATTTCAGAGAACAATTTTTACCTTAGCTAGTCTTCTTGTGGCCGCCATGTTGCTTGACCCTCGTGAAATGTTTCCCACAATGCACCAAAAATAGGTGGGCACTTCTTCAACCATCGAATAATCTCGTGAGATAAATCGAGAATGGGTAGAGTGATTGTGCTGGATGTATGTTTTGTAGTGAACGTAGCAGAAGTTCTTTTTTCATCCATATTTTTTTTTGTCAGTGTCGGTGTAGGAATAGGTAACAGTTACCATCGACGTATACGAGGTTCGAACTTCGTATGTGCCGGCCCACAGCTACCTCAGCGCGGCCTGACACCGTGGCTTCGGTAAGAATATTCTCTCGTCTCGTCGAATGTATTCGTAATCACTGAATGTTCAGTTTTTACACCCAACATGAACTGTGCTATATTTTTTTGATATTTGCACATATTTGTAAGGTGAAGTTGCGGTTGTTTAGGTGACGGTAGCTTGACTGGTATTTGTAATGCCTCTTTTTTAACCTCAGGTCGGAAGCATGTCAAATATTCAACTATATCATGAGACTCTGAGAAGAGAGAGAGTTGACGAAATATGGTGAGCGACAGAAACGAGGCCGGGCTCAACTTTGCTACTGGTCGCGACGGGAAATCATTGGGTCCAAGTCAGGCGGCGAAATCGAAGATGTTCCGAACGGAGATGCATATGACTGTCGGAGAGGGTAAGGTGATACCTACGAAGTATATTACCACCTTGAAAAGCTGCATGTCTAGTGTTAGGTTAAGCCTGCCCGTTAAGATGAAGACAGAACTCTTCGAACGGATAGCCCTACCGGACTCTCACAATGTCAATGTTAGTTGTTCGCCTATGAAACGGAGCTACAGTGACTCATGGAACGTTGTCCGTACACACACAAAGAATACAAAATTTCCTAAACTGAAGAACAACATATTTCTTATCAGAGACAAACTATCAAGAGAGCACAACGCAAACCAAAGAAATTTCAACCATGGAAATCAGGACAATGTTGATGTTGTATTTAACAACAATTATAACGATCAACAGGACGATAACGATGATAAAAACAACGTTCAGAATCTAGAGGAGCCAATCGAAGAATCTCGTGCCGAAAATACCGTAGAAAGCATCGACAATGCGAACAGAAATGGTACCTCAAATCAAAATGAAAGCAGTCCAAAGAGTTATGATTCAAATCGTGAACAAGATGAGAACACATATGAGGTGCAGGGGGAGTCCTCACGACGTGACCTGTATAGTGGCAGGGATGAGATTGACGGTAGGGCCCAGCACACTGAGAGCTGCATACAACTCTCCAGTAGAACAGTGACTGTCAGTCCATCTGGAGCAGATTTACGCGGTAGAATAGCGAGTTGCACTGCGGTATCAGAACATGACGTCATCACATCATCGGATGGACGGGATAACACTGCATCTTCATTTGGTTTCCTGTGCAAATCAAAATCAAAGTCAGAAATCTTGTTACCAACAGCAGCCGCTTCAAGTTCATCTGTCAGAGTCAAGGAATATGTTCAGTATTGCTCTACCTGGAACAGGCCAATGCTTCTTGGAGACTGTGACCCGTTTGTCTTTTTACCGGATCATGTGCTTGCCAAAATCTTCCATTATCTACCAACCAGGGACTTAGCTGTACTGAAGTGCACATGCAAGGACTTCAAGTGGATCATTGAGGAATACAATGTGTGTGGAATCGACTCAAAGTGGACAACTCATCCAAGATACCAGGATGACCCTTGCATGCAGTGTGGTAAGTTAATTGACCCAAGGGGTGATGTTTCACTCTGCCGCTGGCATCCCAAGATATTCTACAAAAATGGACACTTCGGACGCTTCTGGACGTGTTGCTTCAAGCAGGAAGAAAACGCACCAGGTTGCACTGTCAGTCTCCATGACAACAACTGGATGCTGCGGAAGGAGAAACTCAAGCGGATTCCACGTAGGTCACAAAGAAAGTCAATGCCAAAGAGGGATGTCGATTATGAACGTGAACTGTTTAGTGACTAGCTTCTTTGTGGGCAAAAATGCAAAGCTCATTGTAATTGATTTACCTGATACTCTTCTGAAACATTTCCTATGGAAATTTACATAGCTATGTTAAAAACTTTAAATGGTATTTTTGAAATTGTGCAAGTGAACTTATTCCACAATCATGGTGCTGTAAAATAATTAATTGATAAATACTAAAAAGTTGGTAAATTTACACGTGTTATACGGAAAATGGTACTTATGTCCCAATTTATCAAAGGTTATGATTAGATATATTTTATACTTTGAATGGGTACATCTCACTTTCCTCCTGTGATCTTGTTGTTCCTACACTATCAAAAATCCATCATGTTTATCCTACTCTTTATACAAATCTGCCAAGTCCTGTCTGGTTTCCCAAATTTCAATAGATTAGGCAGGGATGAGGTTAAATAAAGTGTACTCTTGTAGACCCCTCATATTTCTGTCATTTTTGTTTTTTTTTAATCTTTCATATTGCATCACTGTAAATTCTAAGAGCCACATACATAAATTTAGACAACTCCTTTCATTGCAAACAAGAAAAAACTCTACTAATAACATGTGTCATGGATCACATACAATAGATGTAATATGTAAATGCCTTGGTTATATCTAGATTGCTAGGTAAGGGAGGCAGTCCTTAAATTAATCAAAATATAGATGCACACCCATGAAAGTACATATGACTAACAATATTTCAAATCATATTTTTCAGGAAAATTATCATTTTCTCTTTGATAATGCAGTCAAGCTCAGAATAACCTGTATGGATAATTTCAAGAGGGACCAAAGTCTCTTTCTTTTGTCCAGCAGTGCTGTAAAGTATATTTCCTGCATAAAATTTAAGCTCTCTTTTGAAAACACTGCCAGTATTGCTACAATAATTCCATCAATGATGACAACATTTTCTCGTTGCTAAACAGTGACAGGAAAAATTTGATTCAAACTTCCATGTAGTCACGTTTAATGAAATTGTCGCTAATGTTATTTATGGGAGACACATTTCCAAACAACTTGATTGTAGATTCCTTATTCAAGGTCCAGTCGCAGGAAATGAAGGGGACCAACTAATTTCTTTTGGTTTTCTACACACTAAAACTTTAATAAAGGAAACTGTCATTTGACAGCAGAATTTTAGCTTTCAATATGTGCAAGTATTTATACCTTCAAAGCCTATTTCTCTCAAAACTTATGTCAACCTGTACATTTACTTCAGGTATGTGTAAGCAGTAACCTTTGATTTTCACATTGTTCAACTTGTTTTGGTGTCTGCAAGCCACAAATGTGTCAGTTGACTGTTTTAATTAGTTTACATGTAAGACCAAAAAACAAACTAAATGGAGAGAAATTACTCAAATTACAGACTTGAATGAAGTCTAGTCAACGTGCTAGAAATCATTGATAAGATTGCAAATAGTCAGATGTATGCCTTCTGTACTGGTCTGCCAAGGAATTTGGTGATAAGGTACGCTGTCGTTTTGGTTCCCAAGTGTGTGTAGTCGTTTTGGTTCCCAAGTGTGTGTAGTCAGTCTTGAAAGTTGAATGTTGCTGCAGGTAGTAGCCCCATGTATGCAGACGGTAGCAATTGTTTAGCACACAATATCAACAGGGCCCACTCCATTGTGATGTGGAACAGTGTCTTACTTCTTGTTGACAGTGGATTACCAGACACTTTTGGACCACAAGTCAGACTCCACGGTTTCCTACTCATTTGCACACAATGTCACATTGATGCCAGTGAGTCATGAACTGTAAGTGCCTTTTGAATGTCTTTGATATCTCCAATCCTTGTCATCTGAAATCATCTTGAGAGGTGAATCTGTCAGTGTGTATGATATGTTTTGCTTTTGTTAGGGATGATAGATAGGTAGTCATGTACTGGCACTTGACTGTCACCGGCTTTTCCTTGACTCTTGCCCTACACACTTTGAAAGGGATGGTGCTACTTGGAATATTGCCAATCAGGTCTTCCTGTTGTATCAAGCGAAAGGTCATAATGAAAGTGACAGGACCTGGCTTTTGTTGCCTTCTTAGTCATAGTAAACACTTGGTGGAATTACATGTTTGGGTGCAAGCAGCACTTTATTAAAATAGAGTGGAATGTCAGCCCTTTGCCATATTTTTACACGTGTACATACACTGACATGATTCAATTGTAGATGTCAACTGCCAACCTTCAATGTTAATAATAATAACAATAGAGAAGAGGGAACGAATATTTGAAAATTTTGTCAATTGTTTTAATTACCTTCCAAACAATGGTTTATAAATACAGAACAATGAGAGTACATGTATGTTTGAGTGTCATACCGCCCGAAAAATTCTTTTCCACATCACAAACTACTAGACAAAAATACCATTAATGCCACCAGTCTTTTTTTTTTCATGAAACCATGATGGAAAGATAATATTTAATTCACTCTATTTATTTAATTACCATTACACAAACCAATGTTCCTTTGGTCTTCAAAATCAAAGCTACAAATTTGTCAATATCGATCACTTTGTACAAAGAAAACTTGACTTCAGGCATGTTCAACATTTCATAGAGCCTGTAAGGCTTTGTCTGTACTTGAATGGATATTGACTGCAAAACAAATGCATTGTAAGCTTCACAATGGCATCGCAATTCCTTGTACCTTTAGTCTGATATGCAAGGATTGCTACCAGTCCTGCCAAAACAGTGAACTCTCACCGATACTACGTTAGCATGTTGATCTGGAGATAGGTGCTCAGTATATCATCCATGACCAGCTTATCTGTTGCAAGACTTGTACTGTAAAATTCAATCAACATTCAACTGTTAATGGATGAAAGAGTATTATTGATCAAATTCAATATGAAAATCATAACGTTTAATTCCCTCACGTTTGTACGTTTATGCACCCTTACTGAGTAAATAAACCTCAAAACACCATGCTCTCACTTAAAATTCACTGTATATAATTTTAAAGCCTGACTCATGGCCACCAAAGAGGGAAAAAAGATGCGGTGATGTACATTTCACATTGAAAGCCACCAGTGAAAGATGCTATAGTACTCGGTGTGTTTTGCTAAGGGCGGTAACCAGGTAAATGTTATTGGGGTTCCCAGTCATTTTACCGTGGTTCCCCTTGGTATATAAATACAATGTTACCTTGGTTCCCAAATCATTTACCAATATTCCCCAACCTTAGCAAAAATACTGAGTACTGTTACTTTAAATAGGTCACTTTGTTATCATTGCAATTTTGTTAAATATCCTCACTCAAAAAGCTGTAAATTTTACATGATGATGTATATAACTTCAAGATTTCTGGATGTGATATGAATTCCTAATTCAGTCATTTCACCGCTAAGACAGTGCAGAAACTTGAAGTTTCCCCAGTGTTAAGTGATTCACCGGCATGCAGTAGAGCCAACAAAACACTGGATGCTGCAACTTCTAATTTTGTCATTAGAAATTTCATTCCGTAATTTGTGCTAGCCCAGTGTGTATACATGTAAACATGTCTGTCATTGACAATGACCTGGGCAACAACACTTCATTCACAATCCCTCCACTGTGCTTTATTATATCTATCTCCCTGTTGACAAGTCAGGAGCAGAGACTTCACGGGAGTTGTTTTGGAAAATTGAAAATACTCTCGTTAGTTCTTGTGTTGACATTAATGGTCGTTCTGAGACAATATAGAGTTACTTAATAGTATCTATCATTGTATTCAAGAAGTCATTCTCTACACATTTAATGTAAATCAAAAGGGGCTAGTATCCATGAATATATACAATAGTGTCAATGCCATGCAGGCAGATGGTAATTCACACACAGCAGGTACAACTCAGTGACAGTTAGTTGCAGCATCTTGAGACCTATCTTCATCGGAAATAAAGTGAAAAAATGTACATTGTGATTTAGGAACCGGAAATTTGTGCCTTCTCATGCAAGCAAGCTATCATATTCAGACGAGTAGATGCATATGTAGAGATGTGTAGGAGGCATTCTGCAATGTAACTCAATGCACAGTTCCTTCACCACTGGAATAATTGTGCTCAATCTTAGGTATCAGAAGTACATCCATTTCACTGGTGTTTTCCAAAGTTACAAGTAGTACCTTAGTTGTCCTTTATTGCTTTAATGTTTGTATAAATCTACTTCTAAGTGGTGCCATTAAAATTATTTTTTTTTTTTATACCCAATGGTTATATTCTTTCTATTATCCTCAGATACCAATCACTCCAATGTCTGTTGCCATGCGTGAAAGATACTTGTTTTCTATTTTGAGAATCGATTTTTTTCAGGAAATTGAAATGGAAAGTTTGTAATTTAACCCTGAATTGACAACTAACCCAACACAGTGTGGTAGTAGACAATTGTTTACAACCACCAACTACTATAATATTGCAACGCAATAGTCTTTTGCAGTCCAACTCTGTGTATGATATTAGGTTTGAAATGGTAATGAAATTAGTCTTGTAAGCTTTCAATTTGTAAATAATTTTGCAAAATGGAGGGAAATTTCAACATTTTTTTCAAGGGGAAATATTAATTTCAAATCTATAATACTAGCAATTGTAGCAGCGGAGGTCTTCATTCCACTCTTTTTGTGTTTGAAGATCTCAGCTTTCATAATTTACAGACGTTGTCTGGATAATTGAATCCCTCTATACACTATTTGTGCAAAAAACAGGCAAGATGCAATGATAATTTGTTTATTGGAATTGGAATGTTACTGTATAAGCCATAAGTGTGTATGTTTGTGGTTCGCATGTGACTTGCAAGGATGGCATACCCATCGTGAACACTTATATAAATTTCCGCCCTGTTTGACTCTCATCCTTGATAGGTCCAGTTAACATTTGTTTTGGCGAGTACCATGATTGTCTTACAGGTTTCAGGCTGTTGGCAGAGACATTCTACACAGTGTGTGAACATTAGCCTCACTGTGAAAATGGCCATCCTGTTCATGGCAATAATGCGGATGTGCTTCCCCAAAAGGAGTGTTGGTGTACTTGTATTTCACCATCATCCACAAGAATGCATTTACTATCTCCAACGCTGTCATAAGTCAGCCAATTAGCAACTCTCATGTAATTTGAACTTTATATGGAATATGGAATATGCCTCTGATGAACAATGTCAACTCTGATAATAATTTATAACTACACCAGATTCCTGGAATTACAAACAGGATGTGCCAAACGGTCTTGACAATGCCAATGATCCTGTTATGACCCGACTAATTTCTGTTCTGTCCTAAATACCATGGACTCTCAGAGATAAACCATTGAAATAATGGCATGCGTGTACGCTACCCTGCTGTAGTGTAGTGCCAATTTACATGGACCATACAACAAATTTTCTGATGTTTTGTAAGACCAAATTTATATATCATCTAGAAGCATTCCAAGCTATGTATTACTATGGCCATTGTCAAAAGTTGACGTCAACAGTTTTCAAATGATTTTTTTTTTTGTTCATAATTTTATTTTTTTTCTGTTAACTTCTTTTCATTCCTCTCTTGATTGTATCATAAGAAAGCACATTTGTATGTACTTCATGAAGGCAATATGAATCAATAATACAACTATGGTTCTTTTACTTTGAACAATACACATCACTTGTCATATTCAAGTAATCTTTGTATGTACTTATTTGAGTAAACAAAATTAATATGAACGGATAATACAACTGTTGTTTTCTTGATTGCCTATGGTAAATCATTAGTAATATTGAACAGTCAATGACGTATTAAAATTCCTGATGAAACTCATACATTGTTTGTTGTTGTCATGCTTTGTGTCCATTGCCTATGTTCGTAACACCTGTCACTCAACAGAGATCATTTTCAAATATAGATGCACCTGTTCAGGTAACCCTTTCCCTCTTATACTGTTGCCATGCCATTGGCAACAGTGAGATTTAAACAAGACTGCAGTGTCTAGGAATTGAATGCTATGGATTCTATGGGCCCTGCACCCGACACAGTGTATTTTGTTCAAAATCATTTTTTTACAAGTATTCAAGTTTAATTAATTTGTTAACGCAAGATTAAAATATTGGTTAGATTAACATTTTAGCTTGTCAAGCAGTTGAAAGTTGTTTGATAAAGAAATGTGAATTTTTTTTCTACATATACTCTTCCTTTCAAGTGAAATATTACGTTTCAGAAAATGGTGTCAAGCGTGTTACGTGCAGAGAAAACTAACAAAAGGGTGAACTCAGCAGTTACTGTTTAAACAAAATTTATTACAAAAATAAAACTAATTGCTAAGTCAGGGATAGAGTACAAGCTTTAAAAGTGTACAGACTACTTATCTCAGCTGGGACGGCAAAGCTCCAGTCTCAGAGTTGTAACAGTCAGTCGGATGAATGAACAGTCCTTTGGCTTGCAGGCTTGAAGCTGCACAAAGACCACAGTATAAATCCAGCGTTGACAGTGAAGGTCTTGAAAAGTCTTGAGAATGACTACTGCTGGAGTTTAGTAACACACAAGAGACACGATCCCAAAAGTCTGACTGGAAGCTGTGCGCGTCCCTTTTATAAAGGATATAAGAACAATCTAGAACTTTATTGACATGCTAATTACTGTTCTAAAATTATCTCCCTTACACAACTAATCAACTTTCCAGAACATTCCAAACATGACTAATTGAATTCAAGGTTGTGAGGTCATCAAGGGCAGTGACCTTGAGAATGTTCTAGACTAATTGAACTCAGGTCATGATGAGTGTGGGGGAAATGACCTACATAACACACCCCCTCTTCAAAAAAAAGAAAATTTTTCAAAGAAAAATCTTTCTTTTACAAATGTAATCTTGAAAAGGATTTAAGTACTCAAATTTTGTTTTACTCTAAAGTAAAATTTCTTGAAAGTGAACAACAATAAACTCTAAATACGAGAGAGACAGTCTGCAATTAAATTGTCTCTGCCTTTGATATGTCTAATATCAAGATTAAACTCCTGTAACATTAAACTCCATCTTAGCAATCTCTGATTTTTGCCTTTAAATTTCTGCAGAAAAACAAGAGGGTTGTGATCAATATAAACCACTATTGGCTGATTTGAAGAAGTAACATAAACTTCAAAATGCTGTAAAGCTAATATCAAAGATAAACACTCTTTTTCAATTGTAGAGTAGTTTCTCTGGGATTTGTTAAATTTGCGTGAAAAATAGCAAACAGGATGATCTATACCATGACTATCCTCTTGCAATAAAACAGCACCAGCAGCCGTATCACTAGCATCTACAGCTAATTTGAATGGCAAAGTGAAATCTGGTGCAGACAACACTGGAGCACTTTGCAGTATGGCTTTAAGTGTATCAAATGCCTGTTGGCATTGCTCTGACCAAACAAACTTTACTTTCTTTTTAAGTAAGTTAGTCAAAGGCTCAGTAATTGTGGAGAAATTTGGACAGAATTTTCTGTAGTAACCAGCCATACCGAGAAAGCGCATCAGTTGTCGTTTGCAGTTTGGTATGGGAAAACTTGAAATGGCACTGATTTTGGCATCAACAGGTTTTACCTCACCCTGTCCTACAGTATGTCCGAGGTAAGTTACCCTTGCCCATCCAAACTCAGATTTGGCAAGGTTGACAGTCAACATTGCTTTACTCAGTCTCTCAAAGAACTTCCGCATGAGCTTGATGTGTTCCTCCCAGGTGTCACTATACAGGACGACGTCGTCAACGTAGGCTGCACACCCGTCTAGCCCGGATATGACGTCGTTGATCATCCGTTGGAACGTTGCCGGAGAGTTCTTCATTCCGAATGGCATCACCTTGTACTGGAACAATCCGTCTGGTGTAACAAAGGCGGATATTTCACGAGCACGATCCGTCAGAGGGACTTGCCAAAATCCCTTCAGTAGGTCAAATTTTGTCACATACTTGGCTTTTCCCACTCGGTCGATGCAGTCATCAATCCTCGGGATTGGGAAAGTGTCAGTCTTTGTTAAAGTGTTGACCTTCCTAAAGTCCGTGCACATACGATAACTGTGGTCTGATTTGGAACAAGTATGCACGGCGAACTCCAGTTACTTTTACTGGGTTCAATAAAGTCATTGTCCAGCAGGTATTTGACTTCTTCCTGGAGATATTTGGCTTTTGTTGGATTCAGTCTGTATGGATGTTGTTTTACAGGCGTACTGTCCCCAACATCAACGTCGTGATAGATGACGTTTGTCCTCGTTGGAACATCTTGAAACAGGTGTTTATATTCATGGAGCAGTTCTTTCACCTGTTGTTGTTGTTCTGGCTGGAGGTGTGCCAACTTTGTAGACTCCAGCTTCTCCAGGATTTCTGAGTTCTGAAGCTTGACCGAGCCCAGCTTTGAGTTTAGAGTATTTTCACTCAAGTCAGTTTCAGTATCACTATCTTCATAATGGTTTGAACTGACTGCACTGACAGGCTTGTTTTAGTAGGATTATCCCTATCCAAATATGGCTTAAGCATATTTATGTGACATAGCTGTTTTTGTTTTCGCCTGTCAGGTGTTATTATGATGTAATTTAAATCACTCAATTTCTTATCAATTAGATATGGCCCAAAGTAACGAGCATGGAATGGTTTTCCAGGAATTGGAAGTAGAACAAGAACCTTTTGACCTGGTTCAAACTTCCGTTTTGAGGTGTTTTATCGTATTTGATTTTCATTGACTGCTGAGATGACTCAAGATTTTCTCTGGCTAATTCACATGCTTTAGAGAGTTTTGTACGAAAATCTGACACATATTGCAAAATATTCAGACAATCATCATCGTCTGATAGGAATTTCTCTTTAACGAGCTTGAGTGGGCCACGGACTGTATGTCCAAATACAAGCTCAAATGGGCTAAAACCAAGAGACTCTTGAATTGACTCTCTAACAGCAAAGAGCAGAAAATGAATTCCTTCATCCCACTGCTTCTCTGTGTCAAAACAGTAGGTCCTAATCATGTTTTTCAAAGTTTGATGAAATCGCTCAAGAGCACCCTGACTTTCTGGATGATAGGCGGATGACCTATACTGTTTAATGCCTAGCTGATCCATTACTTGTTGAAAAATTCCAGACATAAAGTTGGAGCCTTGATCGGACTGGACACATTTAGGGAGGCCAAATAAAGTGAAAAATTTGACTAAAGCTCTCACTATAGTCTTTGTCTTTATATTTCTCAGTGGTATGGCTTCGGGGAACCGAGTTGATGTACACATTATTGTCAGCATGTACTCATTTCCTGATCTTGTTTTTGGTAGGGGCCCAACACAGTCTATTAGTATCCTACTAAATGGTTCTTGAAATGCAGGAATTGGCTGTAAAGGGGCCTTTGGAATAGTCTGATTTGGCTTTCCTACCATTTGACATGTGTGACAAGTTTTACAGAAATGTGCTACATCCTGCCTGAGATTAGGCCAATAAAAGTGACTGAGAATTTTATAATAAGTTTTCCTTACTCACAATGACCAGCCCAGGGGTTTCATGAGCCAGGCGCAATATTTCAGCACGATAGGGCTTTGGAACCACAATTTGATGTTTTATAGCCCAATCGTCATCAACCAAGACATCTGGAGGTCTCCATTTACGCATGAGAATACCAGATTTTGTATAATAGGAAACAGAGCTATCTGAAGTTTTACCTTCATCATCTACCCTGTCAAACAAAGACAAAATATCTGGGTCTTTGTGTTGTTCTGCAATGAGATTTGATCTAGAAAATGTCTGACTTTGGTCAGCAGAAGTTTTACTGGAAGTTTCAAATCCACGAGGGATAACGGAATGATCCGTGTCAAACACCTGACTGAGAAAGGTGTCATTTAAGTCAACATCTGTGACATTATTTTTGAGAGTATTTTGATTCTCGGAAGTTTTCTTTGACATGGCTCGAGTAATGGCACATGAAGGAAATAAATCGGGTATCTCTTGTTCAATTGGCTCTGGATCCTGATCTAAACTAGGATTATCAGTCACAAGTGGATTAGTAATGACCTTGTCCCCAGCAAGGTCGTTTCCAAGAAGAAGGTGAATCCCTTCAAAAGGCAAAAAAGGCCTAATACCTAAAGTCACAGGTCCAGAAACAAAGTCCGAAGACAAATAGACATTATGGAGAGGAACAGGAATGTAGTCATTACAATCTACCCCCTTAATAAGAACTTTAGAACCTGAAAATGACTTTTCAGAAAACGGCAGGGTATCTGCCAACAAAAGAGACTGGGAAGCCCCGGTATCTCTTAAAATTTTGACAGGGGTAGCGGAAGAGAAATCACTAGAAAGTGATATAAAACCATCATGAATAAATGGTTCGAAAATACCCATAATGCTATCTTGAGAAGAATTGACCTTGACCTCATTAATTGGGGATGAGAGGGATTTAACCTCAGAAAATGTGTTACACACATTATTAGACTCTAATTGAGTTGATGAAGAATAAAGCCGGTGGGCTTAGATCCACTTTGACCACTTTGACCTTCACGTTTTCTTTCAATTTGAAACAATCTGACATTAAATGGCCGTCTTTCTTACAATAATTACAAGAAAGTGTACCAAACTGTTTGTCAGAAGGAGATTGAGACTTGGGATCTGATGATGTGGGAGTGTTACTTGAACTCTGTGAACTGTTGTCATTTGATTTCCTACTCTCCTTTGAAAAATTCTTGGACGAAAAGGAGGAGTTAAATTTACCTGCATTGTTTCTGTAGGAAAAGGACTGGGATGGTTTGCTGAGAAATGAAGATTTGTGGGTCAATGAATAATCATCGGCCAAACGTGCAGCAACCTCTAATGTATCTGCCTTTTGTTCATTGATAAATGTCTTGATGTCACTCCGGATGCACCTTTTAAATTCCTCAATCAAAACAAGCTGTCGTAATTTGTCATAATTCTGACTGACCTTTTCCGAAGAACACCAACGATCAAACAGTTGTTCTTTTGTTCGAGCAAATTCAACATAAGTTTGATCCTTCACCTTCTCACAATCCCTAAATTTCTGACGGTAAGCTTCAGGCACCAACTCATAACCCTTGAGAATTAATTCCTTCACAGAATCATAATCTGAAGCCTGCTCTACTGACAATTGAATGTAAATTTCTCTGGCTTTACCCACCAAAGCACTCTGCAAAAGCATAGACCAGGACTCCTTAGGCCAATTCAGACTCTGAGCAATTTTCTCAAAATGAAGGAAATATTTATCAACATCCTTTTCTTGGAAAGGGGGGACTAACCTGAAATGCTTAGTGATGTCAAAACCGTGTGAAGGGAAGATTTTCCTGACTGTCCAAGCTCTAAACGTTTCATTTCTAATCTTTCCTGCCTATCTTTCTCTCTCTGTCTTTCTTCCATTTCTAACTGCATTTGTATTTTTTCTTTTTCTATTTGTAATTCTAGTTTCTTGATCTCCAAATTTGTCTGCATTTCTAATTCTAATTTTCTGAGTTCAGAGGTAGACTCGCGGGCTCATA
This sequence comes from Ptychodera flava, assembly GCF_041260155.1. Taxonomy (NCBI): domain Eukaryota; kingdom Metazoa; phylum Hemichordata; class Enteropneusta; family Ptychoderidae; genus Ptychodera; species Ptychodera flava. The sequence continues at coordinate 12,560,085 of NC_091939.1, forward strand.
ATCTTTCAGGGTGGATTCCTCAAATTGGCCTAAATCAACTAGATGTTTGGCAATACGGTACTGTATTTCCCTCTTGCGCATAGATCTTTTGACTTCTACTTTAAGGAAATTGGCCAGTGTTATGAGGTCGTCTTTTCTGAGGGAATCAAATGTGTCCTGATCAAGGTCATCCATTTCCTCTGGTTTAAATTCCGCCATGATTAAATTTCGCTGAGTTCACAGTATACAGTAGTTTTAAAAAGGCTGGCAAAATGTTGTCAAACGGCTCAAAATGTTCGTATCCCGGACAAGCCCCCAATTTGTTACGTGCAGAGAAAACTAACAAAAGGGTGAACTCAGCAGTTAATGTTTAAACAAAATTTATTACAAAAAATAAAACTAATTGCTAAGTCAGGGATAGAATACAAACTTTAAAGTGTACAGACTACTTATCTCAGCTGGGACGGCAAAGCTCCAGTCTCAGAGTTGTAACAGTCAGTCGGATGAATGAACAGTCCTTTGGCTTGCAGGCTTGAAGCTGCACAAAGACCACAGTATAAATCCAGCGTTGACAGTGAAGGTCTTGAAAAGTCTTGAGAATGACTACTGCTGGAGTTTAGTAACACACAAGAGACACGATCCCAAAAGTCTGACTGGAAGCTGTGCGCGTCCCTTTTATAAAGGCATATAAGAACAATCTAGAACTTTTATTGACATGCTAATTACTGTTCTAAAATTATCTCCCTTACACAACTAATCAACTTTCCAGAACATTCCAAACATGACTAATTGAATTCAAGGTTGTGAGGTCATCAAGGGCAGTGACCTTGAGAATGTTCTAGACTAATTGAACTCAGGTCATGATGAGTGTGGGGGAAATGACCTACATAACAAAATGGTGTCAAGCGTTTGACTTAATGTTCATCATTTATAACAAAATTGATGTTTTTTACCCAAAATATACACCCCTTTATCCTAAAGTAAACTATTGCCACTGTATTAAACTTTAGATTCTCTGCTTTTTGAAAATATATAGTGTGAGGGGGTTTCCTGTCATCTTAGATGACAAATATTCCTTTGAAAAAACTGTTGGCAACGTGCAGCCCCACCTTAAGAGTGGTTGCTATGAGAAATCTTTGTAATGAAATCCTCAGTATTTATTCATGTCACAATGTCATGTGAAACCTTTTACTTTATTAGTAAAAGCATTGACTACACTGTGATTTAATTTTTACTTTTTTTTTGCCGATGGATGAAATCTTAATTGAATCTCAGTGACTAGCAATTCTTTTGTTTTACTAACAAATCATTGAATTTATATCCCAGGGAAACTCTCAAAAAAAAATCAAAATTATGATAGTAAATTCCCTGTAAATTAATTTTATCATTACAACAATAATAACCACCATTTGACATCCTTGAAATAAAATGAATGAATGTCTATCTCTGGTTCTTAAAATGCTTCTGAAATGTTAGTGTTTGCGACACTGAGTTTTCAAGCAGCGTTTTTGACATCCACTGGTTCGAAGCAGTTGAAATGCAGAGGTAATACCCTTGTAGAATTTGTTGGAGCTTTCAATTCCATCTAATATCCGCTGAGAATTTACACAAATCTGTGCTCAGCCACATTTCTCCCATTATGTCTGAAATTTGACCAGATTAAAACACATGAAGGAGGACTACAGGGGCTGTAGAATGACTCCGAGAACGGTGACATATTTTCGTATTATGACTGAGTTCAGGACACAGGATACCGAACAACGGTTTCGCATATCAAAAAAGGTGAGCCCATAAAAACACTGAAATTGTATTACTGGTACATGCCTCCCATCATTTTAGTTTTTAGTAGATTTATTCATAGGAAGTACAGTAATAATCAGAGATAAAAAATAAGCTTTATTTCCTATCCATGATTCGAACACTCACCGTCCTAATTACATGCAAAGTGATCAATTTATTCCCAGTGGATGTGAGACATAAACTTGTCACAACCAATTAATAACACCTCTTACCTTGGTATTCCTGTGCACTGTGCATCATATCCATTCATTACATTCATTTATGGTACACGTAGGAATGAGAGAAAATTCAAAATACAATATTATCATTTTCTTGAAGTGCTTGTGAAAAGTTGGTTCAATAATCTATCAAAAAATATATTCAAAAAGTAATATCAAGGGAAAGTCGGTAGGGAATTTCTTAAAAACCTCTGAAATAAAAGATACTGATTTGTCTGTTATTTGTATAAATCTGTATCAATTTAGATGTGATTTTGTGTCTTCATTACTTGACTTCTAACCATTGTGTTTCTCCTTGTGTTTGTAACACAGTCACAGAGGAATAAGAAATATGGGAAAAAAAGGAAAAAAAGGAAAAGGAAATTAAGATATTTGAAATCAAAGTAAGTTCCCTGCTTCTATGAAGGTTGAAAGTTGCCATAAAGTAATATAAACTATGAAAATGAGGTATAATGTATTTCTATGCAAAATATATCTTAAAAATTAGGTAATAAACACCATTTTTACAAATTTTTTTCTCATTTCTACCCACAACATAATGCAATCATAAAGAAAGTGACAATTATCTTGAACAGTGCTCTGCCTTGAATAACATATTGGTGATCAAACCTTGATCTGTTCCATGCAAAATATAATTTTTAAATTGGTAAAAATATTAGAGTTAGGGACTGGTCAGTTTCTTCAGCCAGGGGGGGGGTGGATTCATGGGGGGGGGGGGGTCACCCTGTTTTTGACTTTGGTGATAGGGGGGGTCACCATGTTTTTGAAATGCCCAATAGGGGGGGGGGGGGTCAGTGTGTTTTTGAATTTTGAAACAGGCTCATCATTGCCTAAAATGCTAGTGTCAGCCACAAATTTCATCATTCAGTTGTATTTTTCGGCGCGCCCTTCGGGCGCATAACTTTAATAATCAGTCATATTTTTCAGCACGCCCAACTTTAACATATCAAGCATACATACATCAGAGATATCTGTATGTTCAATATTTTTCAGCGTGCTCTTCAAGCTCATTACTTTAATATATCAGACATTTTTCAGCATGCCCTTCAGGTGCATGACTTTAATATACAAGGCATATATATCAGAGATATCAGGATGTTTCATATTTTTCGGCGCGCCCTTCGGGCGCCATACTTAATAAATCAGAGATATCTTGATGTTTGCTAAGTGAAAGTGTACCATTATGAAATCTGCATTTCATATGAAAAGGATGACAAATTCCTGATACTTTTCTGTTCTCTCTATGAGAATTCAGTATGAGAAAGCAACATGCACAAATATTTCACAATATATATTTGATACAGTGACTTATTTTAGAGAAATAAAATGACAAGATATCTTTCCTTCTCATTGATGCAATTATTTTCCTTTGTGTCACAGGTTTTCTGAAGAAAGGTGCCTTTTTATGAACAAAATAACAGTTAAAAAAGGCAGTTTTTGTCATTATTAGCTGTGCTTTTATGGTTTCAATGTTACAAGAGAAGGTCCTCTCAGACACTGTACACATCAGAATTGGCTAAAAAAGCTCTCTATGGCTCCTCAGGAGATTTAATTGGATGGTTGGCAAGTCTTAACACCCATCAAAGTTTTTGATTCACTGCTTTTTCCTCTTTGATATTAATGATTGACATCCATTTCTGTACAACAGTTCAGGACATCTGGTTAAGCATAGAAAGTGTGAAATACATTCACAGTTCATTCAAAATGTACTGTATTCAAACTTTAAGATTGACACTTTGAAATTCCTATCTTACAACTGACATGTCAACAATGTCATTAAAACATAGAATGACTATTTAAAATATAAATATATGTAAAATGTAATATATATATATTATATATATATATATATATTATATATATATATATATATATATATATATATATATATATATATATATATATATATATATATATATATATATATATATATATATTTTTTGTTTTACATATGTCGGGGAGGGGGGGTCACCTTGTTTTTGAAATTTGGAATAGGGGGGGGGTCGCCCTGTTTTCAAAATTTGGAATAGGGGGGGTCAGCCACTTTTTGACGTCGGCAAAAAATAATCCACCGCCGCCCCCCCCCCCAGGTCGAAGAAACTGACCAGTCCCTTACCTAGCAGTTATCAAACTTTGATCTATTCCATTCAAAATATAATTTTAAATTGGTATAAATATGATAGTTGTTGACTAACAGTGTTTACACCTCAGATTTCGATAATTAATTTTTTTTACAGTTCCAAACATGGGAGTTGTAGACGGTTCTGATACCATGGTGACCAAAACTTCAATTTGTTCAAAATTTCTAAATTGTCTAAAACTCCTGCTTTAAGTAGATAACTACGGAAATACTATGATAGTGTATTGCTGTGTGCAGAGTGATTACTGGGAGCGTAACAATAGCTCTGTGGAGAAAAGAAGAGGGGCACGGAGAAATCCTTCAACTTTACTTGACATGAAATATAATCATTACCACTAACATGCAATGAACTCCCTTTCTTGTAATTTGATTGAGCAATTTTGTTTATCATGGCCTTTATATTACAAAAGGTTATTTTCATACAGTCTATGAATATTTCAAATAACACCCATTTCAATGACATTTTAATCTACCCCTTTGTATTGTTCAGAACTTTCACTGTAGACACGCACAATGGTTTCAAATTTATTCATTTCCATTAAGTCCACCAAACACATGTTTGAATGTGATAATTGTTTGTTAATGAAGCAATTCATAATCAAAAAAAAATAATTTTCATTTTTTTCTTCACTTGCTGGTAATTTCAAATAAGATAACAGAGATAATGGGGAGATAATCTGTGTTCTCTCTATAATGCATTATCAGTATGACCCTCTTATGCTAATTCAACTAATATGTAAAAACACCAATTTTTGATTGGTATGGTATAATTTTCCCCCAAAACGTAAAGGGATAGACTATTAGACCTTGGGAGGGGTGGTCAGGATGCTGACTTTCCATGTTTTCTCTCCAAAATTTGACGAATTATTGTTTTATGTAGATTTCATTTTTGGAAATTTTGCATTCAAGAACGGTGAAAATAGTACGTAATAAGCGACTGCTAGTGTAACAATGAACACTACGAGACATATGAATGGCTCAGACTAGAAGCTGTAACAACAGCCACGCATTCAAGGTGACACTGACAAAATTTGTTAACATTTAAAGCAGCTATGTCCGATGTTTCGTGCGTGCAGCTACATTTGGTAACAAACCTTATCTGCATTCCCATTGAATTCACATTTTTAGCTTACCTTCATGCTAATAATTTATTTTCAGCAAAAACAATTTTTTAGCGTTTTCGCTCCAATTTTAGTTCAATTTCTGATTTCGTCAAGAGCTCTGGTGGTCAATCATATTTAAAGTTTCAGTTTTTCAGTGATCCATCACCGGGGAAACGATGACAAGAATGTGCCTGACCTCTGACCTTGCTTTTTAATAAAACTCAAGTGGGGAGGGCACTGTCGATACAGCGCCGATGAATAGCCCTTTCTGTAAGAGTTACCGTCTTTCGCCGAAATAATTGTCAGATTTGAAGGTTTTCTTCCACGCTGATTTTCTTTTTTTCTACTTATTTTGGCATCACTAACAGACCCCTAGATCATCAGTGTATCACATCAAGCCACTTTATATTTATTTCAGAGAATTTCAAACAGTCATTAAGTTCCTTCTTAAGTTTGAACATGTATCTTTTCATTCCTTCATCCACGGTCCTTAAATCACATAGAGGGACTGTGCTTCATCTTTGATTTCTTGATTCTTGGTGGTTTGATTTCTTTCTCCTGTTACGGCAAAACAAAATCAAAAACAAAACAAAATCAAACAATATCCCTGGTTAGAATATAGGAACAGTTATTGATATTTTTGTCCATCTATATTTCACATTGTTTAATTTATATGCTGTTTCACATCAGGGACCACAGTCCCTCTATCAGTGCAGATGCAATGCTTGCATCTAGATTTTCTGTATCTTTTTAAATTTTACATGCGACAGTTGCGGATAATTAGTCAATTTATTAACACTGTAGTTTGTCTTCAAATCTCCGAATGGCGTTTCTGTGGCGTAAATAATCGCGTCTGTTGAATTTTCATGACGTACGAACCGTTCGTGACGACCTCATGTCCTCGGGTAAGTACACTTGTTCTGTGGTTTTGTTATCGTGATTAGTGTGACACCTTTATCAAGCCAACTATGACGTCACTGGGTACTAAGAACAAATGAACGCCCCCCTATGTTCCGAGTGCTCCCGAGTACAACCGAATGTGCATGCAAACAAACATGGCAGCTGCAAGTTTGCTGGAGTGGATGCCAGAATCTCTGTACGACTCTGCGATTCGGGCGTTGGTGTCCGAATATTCTCGATTTCGGAAAGAGCTAAGGTTTCTTCCAGACAATATCCAATTCGACATTTATTACAAGGTGGGTGCCATGGCAAATATTTCGAATTAAATGGGTTTAATACTTATCCGGAAGTGGGACAACTTATCGTTTATTGCATTGAAATGTATTTTGTTGTCACGATAAAAAAAATCGCATGCAACATTTCTTCGGTCGCAGTGGCACTCAAGCTTGGAAAGTTTGTAGAAGTGGGTTGTCGTTAATTTTTTACGTCTGTTTTTTGAACAAGTCAAGAGGAAGGAAACGATCGTGTTGCGCGGTAGAACCGCTGTAGGCGACGTGAATGTATCTGTCCCGAGAGTCCTTGTTGAGTGATGGAGTATCTCTGTATAGTTAACGTCAAATTGGTCGTCGGCTCACCCACTTTCGTTTTTCGGCACGGAAATCCAATTCTCACGGAGAACTTCTTTTCCGACGAACTCGCAACGAAAACGTTACCCTTTCCGAGTCGCTGATGTGGAAAGACTAAACGAATACCGCAGAAGGGAAATGGCAACTGCACTAGAAGCGTGAATAAGCATCACGAACCTTCTGGCTCTCTGTCAGTGTGTGTCACAATATATGATAGATTTATGGCTGAGGTAGAGATGTGTACCTCCACGTACACTTTTATAAATTCAGCAGGTATTTGAAGGATTCGTTCCCGTTTTTCAATGCCAATACCTCGAATGCTGCTTCATTCAAAGGCTGTTCTTCTTCTGCTGGTTTTGCATTATAATTCGAACAGGCAACATTGATGAAAGTGCTAAAATTTAAAAAATAGAACGGCAGCATGCATTGCTGTCATCATTCTGCAGTTTTCATTTCATTCCAAAAGAGAAAAGCCAGTGAAGGATTATATCTGCAAAAGGCGATGAAAGATATATTTAATTTATCTCACTACCCAAAAGTGAAATTAATCGCGGCATCTACGGTAGTTGTCGAAAGAAAAAAAAATATTAATATGTGTCACAAGCCATTTTCATAGATCGAGAGGGGACTTTCATCAAAGTGGTGCATTTAATGCATAGCCTGTGTCTGTTGGAGAATGTCAAGTAATTAAATGATGGGAGTATTTCAGGGGAAGTCAGAGAAAATATCAGGAGCATTAATTCCATGGCACACTAAAAGGGCATAATGGGCACGGTGTGGGAAAAATTAGCATGGAAGTCTCATGTGCGGAATACTGACTCAACTTGACTGCATATATATATATACACCGGTATTTCTTCTCACGGTGAAAAGCACTGTCGTAAGGGAGGAAGGTTTGCTGTAGAAATTTGCAATCGGTAAAAAAGTCAGGTCTGTTTGTACTGCTCCTAATAACATTGAAAATCATACCACAATGTATATTTATGTCTATGTGGCCATGTGCACACAGTGCGATTAAAGCCCATGGCATAATGTGGTTTCTGATCATGTGAAATGGCAGTTAGAGAAGTAAGACATGTCGTCTCCCTCTCTTTAGCATTGCGTTGCTTTAAAGTGTATCAGAAAAAGTCAAGCCCATTTGCGAGATTAAAGTCTCCTGCCTCCTTTTCTTCACAGCACAGGAGACGTAGCATATAATCGTGTTCACGGCCAACAATGCATCTTTCTTTCTCAGTATGCAAACCTATGTGAGTCACAGTAATTGAAAAATGCTTTTCTTCTCTGAACGTTAACAACAACTCTAGGGCCTAGACCCCCATGTTGTACACTTCTTCTCTGCGTAACGAGAATTCAGAATGAGGTGATTACAGGTAAAATGTGTGCGCAGCTCTTTCAGCAATGTTTTGCATTTTGTGTTGGCGAACGCTGAGTCCTACATTCATGACCGCATAGATTTTTTCCCTGCCATCGTAAATCAAGCTAGTTTGATAACAGAAATGAAATAAACCTCTGGAATTTCTGTCTTGTTTTATCTGCTGAATACCCTTGGCGTTGTATTCTACCCTGTATCATTGGCCGATTTTAGCTATTAGAGAAAACGGAGCTGCATCAAGTGCTTTAAAGGAGGCTGCTCTAGCGGGCTTGGTTGTTCCTCTCACATCAAACATGAAAAACCATAAGAAAAACAAAATTGGTGCAATCCATCTTCCCAGTCTTGCACGGATTTGCATGATGTGAAGTAGCCATCATTAAGAGCAGTGAATCATCACAAGTTAACAGGAAACTACCCCAGATAACATTTAAAACCTTGCAGCATGCACTTGTTCTTACTCACTCTTTCTTTTTCATTTTAACAGCTTTACACACAAGGCAGACTGTGCCAGCTTGGGATAGAGTTCTGTGAGCTGGACATATTTTCCAAGATACTTCGCGCCAACGACAAAAGGTACTACAGGAAATGTGTGGGTGATAGGATAGTATAATGTGATTTTCATTCACACTTTCTCAGTCACTTTTGCAGCCATGTTAGACGATGTAAGACACAAGTGCTATGTTGTGTGTTCAGTTACTTGGATCACAAAATTCTGTGTCAGTTGAAGTGATTATTCATATTGTCATGTTCTTATCGTCACATACAGCTATACTCCGGTAGGGAGTATCATGCATTAATCCCTTGTTTGTAAGCAGGGATGGTTATAAAATTCCACTGTATGCAGAAACTTTGAGATATGTGACAGACTTGTAACCCAAATTTACCTGTATGTCACCCTAATGAATACCTGTAACCAAAGGTTTACATATGAATGAATGAAGATAACAAAACAGGAAAGGTGAAACTCTTGGTCAGATGTGCTTGTAAAGCTAACGTTTTCACCAAAATTTGATGTATCCTAATTGTTCACAATAGGATGGGTGGAACTATATACAGGGAAATGGGGGTGGAAGGATTAAGTCATGAAAATACACTGACAGTAGTATGTACATTGAAACAATCCAATTGTGTTGTCTGGAATCACACAGACTTACTGTTAATATCAAGCCAAAAAAACTGAGGTGAATATCTCCTTAATTTGAATGTACGACACCGTAGACACGTAGGAAACGTGGACAAGGCATGTTTCCTTTTTCCCCTGAGGATGGAGACAAACGATGTCGCTTCTTCGTCCCATCTTGGAAGATGAATCATACAGCATACTGATCAACAGGGTTATCTATGAATTTTAATGCTGGCTTCTTCGAGGTGTATATCACAGCGTGAAGTCAGTTCAGTTATTAGAAAAGAGATGTAGACTGGTATCATCTCCAGTGAAGATTGAGAAACACTCTTTTGATAACAGACTGGGGATTTTCAATAATTTTCTAAAAATTAGTATTCAACTGAGGTATGAAGCAGTCTCAATTGCAGCATATCACAGCAAGGTGTTCTTATACTCAAGGCTCCACTATCACCCAACATCTACAATTTAACACTGAAGACCTACTTTGTACACAGTATGTAAATGAGTCTGTGAAATATTTGCTGTGTATATGAAAATTGCAAACATTGTAATACATACTGCTTAATATCAAAATGCAGAGAGTTGATATTTTAGTATGTAAAATGTTAGTTTAAGACCTGTGTTATAATTTGTGATGAAAGAAACACAAATATTGCTTTTATTCTCAGTAAGAAACCTTCTTGGAATAATAACTCCTGACTTCAATAATGAGTATTTATGTCCAAATATTTACTGTCTGGCATGTTGTGTTTTATTTGTTGGAAAAGACAGCCCATACAAATTCTTAATATAGAGCAGCTTCCCGTGGCTTGACTGGCCAGCTTTTGACAAATGACTGTGTAATCAAAACTGATAGATTGTTATCTCTGCTCTCATTTTATTACTTTGACTCTGGGAGACTAAATCCCAGATTTATTCCCACTCAAAATGGCTTCTCCTTTACTATGTCTGTATTAATGCCCTGAGAAGGCTGAGAAAGCTTTGAAATTTCCTTGTCAAATCCAAAACGAATTGTATCAGATGCATACTTTCTGTAGACCAATTTGACAGTAGTTTCAGTACTATAATGAATAATCTGATATCAGCCCGGTGTTCAAGATTGGTTGGTTCACTTGATTTTCATAAAAAAAAAAAGCCGGCCTTAATGGGTTTATGTTATCCTAAGTACAGATATATTCACTGCTGGGAGATAACGGCAGCAATGTTCGGCATGAGTAGATTACCAGCGACACGCTTAGGGTTATCTCGTCATTAACAAGTGAAAGGAAATGATGAATAGGACTGAGAAAAAAAATCTCCTTTTTTAGAGCTGCTTCAGAAAACATATCTTTCACCAACATAGCTTTTCATTTTATTACGCCTGTTTTATGAAAAGAATGTATATTTTATTACAGATAGAAAATGTGATGAACCCTGAACGTGATTCTTCATGTATTGGGAAAGTTAATTTGGATTAAAGATCATTGCAATTTCCTCTGCATTAACAAGTAGTAATCATAATCTTGAATATGCAGTCAGTTAAGTAACATTAAGGCCTGGTTTTACATGCATTTATTTCAAAATTTGTTTGACTGATTTACCATGTGCAGAAAAGGTGAAATAACATTAGTAATCAGAAAAAGAACGCTCATACCATCAGTGGCAGTAGAAATTTAATGCACTGATATTTGAAATTGTGAAAATTAAAAAAAATGACGTTTGCTTTCTGTTTCAGACACAAACTGCACCACTGTTTTCAGGCTCTAATTGACCATGGCGTCAAAGCTCACGAGGTCCTCTCTGATGCGTACTGTGGCCTCTGTGAATCAGTCAGCATGTCAACTCGGGAGGAAACTGATAAAGCGATCGCTCTTGGATATTCACTAGGTAAGGATGTGAAGCATTGCCACAGCAATAGAAATATTTTACTCAAAAAAAGCATAAAATATATATCTTCAAAAAATCCTCTGATTGTCTAATGCATGATTTTTACAAATATTGTTAATAATAGTCATACGCTTACATACATACCTGTTGTCCCTGTGATAATGTTTCACTAAATGTTTTTCATTGTCATAAAAATACTGATTGTCACACAGTAGCCATACATATAAAATACACTAGTATTGATTATGTTTGACCAGAATTCACTCGTCAACAATAACAATGCAGTATACTCATGTACAGTTGACAAGCTGAACACTGTGTATATCAAGATGCTTTTGAAAGCAGAACAAAAAACTGCAGTAGACATTTGAAACAAAAATTGTGAAAAATATCATCAGAAGGTAACAGCTATAGGCCTTCTAATAATGTTTATGTTCTTATCTGATCTCAACATTGGAAGCCCAATCCCTTGAAGTACAATTAAGTGCAGATATCATTAGGTCTATATTGTGTTAATTTTAGTAAAACATCATGATAATTACAAAATCACCTTTTAATTGCAAATTTATATTGTACTACCATGCAAAGCTGAAATGTGAACAAATGTACAAACGTTCTTGAAGCTTTGTATATAATGCACAGTTCTATAAACTATGGTATATATTACCGTTACTTGTCTGTTACTGAAGTACATGTATAACTATGATTCATAGTACTTTTAGTATGTTCAGTTTTTCACACCTTGTTTCCCTTTACAGATAAATGTATGTAATAGTATGATTGCATTTGAAATCTGCATTTTATGATAGCTTGATAATCAGCAAGTGAAATATTTTTGAAATCAGCAGTTTGCCATGAGCATGAATCAGCAGAGATTAATCATGTTATGAACAATTTAGTTAAAGATACATTATTTAGAAAGTATCCGTGAGAAATTGTCATTGAATGTTGTTTAATGTGGTTTGCTTTTATCATAATGTAGAGAGTGTCAATGACAAATTGTCATTGAATGTGTTTTCATGTTGCAAAGAATATAGCCAGTAATAAAAAAATGAATTGCAAAAACAATTATATGCATACCTATGGTACACACTGACATTACTACAGTACATGAAAAATGAACAGAATGCAAAAGTGGACTGTATTTTATTGTCAGTTTTCTCAATTATTACAACACTGTCAATTTTTTATTGGAGCTTTAATGCAAAAAATATTTCTAGATAAAGGTCTTTCGTGGACAGACACTAAAAACAGATACATGCATTCCAAATAAAGTTTATTTTTGCAGAAGCATTCATCATGCATAAAAATAAATAGTCAAACACATCAGTAATGTGTATCATTGCCGACGTTGAGTTGTGGGTCGATCGCCCCTCCCATGACACCCCAACAACAAGCTTCACAGGTTTTGTAATTAATGAGGTTTGCTCTGAACCAACTGTAGACAAAATATGCATTGGCCCAAATGATGTGGGCTAAAACACAGGTTTCCGATCTTACAGCAGGTATGCAGGCGTACCAGCAAGAGTTGACTGAATGGCCCATTGACGGGACTGTGTGGCTGTTGTCATAATCTTTGACCTTCATTTCAACAGCCCAGTGTTGATCAAATCGTGTTATTTCAGCCTTCTCTGTTCCGTACGCAAACTGAATGTTATTTCGTGATTGGAGCTTTGCTGCTGCAATCAAAATCCAAGTAGATTTCTCCTTCATGTGGTGAGCTTTTCTACTGAAATACATTCCATAATTTTGAAGATCTGTGGTTTTCGTTAAGTGACAGTTAAGAATCTGTGGATTCTAATATTCCACTCCATATACATGTATTCATACATTTGTATAAATTCTGTAAATGACACAAGCAGTGAACAGCTCAATTTATTAGAAAGAGCCCATTGTTCAGGCTGTCTGCGCTGGTTGCTTAGTGAACAGGCAATTTCCCTCAATTATTTATAAAATCGTCTTCCCAAGTACGTGGCGTTTGCAGGTATTTCCCGAAATTATTTTCGCAAGAGCCAGTGATGCAGAACGATCACTGAATGCTGTCTCATCTCCGGAATACGAAAAAAGAAAATCAAGTCACTCTCACTTGAATCAGAACACGATTGAATGGAGAAGACATATTGTAAAGAGTAGTTGGTACAGCTGTGCGTGTGAGATTTCTCCTACTCTACAACATCATTGCTTCTGTCATCTATTTATCATCTGATGCCGTGAGGTGAAACGTGTCGAAAGTCTCGCTGAAGTCATGGACACCAATATATTATGGTTTTTAGCGCTCCTTGATTTTGCGTTAAGTCACAAGTTAAATGTTTGTGCGTGTAATATCTCAAGACATTAATAACATTGTCAACGACAGTTAATTTTGAGGCACCTTGAGGCTAGTCTTTCATGAACATCACAAGCGTTGTGATTACATTTTTTATCCAAGAATTTGACTTTTCTGAGTAAAAACAAAGGTAAATAATTTTAATTCGCAATGTACATATCATGATAGATGGTCAAAAGTTTACAGTGTACGAAATTTAGAAAATGGCAAACATTTGAGGTAGTAATTGGATAAGTGCATGAGCACTGAACATACATGATCATCATGTAACAAACTGTAATATATTACACCCATTGAATGTTTTGCTTTGATGAGGTAGCTTGAAAAAGTCAATTGTTATAACTTCTAGATTCATGTAATAACACAAGGTCAATTGAAAGTAATTTATTGAAATAGCTGTCTGTTTAAATAGCTTTCTGTTTGTTGTCGATGAACTTATCATGGCCTCATCTGAATGTGAATTAAAAGTTTTTAACCCCATGTCATGCATTAAATAATTACTATATCTACCAATCATATTTTGAATTGCCAGGAGATAGAGATGTCAAAATGATGTCAGATATTTTCACAATACTGTGCCATCATACAGTGCCGCAGTTTTATATTTAGTCAAGTCTGGTTCTCCTTGAAATGCTGCACCAATTGTTTCATGACATTCAGATTATTTCTGTTCATAATGGTAAATTTAGGTAGAAAAAAAATCATAAATGAAAATTACCTTGATATTTCACCTTGTGAACAGAAAGAGGACACGAATATCATGGCGTACATGGAAAATAAATTTCTTCACGCTGTGTTTTCAGCAATGACGTGTCCTCAGTAGAGATTACATTAAGGTGTTTTTCAACACCTACCATGTAATGTATAATCTGTTTTAAAGATGTCACTATTGATTTCTATCCTGCCTTTAAGTTCTATCTTCTTTAATGTGATCACCAAGGTTGTCCTCTCGATGTCAAGAAAATGAGAGAGGGAGAGATTTTAAGATACACAGCAATATAGGAAAAACATTTTTGTAACAAAATATTAAAATTGGAAGAAATTCTGAAAGATACTCCACAATATTTTCTGTATTTCTCCATTAAATATGCTTTAGAATTTACAAAATGAGATATTTAGTCACATAATTGACTGACTATAAATTGAGACGTAAACTGACAGTGGAGTGTGGCCTAGAAAAAAAGAGGAAAAATTTAATCCATATGTACTTGACATTTTGTGTGGTGACAGTGATGAGTCACGACCATGGTGTCTGTCCATAGTCACATCAATTTGACATCATCTCTGTAAATATGTGTGAACTTCACAACTTGAGCTCATTGTTGTGATTGGATATTGAAAATAAGGGCTATTATTTCAAGCAATTTTCTCTGTGTACTCATACTAACAGATGAATACAATATGTGCATCCTGTACACGTATGTAGACATCTTTATATACACTGAGTGATAGACACACATCAGTACCGGTATACAACACATTTATGCATACTCCGGTATGTATACAACATAGCATGCTAGACCCATAAATGCATATGCACACACATGTACACACACATGCAGACTAAATCACATTAACTTTCAATTCTGTAGCTGCATTTCGCCGCAGTCTTCCAGATATTTCTCGGTAAAGTCAAAAGTAAATTTACTCAATTTTCATCTTGAACACTGAAATCATTTTTTGGAGAGAGGCAAATGCAGTGAAAACTGCAATGGCTTGTTGAGTCGTTCAGTACAATTGGAAACAGTACGTGTATTTGAGAGTAACTAGTATGTTGTTACAACTGAACTCAGTCGAGTGTGAATACTGTTATAGTATTTTGCTGGGCTTGAGTGCGTGTGTTTCATGTACATTGAAGGTGACTGATTTACTTCGACATGACAGGCTCTCTACTGTAGCAAAGTAGGTCTCAACCTTTACTCTCGCTGCACATCTCAGTAACTACATTCTATACGTACGACTACGTTTAGTCACGAACATTGAAATGGAAAGGTGGTTCAAACCTCAACCGCAGTGACTGTCATTGTGTGCCCAGACAACGAAACAATCCTATCTGACTATTTATAGAACAAAACAAATAGTTGGATGGTAAATAAACATTGTTAGTTAGTGGGCAGTGACTGGATATGTGTGTGCAGAGTATGACATCCAATGCATAGTGTATTTAGTATATTTTTGTTCCGTGTGAGCAACTATTCATGTTGTTCTGCTCACTGAAACATGCTAAATTGTCAGTCTTTGGACCTTTAGTTACTGTCTTCCTGTCCATAGATATATAACAATAAATGCTTCAATGATATAATTTATGGTACATGCAAGAATTTATGTCATCAATATATTTATATGTTATGTAGGTGTACACAAGGTGTGAGTAGAGTTCTGTGGATTGATAATTCAACATGTTTCTGTGAGCAGAGCAACGTAAACAACTTCTCATATGAAACAAAAAGAACTAAATGGACTGTCCTCTTTGACAAGTTATGGAAAAATCAAACTTTAAATTCGATCATTGAATTGGTTGCATGTTTCTAATTATCATCCCAGTCCACACGCTGTGAGAATAAATGAAATGAGGGTGTATGGAAAATACAATCTTTCCAGCAGAAAGCTTGAACTTTTTCGCAGAAGATTAAACTTCCAAGATACTTCAAAATTTAAGATTCTTTTCATAACAATCATCTGCTTTCATATGGGAATGATTTAAAATGTTGCAATTTTGACATGTATAATTTCTGTATTGCAAAATTAAGAGTACCAGGTACCATAATGATGTGAAGCTCAGATCGCATTGTTTATAAAGAGTAATATTACAGTTACACAGGTTCCAATATGTCACAATATTCAGCTAAATAAATAGATCTCACTGCTAACATTTGCCAGATGTTTTCAAACATTTCATAATTTGTATGGTAATAGTAAGTTTTATCTTCTGATCCTTCCGTATTTATAGTAAGTTTATCATCTGAATGCTGTTAGGATGACAGTGTTTTTAATTATAGTCAACTTTATAACTTTCTAAAAAAATAATCGATCAAAGAGTAAATAGCATGAAGTAGCTGTTTGTCTAAGTATCAGCATGAAGGACAGCAGCTAATGCATATTTATGTCCCTTTGCGTTGTCGTACATCTCAGTACATCTCGTCAACAGACCGCATTGAAGACTTTCTGTACACAATATTGTCAACAAATCAACATAATTGGTTTTCGGTAGTTGGTCTGTTGAGTAGGTACATTTTTCATTTTGATGACTTCAGGCGCATATTTGACAAGTTTTCAAGAATGGACTTCCATGTATAACCTTGGTTCATTGTCCTGAAAGAGGTCGTTGTCACTTCAGTATGTGTCCCTCCAGTTCACCTTTGCAAAGGTCACCACCACTTTAATAATTCCTTGACCTCTTTTCATCAGAGCATTTTGAATTATCCTAATTGACCTCAGTGTTGTAGATGCCACCTCATTTGCATGAATTATAGAATCAGGAGCAAGAAAATACTTTTGTTTGCAAAATAAAACATGTTGTATGCATGTCCTGTTCTGACTGTACCTTGCTAAATTACATTGTTATTATTGTTCCAACAGTCCTTATGACCTCCATTAAGAAATTCCCATTTTCACTAGACACCAAATTATTTTTTACTCCTTCCAGGGTGGGTTTGTGTTTCATTTGACCTTTCACCTCATTTCCAACCCAACAGTCTACACAATACTGTTTAATCAAATGCAAAAACAGAGGCAAATCAGCATACTGGTCGGTACTTGTCTTATAAAATGACAATGTTTATTTATTTCTGTTCAGGTGGATTTTTCAGCGAGGCTGGCTGGTACATTGCTGCAGAGAAGGTTCTGGTTGCCTGCGAGCAGATATGTGCAAAATATGATGATGTACCACACTGGCTAAAAGCACTGGAGTGCTGTACCAGGTGAAAGTCTTAACGCTCATATTTAATTATTAACAAATTCAAATATTCATCCTATATTTATTGGATAGGATGTTTAACAAGTACCAAATTGCCTCCAAAGAAGCCCTATCCTTCATACCTTGTTGTCCAAAACTCATTTATTATACATGTATAACATTAAGATAATCAAAATGCTATCAACTACTCAAAAGCTCGAAAATACTTCAGATATTTTCAATTGAACTGAGAAATGAAAAGATAATTTTAAGAGATATTTTTAGCTTTTAATTAATCACTGGTGTGAGAAGTGCTATTGCATAGCCAGTCGTTACACTCAAAATTGTAGTAGCTGAAACACCTGACAAAAAATTTAATTCAAAGATGGTTTCAAATTCCTCTGTTTTAAATATAACTCTGAACTGAGACAGAGTCATCATTCCAGTCAAATACTGGATTTCCTGTGACTTTTGAAAAATCTTAGTAAATTTACAAATCCTAATTTAAAGGTAGTATGCACTTCGAAAGTGAAAAAATTGAACTCTTAAAATTTTCTTAAATGAAACTTTCAATCATTCTTTCACCAAATAAACAATAAAAATTGGGTGTCACCGTACAAAGTTTGAAACTAGCAAAACAAATTACCCAACATTTTGCAATATTTGAAAATCAAAATGACGGCCATCGTTGTATATCTCTATGGGAAAAAATTAACGTTTGGATTTTTGAAAAAACTAAGAGGTGAAAATTTTTCTCAAAGAGCTTTTAAATGAGCCCTCACAAGTGGTAGATCAGAAAAGAATTGTAAAAATTTGAGAGTCCAAATATCTATCTCCGAGATGCATTCTGCCATTTATCCATTGACAGGGCTTGACAATTTTTTTTCCAGTTCACTTGTCCGTGGGACAAGTGGATTTTCAATTTCACTTGTCCTCACAAAAATTTTACTTGTTCTCCATTTGTAATAATCAGGACCAAAATTCTTGCGACGAATTCCGTAGCAGCTTTCAGGGCTTTCTTATTTTGGTAATTTTCGCCGATGTTGACGCCGATTTTTCTCAAAAGTTCACATTGAAGTAGCCCTGCGTACAGGTCTGTGTGTTCCTGGCCTTATACGGCTTCTTGTGGTGGAGGCCGTATAACGCCGGGAACACACAGACCTGTACACAGGGCTAACATTGAAGGTATATATCATACATCGGCTTCCCGTGTTTGGCAAGCATAAATGCCGTCGTAAACAGATTGGTCAGTTTCTGTCCCTGGTCGTCGTCATTCGGTTTACGCATTGCCAGTGCATGCGATCGGGGTGTTGGCAAGTGAAACCGTATCGGGCTCAGCGGGACCCACAAAATTTCCACAATCATTGCCCCCATCACGATCTCGTCTGTGATGCGCCAAACAGTCCAAATGCGGTTGACTAAAATCTTGAGACCTTATCGATTCAACGCGAAACAGGTCGCATCCGTCAAGAAAAGCATTTCGCTTTCTAAGTCGTTTGGCAATGGTGGTGAGACACGACGTACAGAACATTTTGGAACCGTCATATTTCAACCAAGGCCACTGTGCTTTCCATTTCGGGAGATAACATCTACGGCGTTTTTCCTCATCATAACGCTTATGTTTAGATCTTTTGTCAGAAACATCATTCTAATCATCACATCGAGTCGTCAATTCTCAGACGATCCCACTCACGCCGGCCCTCATGGCGCCGTCGTAAATCATCACAACGTCGTTTCTCAGAGTTACACAATGCCCATCGTCGTAAACTACGCGCCTCTTTACAGCAACAGCTTTGCTTGATTTTTGCATAGGTCTGGGGAGCGGAAATTACACTCTGGTTCGTGAAAATGCACAATGCCCCGTTTGCGTTAGTGGGAATATTACCGTAAAATACTCATATTTACAGCGATTACTCCACAAACTATCTGCCAACAATGTTCATCTACCTCGAGAGGCCGCATAAATGATTCTGAAGTACAGCACGGTCGATCGCTGATAAGCAATTATGATTGGGTTTTGCAATTTTTTACCTAATTTGCTGGGGCGGAGCAGTCAGCACAGAACAAAGAAATGCTGCTTACGCCAAATTTTAAGCGACTTTTTAATTGGACGATGAAACAATTTCATGACGATCATCGAAAAATTGCAACATTGTGTGAGTCGGCAAGTGAATCTCAGAAGAATGTCACAATTGTATCTAAAAAAGTCAGTGATTGACATTTATTTTGTGTGAACAACAACGCAAATCGGGCGACACGTGCACAAACCGCAACTTAGATTCGCGTTGATTGCGCCAGAAGTTGCATAAACAACTTGTCCGTCGGGCGACCAGATTTTATTTTTGACTTGCCCGAACATAAATTTCACTTGTCCTGGGCGTCGGGCGATAGGAATTGTCAAGCCCTGATTGATTTAGTAAATTTGAGAAAACTATTAAGTAAATTTTATGCACATCAATTTTCCCAATTAAGACGTATGTACTCTTTGTGTAGCAAACTCATAATTTCTTTCTATTGTGTGGGTATAGACATATGAGTGAGTGTTGTGTCTACACTTTTTTGTCACCAGAGGTCAGTTAACAGTCTTAAAATTGTGATTAACACTGTCATGCAACTGTTATAACACTCATCTTAAAGCTTGAAACAGTGACACTGACCACATTCCAGTAGAGATTGGAATGAATTGATTGCTTCAGATGTTTCAACAGAAATCTGCAATCATCAGAATGTCAATCATAGGATGGTCAGGAACAAGTTTTAAAGAAAATCAAGTCCAAATTTTGAGACAACTTGTTTTCTTGCAATTTGAATGTACTTCAACATGCTTTACTGTTTGCTTACAACTTTTTCATGGGTGCCATTTGCTTTGGTCTGATCTCAATAGCTACTGCTGCCATCACCACTTTGAGACTGCTTACAGGCTGACGTAGATCCAAAATTAAATAAACTGGATGTGGGTTTTATAGATGTGACAAAACATGCTCCTTTGCCCTACTTAGTGTGGAGACAAGACTCAATACTAGCAGACAAGAGTACGATTTTGTCTGAAAACCGAAATTGGCTGTACGGCCAAATCCATTGTGTGGCTGAACAATAATAGTGATATATGTTATTCCCTGTAATTGGCTGATACTGCTTACATGTGATGTGTATGGCCAATCAAAATATCCTTTGTAAAGCAGAGTTATATGAATGGCGTCGTACACAGGAGAAGGAGCTGAGTCCATTTGTAGGCACTTCTAGACTCTGAGTTTACAGTCAATGCATGTTGTACCTTGATGAAGCACACAGACAATTGCAATATATGATTTTTTAAGATGTGAATATACGAACATAACATGAAAATATTTCAGATGTTTACACCATTTGTGAGCAGAAGTAGAATAACCCAGGCTATCTACTACTGGTTCATGCAAAGTGAAATGTTTCATAAAAATTACACAAAATGAACAATAAAGTGAACTAAGAAATAAAAGACAATGAGTGAACAAATAATTGAAACATTCCATTTCTTTAGCATCTGATGGAATAGCTTAGATTTTAATCTCTCCGCTGTTCAATAGATAAGAGTTCAGTCCATCTGTGGAAAAAAATACGAACATATCAAATCTTTTTTTACGAGGATGAACACTGTCAGCAGATAAACATGTACACAGCCTTCTCAGTGTGGCATTGTGAGTTCCATTTCTCACTCTTTGTTTCTCTCTGCCAGGCTCTTACATGTGAGAAATGCCAACTGTAAATACAATAAATCGGAGGAGACGTACAAGCTCGCTACAGAGTATATCCAGAAATTGAGATTACTTGGGGTGTCAGTCAATTTATCTTCAATACACGGTGAACTGTCTGCATTACTGTTTGCCAAAAGCCATTACGATGAGGTATGTATCTCACTTCAAAGTATTTCATTGTGGGTTTATTGGCTGATCTGTTGGATTTATGTAACATGTTCAAAATGTCATTGGCACATCAATCAGCTAAATCCTCGAAATCTGTGGCCTTGTTACCAACGGCAAAAGCACATACTTTTTCTCAGAAATGCCTTATGTACTGATATGTGAAAGCAATATGTATTTTTCAACTCACTCAGTTAGAATAGATGGTGTTGGCCATTTGTCTCTCGTACAAAAAGTGAGCAAGCTATTTTGAATGGATGGACCTATCGTTGAAAAACGCCCATGCTCCCCTGCCTAGCAACAGCAGTCAAGCAGGCTAACGTTTCAGTGAGGGAGTGCATCCTGACAACCCCCAACAAAAATCAGGTGATCTGTTTTAGGGAAGGATGTACCATGACAAAATTCTGAACTGCCTTATCCTAATGACAAGAAGTTGTGCAAACTATTAGGTTGTATATTGACAAAAAAAACCTTATGCCCTGGCAACCAAACATCAAGGTAGGCTGACTTCACTCTTTCATGTGGGGATATATTCCTAGTACTCCCCCATTCCTACAACAAGTTTTGCAAGCTATTGCATTGTACTTTGACAAAACAACCCAAACCCCATGCTCTGCCAACCAAACATCGGCAGGTAGGCGACCTATTTTCTGTGGGGATGTGGATGTATCCTGACACTACACCAATACTCAACCATCCCTGTAAGTTTAGCAAGCTATTGCGATGTACTCTGATAAAACACCCAATACCCATGCTCTGCCAACCAAACAACAGCAAGTAGGCGAGCTATTTTATGTGGGGGATGTAACCATGAAACCACCGAATACTCCCCCATCCTTACAACAAGTTTAGCAGGCTAATGCGATGTACTCTGATAAAACACCCAATACCCATGCTCCGCCAACCAAACAACAGAAAGTAGGCAAGCAAATTTTCTGTGGGGGAAGTATCTTGACACCACACCTGTACTTGCCACCCAACAACAGAAAGTAGGCAAGCTGTTTTCTGTGGGGGATAAATCCTGACACCACACCTACACCTACACTATGGTACCCGGACAACAAAACAATGGCTGCAGCTGCAGTAACATTTCTTGAACAGAAAACCTTTTGCTCTGTGATAAAATTCCATTTAAATGGAGCTGTAGCTTTGCTTACGTTATTTCAGTATAATTGTTGACATGTATGATGTAACACTGTAGCATTGTAGTCATGTTTTCTGCCAATGTGTGCATCATATCATCGTATGATATGCATGATAAGTTTACTTGAATGTATATCACAAACTTTAGCAATACAACATTACACATCACTACATGTTCAAAATGAATAAAGTCTGGAATGGGAATAGCTCATTAACAATAAGTATGTGTGTCCAGTTTACAGCAATTGGCTGTGTTGAAATGTTGAGCAGAATATTGGGTATTTCAACATGCTATAGGGAGTCAAAGAAGTGAATAACATAAAGGTTTTTAATTGCTGATGAAAGTTCTGGCAATTTCCGTGTAATGGTCAAACTTGAAACATCATGAGTACTTTAATGAAGACATCCTTAATCTTGAACTTTAGTTTTTAGGCAGCAAGCAAACATTCTGTTCTAGTGAAAGATGATAAACTTCTTCATGAGGGGATGGGCAAATTTTCTATTTTTTCATGCCTTCCACAAGAGTGATGATTTTTGCGTACTAATATTTGAGGAAACTGCAATTTTAAATGTGGTTATGGTTGATATGTTTGTTTTCAAGTTGAGTTTAATTATATGAAAACGTTGTGTATATTGTATGCATTGCAGATGAGTACTGCATAGAGTAATTTGCTGATTTAACCTGAGGAGCTCTAGAACATCATTTGTATGATTTGATATCAATATAGAACTTCAACATGTACTACATTTTGTCTGATGATTCCAATGTGTCAAAGTTGATGCTGCATTTGAAGCCAGTTTTCTACAACATTAGCTCTCTCAATACATGTGTAAGGTGTTCATGTCAGTGGCACATGATTGATGGCAGCTGATAAATTAGCATGAGCAAGCTGATTTGTACGACAAAGTGTGTCACCTCCTTTTTTCCTCCTTTCATTCAATTCCCCTCAGGCTTTCAAAATGTGCGTGGAATCACTGTGTGAAATTACTCCATGTATGCCTGTGAAAGCCATCGTCGATGTTCTGAGGCAAGCCTCTAAGGTGTGCGTGGTGAAAAGAGAGTTTAAAAAAGCTGAGATGCTTATCAAGCATGCCGTCTACTTGACGAGGTAAGTCTGAAATAAAAATTGACATGTTGCCATTGATTGTGTCGTTGCAAGGAATATCCCACTCACTTGCTTCAGAACGTTTCATATGCTGAATATGCATCTGGCTTTCCTACGAATGTTCTGTCCATTTCAGATTAGAGCAGGTTGATATGTTTTGAAAAATAATAATTTTAAAGTGATAAACACATCTGAAGATCACTAGTCCATCATTGTCCTCACGCTAGCATTCAGTAGTTGTCTTGGGGTGGCTTTAGTGGTAGTAAAATTCAACCATACCCTGTCTGATGATCTTGAATTGTTCTGCAGCATAGCGTGGGCCCAGGGTTCTGCAGTCTTGTCTGTTTGGAATGTAAGAGAGATTCTTTGTCATAAAGTAGCCGTGATTGTACAGTTGACAACTCAGCAACAGATCGTTCTTGGCAAACCCGTGCTAACTTTTTTTTTGAATCAATATTTTAAATAATTCCAATGTGAATCTTGCATTGGAGGATAGTTTTGCAAAACTGTCAAAGACCAACATGAAAAACAGCTGATTCTTATATGCGCATGAAAATTTTACATCATAACCCACTTTGATTTTAAAAAATTGATCACAATTTGCTCTGTACGTTTTTTGTGGCGGATCATAATCATCACCTGTTACATCACCAGGTTTGTAGGTTTTGCTAATGCACAGGCACTGAAACCCAATTCTAGTGGACGTTATTATATTTGTAAGCACCTCGGAATGTCAGCAATGTTTCCTAACACTGTTTGCTGTGATATAAATGTGATAACGGTACATGGCTATTGTGACTTATTGTTAAATAATGATATGTAATCACTTTTGTTCTGGGCAATACAGCTTCATTCAGTTTCTAAACCACAGGCAGCCATGGCAATAAATTCCATCAGCAAGATGTTTCAATATTCACAGGCAGTTTATCTGCAATTAGTGTACTGGTAATTGCTTTGTGCTTTTATTAAAATGGGTTGTTGATGTGTCTGCACCGGTAAAAGACTTAACATGGAGAGTCTTCATGTAATGCAATGATGGTCAATTCTAAATCCAAAACAAATATCAACCCGCCCATGTATCCTCATTTTTATCATGGAGTAAATATAAATGAGTAACCTTGCATTTATCAGGGCATGTAATTATAGTGGAATGTATAATCTGATTATTTTGTTTGCAAACAGAGATCATCAATTCCCTAATTTATTTTACTTCTTGGTAGTTTTCTGTCATTTTAGCAATAATTGTTGTCAATTGTGGGTCTGTCACACAGGTTTAAACGTGATTTCAGTTTTATAAATTTTCATAAGATGGAAAGGATGAGAAATGTGTCAGCCTTCATTTTGTTGCAGTGTTAGCTTGATTTCATTAAAATGAATATTGATATTTTCCAATCATTCCATCATAATTTTAAACCAGCATCCCAAATGTAAGCCAGTTAATATTATCCATTTTATGACTTTACAGATGTATTTGTATTCATTGCAGTCAGATGTAAAGTGTGAGAAGAATCAGTAATGCATCTTTAGAGAGGTTATCTTCAGTACTCAGAACATAAAAATCACAACGCAAAGTGTCGATTCAACCGCATATATGAATTTCAAATGATAGCAGTTAACTGTTATTTATTGTGACAGCCTTCAACTGACACGAATACTAGCATAATTTTTACCAGAAAATGATGAAGATGATGAAGATGAATAGAATTCCCCGTAATAGTATGAAAAAAATTCTGTGATATTCATTTGCATAGTAAAATATTCCCAGGGGTTAAAATTTCAAGTTTCACTGTCACTTGAAGTTGACAAGAGCGTCACCTCATTCTACAGTCAGTGAATAGTGATCAGAAGACAGCCCCAGGGCTCCTAAAGGACAGTAATGTTCGGTGCCATCTTCAAAAGTATGGGTGTATGTTGGCAAATTCTATGTGACAGATTTTTGGAAGAAAGGAGATAGTCTGTAACAGGCAAAATCTGTTAATTAAGGATATACATATAACAGCTGTCAGTGTTGTTCAAATTGATGGTGTACTAAGGGTACTGATACACCGTCAACAAAGATAATTCTGATTACCACATTACAGAAATCTAATGTAATTATCTCTATACAAGTATGTGCACAAGTAGGTGAACATGCGTGTGCATGCACACTTGTTATGGCATCGCTAGGGAAACTATAATATTTTGTTCAACACCCCTTTACCACATTTTCTTGTAAGTGGATCGTTTGATAGTTACATGGGCAAGTTGGAAGGATTCATGGTTATAAGTGTGTGCAACAATTTTCATTGTGTCAAATTTCAAGAAAAGTGGAGGGGTTTTTAAATGTGAAAGACTCCTACATGATTTTTAACCCTTTCAGCACTATGGTTTGGTCCAAAGCCATTGTTATCAATTGGGAGTGACCTTTTTACAGGGAGTGTGGCTTAACCCTTTGAGTGCTGTATTTTTTCCCCCCACCCGCAAAAATTTTAGTGCAACATTTTACCAATTTTTATGAACTTTTCTGTAATATTTTTGATAATTTTGGTAATGATAGCCATATGATCACAACATTTCATTAGCCACAGTTTTTTATCAAAATTTTGCCAAAAATCTGACAAAAATTGACTGACGTATATTTTTATAAGGGCGACCATATTGACTTTGTCGCTCAAAAGGGTTAAACAGGTCAAATAAGAGAGTCTCACAGTAAAACCTCTTTCCCTGCTTAAAACAATCATGTCAGGAGAAGTGTACAACTAGAAACAAAAAGAAACTGAACTGAACAAGTATTTTAACCAGATTTGTATGACAAAGATATTACTCAGTGGTTTCTGATTGAGTCATCAGCTGAATTAGAGAAAGCTCCTCTTCAATGACTAACTGTGTATCAGACAATGTATATAGAAAAGTATTCACTGTAAGATACAGTTATTGCTTTTCACATGTTTAGAAAACAAGATTTCAGAGGTGTTACACAATATGTGCAATACTGTTACCTGAAATATTGCTATAGTAACAGCACCATTATACTACAAATTACTACAATTGGATTGTTTCTCTGTTGTCTTCTTGAAACCTGAAAATTTGAATGCAGAGTAGATGAGGCGTATTATATGTATGCTTTTATTGGAATCCAGTATACTTGATGAATTAGTAACCAAATGACATGCAATGAGTGAATCTGTAAATAAATATACTTTTTAAATTAAAAATGTACAGGAATTGGTATAGGACTTAATCCTTACCATCAGTCTCTTTTAATCTAGGAAATTAACACATAATTAACCTGTTTACCCCCCATTCCCTGTAAGCAGGTCCACACTCACCAATGATAACTATAGGTTTGGACCAAACCATGGTGTTGAAAGGGTTAAACATTGAATCAATGGTGAAATTTACATTTTAACAACAAATTTGCCAGAGGAAGAATATATACCTACTTTAGATATCTCTCTCTAGATATCTATCAAACTTTACAATTCTCTCCATATATGTTATTATCTACCTTATGGAGTGATCGATATGATTATATAATGGAAAAGGAGATACAGAAAGCTAGGTCATGTGTAAAGATATTTGTATGATAGATTTAAAAACATATCATGGTTATATCTGAGTGACGTTCTGTTTTAAAGTCAAATGTTCACAGTTCAGAAATTCAATGCTGTAATTTTTGAGGTCAGTGCATGTACATGTATTAACATTCAATATTTCACATGGATCGTGTGTTTCTGAATGTCATCATGTACTAGACTGAGACTGACACACCTATGATATCTGTAAGAAATAAAAATGTTTATATGAAGAATTAAAAAAAGTCGCTGGATTTAAAATAATAAATTCATCTTATAGTCAGTTACGTGAGCTTTCAATTACTAGACTTACGAAAATCGAAAGCATCTCTAATTTTGATGACCATATAGATCAAACTATCTTTCACAAGTTTCATATAATATGTCATCAGTGTGCAATGCCCACTAACAGTATGAATATGCATGTATATTTTGGAGACATCAAAATTATATGTTAGGCAGTTGTAGCTGTCTTGAATATTCCCATGTTTTTGGTATGCCCTGGGCTCAAAAGAGAATTTACAGGTAATTCCAGTGCATGGAAAAGGATTAACAAAAACTTCTAGGCATCAATAGCAATTCAGGATGTTGTTTATGGTTAGTTAGACACAAGATCAATAAGGTCAAGCCATTGAAACACATTTTACAGTACACATTAGATCAGTTACATTGTTTAGTTTTCTTCTCATTCAATATCCTGGACATTTCAGTTCAGAATATTTAGGATTACAAAAAGACATATGGATCACAAAAGCAACAATAAAAAATTTAAAGATATATAATGAAAATGAAAATAGGAATATGAGGAATTTCCATAGAGATTTAACATGACATTCTGTATGATGTAGTGAAAAAGAATTGAATTGTATTCACATGATTATATTAAACATGAATTACAGGGAGTGTAGTTTTACTCACAAACAAGTGAATTAAGAATATACTTTACGAACATGCTGCTATGTTGATAATAAAGTTGAAATTATTCAAAAAAAGAAAAACAGACCTGAAATATATTTTGTAGGATTGCTATAGTACTCATCTAATTCATAGTTATATTATAGGACATTCGTAAAATAATTGTCAAAGATGGTTACAGCACTTATGTATCTGTATTTATTTTATAAGACACATTGAAATAATTATCAAAGATTATTACCCTGCCAATCAATTTGTTTCAAACACACTTCGCAAAATAATTGTGGAAGACGGTTACCGCACTTATACATTTGTATTTTTTTTATACCACACTTTGTAACAATTGTCACAAATTGTTACCCTACCAATCTATTTATATTTCTTTGTATTTCTTGTCACAGAGAACACTTTGGTACGCGTCATCCAAAATATGCTGATGCTCTGCTGGACTATGGTTTCTATTTACTCAATGTGGACTCAATAACACAGTCTGTTATTGTATATCAGGTGAGTCTGTTAGTCCATAGTTGTGGATTATTGAAATTCTGAATTCAAATTCTCCATGTGTTATCTTGTGATTGGTTGATCAGGATGAGGTCAGAGGTCAGTGACTTTCATTTGTTTGTTTGTTCTGTCATGTCTTGCATGATCCTTGATAAAGAAATAGAATCGCCAGATCTAGAATTATAATCAGATTAATAAACAAAGTATGGATGGACTAATAATGCAACAAAGGAAATGCCCCAATTTAACCCTTTGAATGTTGCAATTTTTCCAACCAAATTTTCATGGCAATATTTTAAAAATTTTTCTGAATTTTTCTGTGATTTTTTTGATAGTGTTACGCCAAATAGATAACTTTTCATGGGCTACAGTTTTTAATCAAAATTGTGGGAAAAATTTGAAAAGTGTCAGGATCTGAAAAAAACTGTCATTGTTGTAGTCTACAATTTATTGTGGCACTCAAAGGTTCAACCCTTTCACCACCATGGTTTGTCCAAAATCCATTGTTTTCTATGGTAAAGTTGGACCTGTATACAGGGAACTGGGGGTGAAAGGGTTAAAAGAGGTTCTTGATTAGAGGATGTGAAACCACTACTGAGTACACATTTTTCAAAAGATGTATTTTGTATACAGTACATACATAGTGGTACAAAGTTCCATATACTATTTGAAGAATATTTGAAAAATTGGCTTCTTCCCCTGGTTATATTTGAAGATGTAGAAAATCACATCTCTATAAAAATTATATGATATTTGTGAAGGATTCCTGTATTAGCTCATATTAACGAGTTTTATAGAACACTATCTCACCAATGTTCATGACAGATAATTTGCCTTGTAATCATGAATCATTATAAATTACAACAACACCCCAAGAATCAAGTTGTAGAGATGAACATTTCACAGTTCTAGTTTTATCTGAAAGTCTCCAAGCATTTCTCTCGGGACAACAATAATTGCTAAAAGTAGTGTAATTTCTATGTCATATTATCCATGGAGAAACGATAATCACAAATTGTCTGTCACTTGATTGTCAGACTGACATTAACCTTTTGACGTTAAAAGAAAGGAAACACATGGGGCTTAATTCTCAAGTGAGAAACACTGGCAAAATGTGTTGTTGAAAAGGGTATGTTGCCATGGTTACATCTCAACACTCAGTGAACAGAAGAATAATGATGAGCACATCCCAGAAGAAGTTTTCCTAATTGCGGCCAAAGAGAAACTGTAACTTGTGCCTTCAATTTTGTTCAGAAGGCAACACAAGGTTAGACCAAAATTATATATGACTAAGGAAATTTCCCCAATAAATTGATTATATTGTATGCCTCATCATTTCAAGTATGTATCATTGGACACACACAAATATCAATATTGAGTTGAAAACATTGTCTCCGTTCATTCACTGTGAACTGAAATGAAAAGATCCTAAGAAATTATTGAACGTTGAGAAAGATATGTAATTTAGTTATCAATGCTGACTTTCAGGACTGTTTACATGTAAAAATTACCTGAATTATCAAAAGTAGAAGCTGCAAGTAGTCTGAAATACAGTTCATGTTCAGACAGTTATTAGGCCTTGTTTTACATCCCTAGCATTTTGGTAAATAGAGAGAGAAGCAACATTTGCCATATGCATTTGAAGTGTTTTTGTGACATTACCAGGGCAAGAAATACACCGTCATTTTCTGGCAAAAAGTGAGGGTTGATGATTTGAACCCTCTGTACTTGGTCTGTATATTAAATTGTCAGAACTTGTATGTTCTGTGGTTTGTTTTATACTGCCTTGTTATGTAAGTATAACGTCCAGTACAAAACAGGGTGTTTTGAAAACATGTATGGGTATCTTATGACCAAAAGGCTCTCTGCACACAACCAGACACTGACACACAGTGCAGTGCAAACACACACATATGCACTCTCCTGCCTCCATATGAGACATATCCATGACAAGCACATGTACACTTACTAGAGAAAGAAAAGTACATATGGACAATAGTTCTTACTTAAATATTAATAAGAATATTGATATAAATATATCATGACATACATGCATGTAAATAATGTATGAGAGATGGTACTCTTACCCCAGAATGGAACATATAAAATGGGTTTTCATCAATTTTAAATGCAGACACACATCAGGTCATATTGGGTCATTGATCAATGAATGTTACATTTTCAAGTTTCAGCAACAATATGTCAGATTTGGTTAAAAGGAAGAAATTGATAAATGCAGAGCAAGTAACGCCTGACCTTCACTCACTCTAAATCACATCACTATCCAGTATGTTAGTGTTTTTTGTGTGAACTTTTCACAAAGTTTTATCCTTTTACTCCTGGGACTCTGATACAGCCCTATTGTCATCAATTAGATAGGTGGACGTATGCACTGAGACAGTGTGGTGGCAGAATCACACATCTCTGTTGTTAGTAGCCCTAGGTATAGATCCCAAAAGCAATGATATTGAATAACTTTTAGTTGTAATCCTTTGTATCTTTAGAATATTTTTACAATAGTACGGTCAAGATGTAATAAAACATGTAAATTATTTCCCTGTTTTGGTTCCTTTCACAGCAAATTTTCGTTAATTGCAATGTTGCTTTTTTTTTCTGTCAAAACATGATTGTATTCCAGACAGCATTGAATATTCGAATTGCAGTTTTCAGTGGGTGCAATATCCATGTGGCCATAGCACATGAAGACTTAGCATATTCATCATACGTCCATCAGTACAGCTCAGGAAAATTTTACGATGCACAGTAAGTACCAGTGTCTGTAAAAAAACAGAGTCCGTAGTTTAACCTGTTCACCACCATGGTTTAGCCCACACACATAGGTATCAAGTAGGATTGTGGACCTGTTCATAAGGTAATTTGGGATGTATAGGGTAGTCCATCTAAGTTACATAGAGAGGTTAGACCTAGCTACTGTGAGTGCAAGATCTAGCTACGGTGAATACAGAGAAGAGGTTTAGAAGTAATTTCACAGGAGGTAACATTTACATGAAAATGATATATTTCATTAAATCAAAATGTTGACACTTTTGCACGTGTTATGGAGAAAAAAGAGAGTATTCAATTACGGGTAGTGTGCAAACAGAAAGTAGCAAGCACAGCCTGCACAGCTGACAATACTGTGGGAATTGCTTTCTTTCCTCGACTTACTGAGAAGTAACATCATTAGAAAAGAATTTTCACAGTGAAATCAAAGTCTTTGTCAAAATCACTGTAGGCAGTCAAGTATGTTTGTATGTTGCACTACCCAGGAGGACATGAAACAACTTCTGGGATTTCAAGGATTTTTCTCCTGTCTGAAGTATCACGGATGAAGTACTGTCTACCCAGGTATAATTTCACTGAGAAATATCATCATGTGTACTGAGTTCACTCTGGGCAGATTTCATCATGATTTATTCAAGCCATAGTGGAATGTGTGATTTCTTACGTTTCTCTCAGTCAGTTGGTGAAATTTTTGATTTTTCCTTTCTTTGTTTTGCAGTACCCATGCAGAGAAGGCTATTGATATAATAACTCAAATTCTACCAGAAGATCATTTACTCTTAGCATCTTGCAAAAGGGTCAAAGGTAAACCTGTGTGAAATCATGTCTCTTGTTTTACTGCCAATTTTAGCAGGAATCAGAGAACAGCAGTTTTTCATCAATGCCATGGTTTCCCTAGGGTCTGCATAAATCATACAAAATCAGTTATATTTATTGTTTTGGATCAAATAATCATAAACAAAACCATTGACACTAACAATTAGAAGCCATGTAACTGACTACTGTAACGGTAGTTTGTACCATTGTACAAATGTACATTTTATCAACAATGCTGTCTGGTTTTCAAATGTTATTATTAATATCTATATTTGCATAAGCCTTCTGT
Source organism: Ptychodera flava (assembly GCF_041260155.1). Taxonomy (NCBI): domain Eukaryota; kingdom Metazoa; phylum Hemichordata; class Enteropneusta; family Ptychoderidae; genus Ptychodera; species Ptychodera flava. The sequence goes on from NC_091939.1 coordinate 12,592,443, forward strand.
CCATTTTAACGTTGTGGGCTTGTCAGCTGATTATGTTCACTGCAAACAGAAATAAAACAGATTGCCAACCTTCTTTTTGACCCTCAAAGCAGTAATAAGGTATGTGTACGTGAAACAATACCCTGAAAAAATCCAAAGATATGATATTATCTGTCTGGGCAGCCAGAAATTAATGAACTAACCAGAACATTCAAATAGTCAGAAAAGTGAATGATAAAGGTTAACAATATATTGTTTTATTAGCTACTATAGACTATAGTCTATAGAAGCTATTGGGATGGGTATCCGTCCGGCGTCTGTCGTCAGTCTGTATGTATGTATGTATGTATGTATGTATGTATGTATGTATGTATGTCCGTTTGTGAGGCGTCCGTCCACTCAAATATCTTGAGAACCGCAGTACTTACTGATTTGATATTTGTTGTGTAGATGAAAAATATGATTTTGAGAAACTATTTTTTTTAATTTTTTGATATTGTTGAAAATAGACAAATTAATGCCAAAAAAGGCGTTTTTGGTAAAAAATCTTCTTCTTCATAACCGCTGGGCAGACAGCTTTGTTATTTGGTATACAGGTCCCTAGGGACCACCAAACTTAGATTTGTTCAAATTGTGATGAAATATGCAAATCTGTATTTTTACAGAATTTTTTTTTTCTATTTTTGGTCAGGCCATCCTGAAATGAGCTATCAAAGATATCCACCTTCTTCATCAATACATGTGTCACAAAAGGTTATTCTCTACATAACACAGCAGAGCTCTGTCAACTGTTGAGTCGCTTGTTTTTTCAAAACCGCTAGTCAGACAGCTTTAATATTTGGTTTACAGGTCCCTAGGATGACCTTAGTGAGATAATTTCATACAGTCAGGAAATACTTAATTTCGTATGTCTATAGTAGCCTCAGGGACTTTGGCCCTATGTTCTTCATAAACAGAGAGTTGCTAGAAGGAGGAGATGTAGTCAGTTTGAAAACTTACACACAGATTCATTAACTTCATTCCATACATTTATCCAGTAAAATGAATTACTTGGACAGCACTAAATCTCCATTGATATTGTATTGATACTGTAATTTCTACACAGCATTGATTCTTGAGGAGATTGCCATTGACAGTCACAACAAGGAGACAGAGTCCAAACTTCTACACGAAGCCCAGGAGCTTCACCTTTCCTCCCTCAACCTAGCAAAGAAAGCATTTGGAGAAATCAATGTGCAAACTGCCAAACATTATGGTAATTTAGGAAGACTCTACCAATCTATGCATCGATTCAAGGTGAGAAGGTCATAGTGTTTTGTTTGACTTCAGGTTTTATCAGCAACAGTTTTTTTCTAGATGCTTTTTTCAGAAATGTCTCAATTTTAAGCCAATTGCTGAAGTTTCTAATGAAGAGGAAGATATTTTATCACCCAAAGCCTCCTTGTTTAACCCTTGCACACCAATGGTTTAGCCCAAACTCATAGGTATCAATGTTGATAGTGGACCTGTTCACAGGGAATCCAGCGTGAAGCAGTTGAATCTTTTCACCTCTTGACTTCAGCACAACCCCAAAACTGTTGAACGTATTCAGGTAGAACTAGGGGAGTAAGGTTCAATGAATTTGGCTGATTTTAGTGAAATTTATAAGCTTCCTCTTGTCAAAAATAAGATACTATAGTCAGATTTACTTTTATTTTTACCAAACATGTGTTATTGCCATTAAGAAATTCTGAAAATTAAGAGGAGGAACATGTGAACTAATCTGTGAGAGATATTAGTGCATGTGTTCACTCAGGGTTCTCTACAGGGGATTTTTAGGGTTGAGCCACTCCCTTTTTTCAAGCAAGCTATTCATCTGTTAATAACCATACAAACGAATACATTTTCACAAGAAAAGAATATGCAAATTGTGCATTGTTGTGTAGATTTGCCACCCCTCTGTCTTTCCAAGTTTGGGAGAATACTTACTGTTTCTGGTGACAGATGCTTGACTAAAATATTCAAACAGCAACAAAGTTCAAGATGAGGATTTTTCATTTTATGCTACCTTCTATGTGCAATTGGAGTCACCATCCTTCACATCATGTCTTCAGCCATTCAAATGTTCCATCGTTCACATTTATGTTTGCATGGCAGGAAGCAGAGGAGATGCACATAAAGGCCATTGAAATCAAAGAGAAGCTGCTTGGAGAGGAGGATTACGAGGTAGCGTTGTCAGTGGGACACCTAGCATCCCTGTATAACTATGACATGAACCTGTATGGAGAAGCTGAACAGCTCTATCTTAGGTCTATAGCAATAGGTAAGGCTACAATACCTCAGATTTAAATGACTCGACATCTTGCTGGAAGTGATGGAAACCTTTTATGCATGTGTTGGTAAAGGTCGCTGTTTGTGTTTATTTGGGTTTTTTGTCAGTTAGACATGTAACAGTACATTTACATAAAGCATGAGCTTTAGTTACCTGGAAAATTGATGCTACAAAATACATCAAACCAGTGGACAAAGATGGTTTCATTTGAGTGTTGAAATTAGATTTGCATTAGGTTTGCACACCAATAAACATGTAATGGCCAGTATTTCAACCAAGCATTTGTATCTTATAAGGCCACTTTCTCAATCTCATTTACTCATTCTTCAAATTGCTTCATATTTTTTTCCACTCTGTTGTTTGTGTAAAAATTCAACAGCCTTCTAGTACCGGTACTAGTATCCTATGTCTTTGCTTCTTGTCTTGCAATAAGAACATACCAGTATGTATTCAATCACTGTTTCTTGTAAACACACAAACAATGCATACAACAATTTCAAAATATCTCAAAGTTTTTATCAGTGACTAAATATAGCAGTTCTATAGGTTTTGATCCTTTTTTCTACCCCATAACCAACTAGTTCATTCATTATTTTGTTGAATATGTATTAGTAGCTTTTACATGTCATATCGGTTTTCAAATATTATGTCTGCCTCTTTTTTCTTTCTTTCAACTATTGTACCTGGTTTTCAACAGTCACAACAGTCACAACTGAAAATACAATAACAGCATTTATTTATATGAGAAAGATCACATATTTAATGGCACTTTCAAGTGTGAACTTATGCGAAAATATTGTGTATAAGTTAGAGTGTGATTTTGTAAAATGTTTCTTTTATCCACAGGAAAGAAATTGTTCGGAGCCGGATACAGTGGACTTGAATATGACTACAGGGGACTTATCAAATTGTACAATTCACTGGGGGATTTCAGCAAAGTCGTAGAGTTTCATCAAATTCTGACCAACTGGAATCATTTGCGAGAGAAAATTGAAGGTCCCAAAGACGTCCTAGAGGACCTAGCCAAACACAAGCCAGAAACAACTCAAGAAGTTGTGCGAAATTTTTTGCAAGGATTGCGCAAGGAAAAGGAAGACTGAAGCAGCCCAGGGAAGCAGTTCTCCGATACAGTTTGACAAATGGTGTGGATTTCAGTCTTTTTTTTGAAACTAGATGGTCGAGCTGCCTACAAAAAGACATAGAAACTAATTGATGCTTGATTTGAGAAACACGCTTTGTGATTGGTTGCGTATTACATAGATTGGAGCAAAAGAGAGTTCTGGACCAATTGGTGCAAGGCTAACATTGCAAGGTGCGGGTCACCCTCTGATTTAGATTTACATCATAGTGGATCGCAGTGCAACCTCTGGAGTTACTAACAGCACCAGATCCACAATGACAAATATGAGTGTATCATACGAAAACAATATTTTTGTAAAATGGTAATGAATCTTGTTGAACTAGTCATTGAAATGATTAGGATTAAAACGTAGTATCAGATTGTAATTTAGAAAGAGAAATGGGAGGTTAAAATGCATGCTATCGTGAACAAATCTTTCTTGTGAGTGGTTACTGGCAAATCGTAATGCAGATGTGTGTTTGCTCAAACATTTGAATATTGATGATACAGACTGCTTTGAGAAGTGCTGTGGTGAGAACAGATCTCCATCACAAAGAATTAACTCCACCGTGTAGTATTAATCTGGAGCAAACATAGCATCTGAACTGTAATCCAAATAATGTAGAACTGAATTCTTTCACTGCCGGTGTGATGTGATGTGATCCCTTGGTGAAATCTTGTATTGATATCACTCTGCGTGTTGTGGCTGTTAAGTGTACTTTTGTTCGCCAGCCTCATCCTAAAAGAAACTCTAGTGGCCTTGATGCACCTACAAGTGAAAGCGTTTCATGAAATATATTTCTGAGAAATGTTGTTGTTTTTTCTGCATTTTTTTAATGCTCAAAAAAGATCAAGGTTTATTTGGCTATGGTAGCCTAAAAATCAGTCTGTGAATGCTGTGAAACAGAACTGGCAAAAAATTATTGTTTCCAGTTGTGTCTAGTAGAAAGAATTCAAGATCTTTCAGCTGTTTGTCATTATTAGTGCCAAATTATCATCGACAACGGCCAAAGTGTACTTGAGATTTTAATTTTCTCAGGAAAATTACTGAGAGATTTGTTGATATATGATCGATGAATAGAACCATGGATCTTAAAGGGTCTGTGATTGAACTTTGTAAAGATTAGTTTTTGTCCCCAGTAGTAATGTTGCTGTTGTATATATGCAAGCAACGCAAACTTTCTTTTTAAATATAAATTATGTAGTACTTGATTTCAAGGGTTTTTTAACAAATTTTTATTGGGTCATGAAAACAACTATTACATTTGGGGGGCTTTCTTTCTTGAACAAATAAGGATACACTTCAGTGGCACTCAGAACATTCTTGTGAAAAGGTCAAAGTTCATATGATAATGTACAGGCCAGCCAGAATGAACACATTAGGTTTTTTAAATTCAGTTATTTTCTTCAGTTCAGATATCAACCAATCAGTGCATCTAAATATTACTGTCTGATTTGTGGTGGTGTCCCTCTTGATTCTGTCGGCTAAAAGTAATCCTCATAGTTTGGAGCATGCAAAAACCATGGAGATAGTTTATCCTCCTGACGTATTTACAACTCACTATTTTGGTATAAAAGCACTAGTTTGGCATACAGGCTAGAGATACCTATAGGACAGTTACTTTATTGCCATGGAATTCATGGACAAAGACAAACAGCCAGAATTGAGACTGACATGAACCCATTCTTGGTCTTACCAAAACACTTTGTCTGATATGTGCTGATCAAAAACAGTTCAAAATGCTTCTGACATTTCTGTACAAATTGAAGTTACATTTTGTGATGTCAAGCTACGGAACAAACTACTTTATGCTTGACTTGTCCAGCAATTTTTATCTGTACTATCTGTAATAGTGTTTTCAATGCATGATATTGTATTGTCCAAAATAAACTCTGTAATAACGATAGCCCCAATATGAGAATGAAAATGAACGTGTTATAAGTAGCATTTGTAATAAGTAGCATGAGTTGAAATTCTGAAATAAACCAAATTTTATTATATGTACGGCACTTACACAGAGGCTCACAGATTCCAAATTCCAGGAGAGCAGCAATGTCATCCATAAACACTCCATGGATTTGATATTTGGTATAACACCCCTAGACTTGCATCCAGTGAAATGTTCTAATTTTATATCAAAGCCATAAAACTGATCATTTGATGGTGAAACAACTCAAGCCTAGAAAAATAACTTAAGTGGCATACTGGTGAAACTGACTCATTCAGGCGTAGCTACAAAGTGTATGCATTATCAGTATACAAGAGACTGAGCCGTTTGCCGTAATTTTGCATAGTATAAGCCCAAAAAAAGCAACTCCCTTGGCATTCATAACCAATTACTAGAGGGACAAATTTAGTGATTAACTTCATGAGGATGCCAGTGATGTAAATTTTGTAGGCTTGGAGTCCTTTCACAGTCAAATGAGTGGTTTTATGACCATGACAGAAAATCAGAGCACAAGGCTAGATGCAAGTGTTTTTGAGGTATCATACCATAACTACAGTCCTTGGAGGCTCTAGGTAAGCAACGATGCTGCCTGTACATTTTGTCAATAATCATGGCACCACATAAAAGCATAAACATGGCCCCATACATTGTTTTACATTTCCTGCTCAAGTGATATTTGCTCCAAGTCTGATTGCAATTGGTGATTTCCATCGTGAGTCAGAATATCATCAAGGTTCATAAGTAGGTCATGAAAGGTTATTGACATTTACACCCAGAATGCAACATTCTACCGAGGTTGTATTTTGTTGCGAGGCGTAAAACTTTTCCATATCATGTAAAAGGCCTCCAGCCCTGCAGCACCTTTGTTCAGGCAGAAAGCTTCATCTGTTATTGTAAAGATGAATGAATTAAAAGATATACTATAAAGAAATGATAATGACATCTCAGATGTTGGTTGCTTTTCAACGGTTGCCTGTACAGAATTTTCAAATATATTTTTCAAGTTGGGGTACTTCACGCCTGAAAAATGAAAGATTTAAACTTTTGGTACTAGAAAACAAATTATCCAATGTTTACCGCTTTTTGAAATTTCAAAATGGCTGCCATCCCAGTGTTATTTCTATGGGGAAAAATAAAATACAAAATTTCCACAAAACTTAGCCAGTGAAAACTTTATTTAATCCATAAGCATAAAAATGAGCCCTCGCAAGGGGTAGACTAAAAAGAATACTATAAAATGTTTGATTCTGAATATTTGTCTCCAAGCTGCATTCTGCCTATATGAGCGCTACAAGCTATAGTATCAAGGTTTTGGCAATCTTTTGATTTGATTTGGTATTCTAGTGATAATGAGACACATTCAAAATGCATCTGAACCAAAATAGCAGAAAGTTGCTAAGCAATTGTTGCCGTGTAAATGGTCATGCTCATTTGTGACTTGCATCTGCTGTTTTTTAATGTCACATAAAAATGACAATTGACTGGCTGACGTCATGATGGGTCAGCTCTTTTGAAAATCTGAGTCTTTAAAAAGTTTTATGACTGGAAATAACAGATGTTATCACAAAAGACAGCCTTTAGGCATTCAAACCTGAATATGGAAAATGATGTCAGTATCCTTGACTCAAACAAGTTCCAAAGCTTGAGATTCAGCACGTATTGGACAGTGGTAAAATTTTTTGTATCAAAGTGAAATGGCAATGTAGAAATGTGGATGTCAGAAAGCCAATTTTGACTTACAAAATCTAAAATTTGAGAACCATCATGACTGAAAAGGAGGTATTCTTGTACTGTAAATCAAGGTTGCTTTCAAGAATTTGGCAAATAATAAGTGGACGTTATTATAAGATTTTCGTTTCATCAGACACTTACTTCAATTTAATCCATTGAGGGTTTCAACTAAGGTTCATTGATGTGCACAGATGAAGAGACTTTGAGCAGCTTCTGGCCTGACCAGACATCCATGTCAAAACCTTTCCGTCCATTAGCGTTACCATCCAATGCTATTTTCTCCAAGCGGATGTTTTTTTTCATCCCACTATATTTTAACTGTGACCTCCAGCTCTTCATCACAAGATTCTCTAATTTTAAAATTTGGTTTTTGAAGCAACAGACTGTAGATAATGAGCAGATTGTATATGCTCTGGCAATGTTCTCAGTAAACGGCATCAAGAAAGGCAAGGAAGCAGCAAAATTACCGGTAGTAACTTCAGTAAATGATATGTGATACTTGCACTTTTCGACCCTTGTAAACACAAGAGATATACCCAAGCCCTGTACTGGTAACCGCTGTATTGAAAATTAAGACAGGAAAATTGCCCCATTAACTGTCAACAGCTGTCACAAAATGCTGTTCAGAGGCCGTCATTACACCACCATTACCCTTTAGGATATCAACTCATTGCACTATATGATACAAAGTGAAGCTTTACGCTCATCAGAAGTGTGGACAGAAGTGTAAATCACCCTGGTGTAGTGTTCCAGGAGATTTAAACCAAGAGCATTTTGTTTTTATGGAAAGACACTGAATCTTTTACCTGGAATTTTCAGACTTGTCAGTATCATTCAAGTCCATGGTGTTCATCTGCACAACTCAATTTATCTTCACATTCATCGCACACTGCACCGATATTGTAAAAACAAAAACCGCAACATTTCATCTGTGTGAAGATTTGCCTGGAAATTGAAGATAGGCTATATATATAATGTACATCTATGTAAAATAATGTATTTGGTCATTACAGTATTAATAAAATGAAGGTTGGTCAGCATGCAAGAGACAATCTTATTTTGTCCTGAATTTACCAATCTTATTAAAATCAGATGTAGAGATAGGGTTGTTTCCATCTTTTCTGTACTCTTTTTTTGTGTGTTCCATGTCGTCCCATCACCAGCAAGGACCGACGAAGGGAGGAGGATCATGTCATGGTTACCTTTGATTTTACTCTTGTGTGAGTTGATCGTTTTTTTGTGCCTTGACATTTATGAACAATTCCAAGTCAGAACAATTTTGTCTCTTTTAACTTCACAAGTGTACTTATTTCGAAGTCGTAGAGAGTTTTCAGAGACGCCACAGCTGCTGTAAGATTTGGTGTTTTAGTTCAAATGGCAGAAGGAATATGTTACCCAAGTCGGCAGATTTTTGACCTGCCAGTTGTCGGGAGATGTAGTTACATCAGTGTAATGTCAAATAAATATTACATACCCATATCGTGTAATTGTCTCTTTTCTTTTAGGAATCTTGTGCCTTTTTCTGTTGTCGTGTTGTGTTTGTGTACATTGACACAGACTGATGCTGCGAGACAAAGTAATGAGCCTAGCAGTGCAAAATCTGCAGCCATGTTAGGAACAGCAATACAGCAAGGGTGTATTTCTTTCACTGTGCAGGGGCCCTTCAAAGTTGCCATCAGCCTGCACAACTAAATCAGCCCTCTACATACAGGGCTCCAGGTGAAATTTTTTTATTTGTGCTCTGGACTTTTGGCTTTAATTTGATATTCATGTTTTGTTATATCACCTAGCATTTGTGAAATGCAATCGTAAACTAAGACGTCTTGGAGAAAGTCGATGCATGCAAATGAATGGAATTTTGGAAGAAGACAATATTGTAAGAGAATTCAAATAACGAACCATTTATGCAACGTTTCATGGCAAGATGGCAAAAAGATCCATAGCTGTCAAATCATCGTAAGATTTCTACTGTCCATGAAAAATGGTTGCTTTGGTCATAGACCCAAGAAAAAGCCAAATCTGTACTTTGGTCTACTTACATACAAATTGCATAGCCTGGGTAAATCTTCCCTGTACATCACTTATGACAAAGACAGATGGTACATAAAGACGAGGCTGACATCAATGTTACTGTCTTAAAACCATTTACACTTTATTTTATTTTATTATATTTGGGTTCTCTTTGAGAACAATTCCAGGTAATCATTGCAAATTGTGAAAGCATACAGCTGCAGTCTTCCAAGTAACAGTACTTGTGTTTTCTTTTCACTGGTATTGTTCACCGGTATTGACCACCCAAAATAATTTTGCATTTATTGACTATGACAATATCATGTTCTCCAATGTTATTGACGTCTTGCTTTCTGAGAAGTGTACAGGGTGAAAAGCTCTCTGGGCTGATGATGATTGTGATGTCATCTTTTTGCACTTATTTAGCATGTCCTGTCCATTTCTGTTGATGATGTCATCCTACCACTAGGTCAATGATGTAATGCTAGAGTGTCCACAGTGATTTCATAAACTGATTTACAATGTTGTGATGTCATGTTCATGTCTGGTGATGATCTCATCCCACCACTAGGCAATAATGCCATGCAGAGCATCCATGGTGATTTTATAAACTGATTTGCAATGTTGTGATGTCATGCCCATCGCTGGTGATGATGTCATCCTATCACTAGGTGATGATGTCATGCTAGAGTGTCCACAGTGACCTCATTGTGTCATCCTTGCCTCCGAACAAACCGGCGGGCACTTCAAACTCTAGAGGCACTTTCTTCATTTTCTTCTTGACTTCCTGTTCTACAAGCTGTCAAATTTGAAGATAATAAAATTCCAGTGGTAGAAAAGGTTTGAAAAGACATTGAATTGGACTGCAAGCATTTGAAAGCAAGACATGGTGATAGCAGAAGTTGTGAACAAAGAGATGATCTGGTCCATGGGGAAGTGACGTTTAAAAAAACTACAGGGAAATTCATCTCTCGCTATGTAACCATTCCCTGTTTTCACAGAGATGTTTTCAAACACTGAGTGTTCTGACAACTCGGATATACAGAAGTGGTCAACTACTGTACAGTGTTTCTTTGTTTTACCAAAGGTGAACGTACTGCAGACTGCCATCATCTGTTGTGAGAAATGGCGACTTTGTAATAAAAAATTTTGTCTTAAAAACTATTCACAAATGTCATAGATATACATCTTTTATCAACTGCCAGGCATTATTCTTGATATCATGAAATGTTCATGATATGTAATGCAAATGGATATCCGGAAACATTGGAATTTTGTCTTCATCAAATTTGTTCGGGACATTAATCAGAAACAAAAAAATCTCAAACAGATATACAGAAAACTTGCAAGTGGTAAACTAATGCACGCACAATTTCGGGGGCTATAAAAAATTGTCTACAAACTAATTCACACACCTCTGAATGCTTCAGCTCGAGAAGTTCGCCAATCTCCCATTCTTCCTTTGGGAACGGTTTGTCGATCTTGGAGGCTGACGTAGCGACCTGATGAAAGTAGTGGGACTGTAAAGTTTTCAGTTCCCAGAGTGAACTATCCATGGCACCACACTTGGATAGGTCTGGTTCCTCTACGTTGTACGGATCAGTTGTGATATCTGTTGAGAAAGTGAGATCAGGGATATTCCTGTGAGAGTGAACAGACAACAGAAATCCAAACTTTAATGACACCATTCTTACAAAAATGAATGCAGTCTGGACTTCATTTGTGTTTTTCAATCCAGACAGAAGGTTGCAGTCACATTGTGAGATGTTACTCCAGAAATATTGCATCCAGATGCAGGGACTGTATTCTTTGAAATAACTATGGATATTGTTCATTTTAACTCCCCCCCCCCCCCAGAAATTTTCAACACAAGAGGGCGCCCTCCATAAAACCTAACCTGTTGGTCCATCAGGTCTGTTGATGAGTAAGGCAACATTTGGATGCCGTTTGATCAGGTTACACACCAGAGGTATCACCAGTAAAATTCCAGTTGGAGGAGCTGTAAGTGCAAGCCGACTCAGCTTCTTTGCAAATGCAGCCACTAGATAGGAAGGTATGTGCCTAGATGGAGACAGTCAAAATAAGACGACGTTCATGTTATGTTCTGAGGTATGGCATTTTTCTTGCATCAATGTGTGACTGCACTCAAAGTGGAAGCTTTATGATGATGTTTCTTCATGCTAGTTGCAATAGGAACATTTATGTGTATTATGTCACCATCAGTTTGTTGTCCTTTCTTGAAAGTGGGTGAGCAAGACCCAAAAAAGCTCATTAAAGGTACTATGTGCCTCAAATTTGCAAGACTTAAATGTTTGCTCAAACTTTCCATAAGGAAACTTTAAACCAATATCTTTCGAAATAAAGAATAAAAATCAGGGATCACCGAGCAGAATTTAGTACTATTGAAGCAAATAACCCAATATTCACTGACGCTTGAAATTCAAAATGGCTCCTAACCCAATGTTAACTCTACGGGATATTAAATTAAAAATTAAATTTTCGATTTTCACAAAAATAACCCAGTGTTAACTCTACGGGAAATTAAATTAAAAATTAAATTTTCGTTTTTCACAAAAATAAGCCTGTGAAAATTTAATCACTTCATGAGCTTCAAAATGAGCCCCGACAAGTCAAAGTCAAAAAAATGTATTGTAAAAGTTAGAGAGTCTGAATATCTGTGCCTGAGGCACAGTCAACCTTAAGAGAACACAACAAGGAGTCACTGAAACACTCATCCAATTCATCCTCGAAACTCTAAAACACAAAACGTGGAAACAGAAATCTGCAATGATTGTTGCTAGGCGAGACAGTTAGTGGACCCCTTAACTGACTGTGTAAACTTCCAAATGATAACAAAGAAGATACTTACGTTGACATGAGGAAGAGATCTGTCAGATAAAAGAACCTGGCTTTGTATTTCACGTGGAATATTGATGGATTCAACAAAGAGTACAGCTTTTTAAAGAAGTCAGGATACTCCCTGAAAGATGGATATTGATACTGCTTACATGCTGGAATGTTGGAAGTTTTTCAATATTTTCACGTTCTGAGACTTAGTTATGAATGACATTTGCATCACATGGGTATTAAGACAAGATAGAGGCATTACATAAAGTAACTTGCACACAAACCAAGCTGTGTGGATGTGAAGGAATGCTAAAGCACAGCATATATTTTCCTTGGTAAAGAAAAGGACCTTATCAATGTGGAAGAAATATTTGAAATATCTCCAATTCTTGTCATTCATTTATCATGGTTGAGCTTCTCAGTGATGAAATTCACATTTACAGACACTTGAAGACATTTAAACTCTTGCAGGGTCAATCCCTACTCTCAAAGTGAAACCAAGAACAGTATTTGCATACTGTTCTTGCATTAATTTGCGAAATGTTATTACTAAAAGTCTACAAATGTTGCTGAATGTCAGTTTCACATCACAACACATTATTAACTTGATAGGGAAGTATTCATTGAGAAACTGACCTAGATACCGTACTTACAAATTATGTTTGTGTATAAGGATGAACACACCATTCAGAGCAAGTAGGCTGATGGCGCCCCCTAGAGGCAAACAAACAAGTTTAAAACTGAGCAGGGATTACATACTAGAGGTATCAGTCCCTTGCTGGTTAAAGCAAAGATGAAAAAAATACCTTTGAAAGAATTTCTGTGCACAGATGTACAATAGCAGGTGATCGGTAGGACTTTAAACAAGTTTTTCACACAACTGTATCACGTTAATGATTAACAAATCTTCCTTTTGAATATTGCAAGTGAAATTTCTACTTCAGTCACACCATTGTGATAAGGCTGATGTCTGTTGTTTATTGTTACATTTGAGCAATGGGACATATAAGGGCACTAACACAAGTGTAAGATGTTGGGAAAATGCCTATTAAAATGTGACACAAAACACCATCCAACACTTACCCATGTCGTAGGATGCCGTCAGGAAATCTATCAACAAGAGAGGACTTCTCATATGTGGGATGATGTGCCCATGAATTAGCATCAAGACTTTCTTATAAACGCTACTTGGCAGTGGAAGTTGCAGAAATGACAACCACGCATTTTCAAACACCCTCTGATGGTTCTGGATGAGGAAAACAAGGAAATCCCATAAAATATGAAGGTCAATAAAGAGGGGCGGGGTATCTCAAATGAGATTTTATGTTATTCACAGTAACTGTATTTAAAACCATTTCTCTCCATATGTCAGCTGTTGAAGTACATCAATGTTACAAGGGGCTGCCTCTGTTGTTACATGTATTTACATGGATATTTTTCATTTCACAGACACTCACCTTACACTTGGAAGCTGGTGAAATCTGGGATTCAGCACTAGGCATCTTTGTCAGGAAATTTGTCAGGCCTTCCTCAGAATAGGCCGGCATTGCCCTGGATATTTGCTCCAGTACAGTAAATATATTCAATACAGCGGTATTGAGATCCTGTGTAGGATAGATAAAACACTAACTGACTAACAACAGTAATGTATGAGCCTATGCAAAAGATAATTTTCAGGGCAATAAGGTCACTGAGTCAACACATCCGACCAGATTGTAATTTTTCTGTGAATTGAGTATCATTGGTAGACTGTCCGTACATTATCTGTGACTAACAAACAAAAGGCAAAACTGCTATCTCTGCTGAACTCTGCTTTTGAAAGCAGCATTCTGTGAAAGAGACAATCACCATAGAGATATTGATCTCTGTATCTATACATGAGACTGTTATAGTAAGAGATTTGACATAGACCTATATCTCACACCATCAATATAAACTGGAAAGCCAGATTTATTCCGTCAGTATCATAAATCGAATTTATGAAAAGATTTAGATTTTCCATTTCAGCCTCAGGGCTATCCATCTTCAAAAATCTGCATTCAAAATCTGAACATTCCGTGCTGTGATTATAAGCACAATTTCAAAATAAAGCTACGAAAGCAATTCCATTGTATTCTAGTTCTCACCTCTGTTTTCAAATTCTTTTTCAAGTATGCAGCTTTCACACTGATTTTATCCAACAAGTAATACCGTACGTCATCATACTCTATGTATTCTTGAAATCTTCCAAGAAGCTTCCTACGGTCAATATCCCTTGATAGTAGGCTGTCAATAATTTTCTGACAAGGAACATACATATAAGGGAGTGAAAAGCACTGGACTCAGCAGAGCCAATATAAATATATTGTTTTTCTAGCTATTCACTGGAAGATAGAATGTTGCAATTTCACCAGACTATTTGGTAAATATTCAGACATTCAAAGGAACAAAGTCACTGTCTTTTCAAATAATTTGATTAGCTGGGATTTTTATTCCTTTTGAGAATTCTTTTATGTTGTTCAGCTGACTGAAACATGTTGTATGTGCTATAAATGACATCATTGAAGCATTTATTGAAGCATTTTATATCAACAGACAATGGAGGAGTAGAGATCTGACGACTGATAATTTGCTATGTTGCAATGCTTGCCCTGTTTCCATGAAAAGCTGTTGAGATTACAAATAGCACTTGACGGAACAAGTGATGTGACTTTATGAGATAAGCTTTAGAACTTGACACAAAATATTTTTCAAGTTATTTTGTTTTTGAAGAGGGCCAAATTAGGATGGCAAAGTTTAACATGATTAAGCCCGTCCAGTTCAATCTGGATATTTCATAATGAGAGCAAGAACCAAAAATTCAACGAGATCTGTAAATAAGTCTAATGGTTGTCATAGTGATGTAACAGACACAACTTACATTGAACAGTGCCACTGGGAAAGTTTCACCTTGACTGTTTCGTTTCACTGGATGTTTTGATTCTAAGACCACAAACTTCATGAGTGTGCACAGTGCCAACTCCTATGTGATATAAGACACAGCAATGTTATGTAACAAGTACATTTCATATTATAAATAGCAGGAGAAATTAATGACAGTACTTTTAAGTGGTAGCATATGTAATTTTTGATTAAACGTATGTTTCAGTGGGAGGTTTATTCTTGTAGTCGTGTTATTCTACCAAAATGAAATCTCTGTTATATGACGTAATTATCTACTAAGGCCTAGTTTCTACATATAAGTACAAGCGACCTAGCGGCCGATATAACTCCGCTGTGTTTATGTAGAGAGTAACTATTTTTGACACATGTTGATGAAGAAGGTGGAAATCTTTGATAGCTCAATGCAATGGCCAGAAAAAAGTGGCTAAAATAAGCTGCAAAAATACACAATTTCATCATACTTTGAATATATCACATCGGATCATCCCTAAGAACATGTCAACCAAAGCTATCCGATGAGTAGTTTTTTGAGAATGAAATTTTCTGACCAAAAATGGCAACATTGCCCCAAAAATACAAAATTACAGATTTCATCTGAAATTCAATATCTATTACTTAGCTCATCTGTAGAAACCTGTATACCAAATTTCAAAGCTATCAGAACAGTACTTTTTGAGAAACACACTTTTTGACCAAAAATGGAAAAAATTGCCCCAAAATTACAAAATTACTGATTTCATCATAATTTCAATAAATATCATTAAGGTGATCTGTAGGAACCTGTATACCAAATTGCAAAGCTATCAGATGAGTAGTTTTGGAAATACACATTTTTTGACCAAAAATGGAAAAATTAACCCAAAATTACAAAATTGCAGATTTCATCATAATTTCAATAAATATCATTAAGTTTATCTGTAGGAACCTGTATACCAAATTTCAAAGCTATCAGATGAGCAGTTTTGGAAATACACATTTTTTGACCAAAAATGGCAAAAATTGCCCCAAAAATACAAAATAACAGATTTCATCAGAAATTCAATATATATTACTAAGTTCATCTATAGAAACCTGTATACCAAATTTCAAAACTATCAGACCAGTACTTTTTGAAAAAAACATTTTTAGACAAAAAATGGCAAAAATTGTCTTAAAAAATGCAAATTTGCATATTTCTGCACAATTTGAACAAATCTGAAATAGATCATTCCTAGGGACATATGTACCAAATATCAAAGCTATCTGACTTGTAGTTTGAAGAAGAAGATTTTTAAAGATTTTTTTACCAAAAATGACAAAAATTGCCTTAAAAATACAAATATGCAAATTTCACCACGATTTGAACAAATCTGACTGTAGTCACCCTAAGTAAACTGCATATTAAATTTAAAAGCAATCGGACAAGCGGTTTCAGAGAAGAAGATTTTTTTACCAAAAACAGCAGAAAATGCCCCAAAAATACAAATATGCAAATATCACAACAATTTGAACAAACTTAAGTGAGGTCACCCCAAGTGAACTGCATATAAAATTTCAAAGCAATTGGACTTGCGGTTTCAGAGGAGAAGGCAACGACGGAAAATCAACCTATTTGATAAGCTCCGCGTCGCTGACAGCGGAGCTAATAACATGTACTTATACTGACCAACTTTCAGACATCTGCAATGGATTCAACAGCTGAGCATGTTATAGTTATGGGTATAGATCAAATGTTAATAGTTTCACTGGAGTTGTAATATATTATAGTTTACAGATGGTTATATTTCATAACAGTGTTTTTCAACTTAACTGCAGTAAAATGGTGCTTTTTGGCCTCTTGGCTCATTTTAGCATGTTCACCACACAAAGCAAATTGATTTTCTGATTTTGAGTAGTTGCCACAGACCACTTTTTAAACCTTACGCAGAAAATAACATTGATTTTTTATAATCTGCATACCTGTACATTTGATGAAGTAGCTTTAATTGCAGTCAGTAGACTGTTAATTCCATCTATGTATCTTTCAAACAACCACAGTTTGTATTTCTGTGATGCTGTCTGTTTCTTGCCCTCTACTCTCTCACAGAGCACCTGATTCTGTGTTAATAAACTGGTGAATATCTTGTAGGTAGCTTTGATTGCTGCAATGACAACACTTGTTTCTTCATTCTGCAGAAGACAAAAAAACAAAGGTGTGGTAAACAGCAAGGATGATAATTTGTAGCAGCTGAGGATGACAATTTGTAGCAGCCAAAAACGAACAACTTTTCAGTGCAATCTCTAATGACAACTCACTGTCCTGAGTGACAAGCTCTTTAAGAGACAAATCACCCAAGGGTTTCATTCATCCACATATCTTTCTCTATGAGGCAGGGCTTGAAAATTTTTTTAAAAATTCACTTGCCATAGGGCAAGTGAATTTTCAATTTCACTTGTCCGGAAGAAAAATTCACTTGCCCTGAATTTCAGATGATTTAGGAGTAAATGTGTATGGTTTTATTCATGTCATTGTAAAGAAACAGTATAGCTGTAACTTACTGATAAATTTGTGTCCTTATTCTGTGTATCAAAAATAATATCTTATGTAATGTATACATGCACAGTGTTTCAGCCAGCTTTTGCTAGCATGGGGACACAGTGAGCCATAGCACTAGGTCTTAATGGGGACAAATTAAATTTTAGGGGGACATGTAATGTATTTCAATAAAAAAAACCCGGTACATTGTCATTGTGTGTCATCATTACCTGGTACCTTGTGTTAAATAGGCAAGTCAGGTAGGTGCACTAAGGGTTAGTATATAATAGGCCACCGGTGTTGTGTCAAATTGTGCCCATGTGAAACTTTCAGTATCATTTAGTTTACTGCTACCACGTGGTATGTGCATAAACTGCAGGGTTCCCCTAAGTCACCAAAATGATTAGCAACTCATTAGCCAAATCAAAAATCTTGTAGCCACTTTGAGCAACTTTTAAACAGTTTATGATCTCAAGTGTAGCAACAGCTTTCTCGGCATTCAGGAGTTCCTAATTTTACAAATCAAGATGTTTTGTATGTTGTTCATGATAGTTTTTACATTAAAGAAATATTTGTATAGTTTTTATTACATTAATTATCTGTGTTTTTATGACATTGAAGGGATTGAAATACTTTTTCATTTCTAGTGGTAAACTTTTGCTACAAGAAATAATTAGGTGGCAATTCTAAAAATCACGTAGCAATGTGAAGTGTATATTATCACAGATACAGAATACTTCTGCAGCATTGAGTCAGTGTTCACAGTATGACAACATATCATACATATACACTACAAGCTCCTTATAAATTGTTAGCCAAACAAATACAAATTTTCCATGCAGAAGAAAGCATTCGGTAGCATAGTGACAGTGTAGATACAAGTATTGTGGTGTTGTGTCATAGTTGTGATCAAGCAGGCTCTATAGCATCTTCAGCATAAGTATTTTTCTTGAGACAAAAAGGGTCAGGTCAAAATCCTTTAAAACAAGACACAATGATATTGTTCAATTCATTTCCCAATGTTTTAAAGAGTAATAATAGTTTTAATGATAATGATAACATTGTAGCCCAGGAACATTTTCATTTGATATTTTGATATCATCAAGAAATGTCTGGTGATGTTCACTATTACATCATTAAACTGGAGGAATCTGCAGAAATATTAATGTGATGATTTGAAATGGATATGCTTACTGCAACTACTGTTGACAATTTCCCTTTGCCATAACTGTTAATAAAATTTAATTTAAAACTGACAGTCAAGCTAAATGCCATTAAATTGGAAAGCACCAAGAAATTACCTTTTATCATAAGATTGTACCTATTAGACCTCCCTAGGTGGTTTCTTTTGAACCATAATTGTGTACTTCATCATGACATCACATAAGATGACCCACATTTGACCTTTCAGAAAACCTCAAGTTTTTCTCCTTTTCCCTTGTATTCTGACTCTGTTTGTGAAAGTTTCCTTTGAAATAATGGTTTTTACTATCAAACTGAGTAATTGCAGGCCAAATTTTGATTCAAGCAAAGTAGGTAAAACTTGGACTAAAAAGGACGACCGGTACGCGGGACTC
Organism: Ptychodera flava; assembly: GCF_041260155.1. Taxonomy (NCBI): domain Eukaryota; kingdom Metazoa; phylum Hemichordata; class Enteropneusta; family Ptychoderidae; genus Ptychodera; species Ptychodera flava. The sequence continues at coordinate 12,611,383 of NC_091939.1, forward strand.
ACAGAGGCAAAGCCAAGCCTCGGTGTATTCATGGTCGTTATACGTCCATGATGTATTGTAGCACGCATGCACAGGTACGTTCATGAGGGACTGAGAGGGACCTCGATTGCAGTATCGAACAGCAACAATGTTTGTTTCACGTACCAGGGTATTTGTAACTTTGTAGAATGGAGAGTAAAGTGTTTCAATACATTGTAACTTTGTAGGAAGGAGGGTAAATTGTTTCAACAACCTTATTGTAAGCTGTATTTTTCTGTTGAGGAGGCATCGTGACATGATTTCATGAGAAGAAAAAAAAACATAAGAGCGTGGAAAAACGTCAATATTTTTGCCATTTTGTAACCAAGCAGAACAGAGCTATTATATCGGCCGGCCATATCGAAAGCGGTACACTCAAAGAACTAGAGAGTGGCAGCGCGTACGTACAGTGGCCTCATTGAAATTCACTTGTCCGTCGGGCTGGGAGAATGTTGTTTTCACTTGCCCGGACTCAAAATTCACTTGTCATGGGCGTCGGGCGGCGGGAATTTTCGAGCCCTCTATGAGGCAAAAAAGTGTTTTTCCTTTCTCTTTCAGTCAACAAATTTTAGCAAATACTTCTAATTTCAGAAACTATCACCATTACTCAAAATAGAATGCAGTATTGTTTCACAACTTAGAAAGTGAAGTCAAGTGTAGGCTCTCTCTCTCTCTCTCTCTCTGAACAGTTGAAGTGAATCAAAAGACACCATTCATGCCCTTGGAAATTTTATTTGTAATGGCGCCAAAGGTGTCAGAGTTCAAGTCCCTCATCAAATATTTGGGAGAGAGGGGATACAGCTAGTAACCCTTATAGAGATTGTAATGGTTATTGTAAGATTTAATAGGGCCTAAACTGTAAGAAACTCTTGCCACTTGGCATGAAAGTCACCACCATTGGAGTTCTATATACGTAAATTGTTGTATGTCCTCACGTACGGAAACATATTTCAGATGTCTGATGCAGAATATTGCATACCAAAAACGTGTCCGCTCAGTCAAATGACATCACATTTGCTTCGACTGGATGCCTGTTACAACAGTCAAGAAGATAAATGGATCTCTTTGTAAAGATAAGTGGACACAAAGGTTTTTGATATGAATTAAAAAAGCTTTCCCGGGGGGCCCCTGACTAGTTAGCATAGTCCTAGATCTAACACTAATTTCACTCTAGGTCATTATTGACAAAGCCAAGGCTTTGATGAATGATACAGAATATTACAACCTGGTCGCTAAGAGCTTTGCGAAAGGGGTATTTCCTCCTGCTTTTACATGGTGGCCTAAGCATAGCTGCAAAATTGTAGCTCTACGGTGAGGTGGTCGGTGATTTTTGGTTTTTGCAACCTTTCTCACTAGTAGAGATATAATGCCGAAGGCCCTGTAGAGGTCAAAATAAGTGGACCGGACATGGTGCAGCATTTGGGTGTGGTATCCCACATATTTACTGCATTTGGTCGTACCGATTTATTACTACTGAAGACTCAACACTATACTACACTAACCTTGTCGTTTATGGGGTTTGGTATTTGTTCAAACATGTCAATCACGTTCCATAAACATTGAGCATGGAGCATCCATGTTTCTGGGAGCCACCATTACAGAAAGTTGGTAATGGGCGGCTCCCAGAAATGTTTTTGGAAAGAGATCGACATGTTTGAACAAACACCAAATCCATTATGACAAGGTTAGTGAAGTATAGTGTTTAGTCTTCAGTAGCGATAAACCAGTAAGACCAAATGCAGTAAATATGTGAGATTTCACACCCAAATGCGGCACCATGTGCCATGCGCTTATTTTGAACTCTACAGTACAGGGCCTTCATCATTGCAGCTGTGCTCTACTGGTGAGCGAGGTCGCAAAAACCAAATCTCACCGACCGCCTCACTCACCATAGAGCTACAAGTTTGCAGCTAGCCTAAGCTGAGACTTGGAACACCACAGGCACTTACAGAGACGGCGGCTATCTCTAAGGACGAGCCCTAGGCACGACAGACAGCTGTCAGAGACCGAGGAAACAGTCATGGGCAAGACCGGTTCCCAGACACTTCGCACCAAAACCACTTCGCACCATACCATCTCGTCCCATACCATTTCGCACCAAAACCACTTCGCACCAACACAACCTCGTACCAAAACCACTTCGCCCCAAAAGTCATGTCCCCAAACCACTTTGCCCGAAACTTATCGCTAACTGGTAAAGCTGATATAACCACCTTCCTGTCATCCTGGGACTGAAATCTTGAAAGTGTACGCATTTCGCGAAATTGACATCGTGCAATTCCGCGCACGGCACCTGAGTTGTAGCATTTGCGTGTTTCTTTTTTCTTATTCTATCGTTTATGGTTTCATGCAACAATAAATGGTTCGTGGTAGCCAAAATGTCCTATACATTAATGCTTCCAAGTTGTAGGTAAAAACAACCTTATGATACGTCGTAACATCGTTGTTTCAGGACGAGTTGACGGTACTATACTTTGGGCGAAGTGGTTTTAGTACGATGTGGTACTTGGGGCGAAGTGGGGTTGGGCGAAGTAGTACTTGGGACGAGGTGGTTTTGGTACGAAATGGTTTTGGGACGAAGTTGTGTGGGGCGAACTGGTTTTGGTGCGAAGTGTCTGGACCCCGCAAGACCTCAGCTTCGGTTCGAACCACCACCGTCGTTCGTTAGCTGAACTATGTCCATGAGAGGACTTCCATTACGTCCTGCAGGTTATAGACTACTATGGACGTAAAAAAAAACATGGACAGGCTAATGCAACAGAGAAAGCCACAGGCCTCCCTACCCACAGTTACGAGTGTAGTGATACATAGCGGCCGCCGCGTACTTATTCTATGCATAGTACGCGGCGGCCGGTACGTATCACTACACTCGCAACTGTGTCCCTACCGGGCATAGTCTAGCTGCAGTACAGTAGCTCGAGGTTTTGCCTGGGTATTTGGGTCGGACGGCAAAACCAGATTTTTTTTTGCCGTCCGACCCAAATACCCAGGCAAAACCTCGAGCTACTGTACTGCAGCTAGGCATAGTCCCTGCTCACGGACGTAGTCCAGCTAACGAACGCCTGTGTGCCGAATGGGTGTTCGAACCTGACGAAATTGAGATAAAATAAAATTTCTTACTTCAATGTATTCCAAAATGTCGATAACATTATTCGCGTGTTCTCTGTTTTCAAGAAATTGTTTCGTTTTCTCTTTGATTTCAGCAACCATGCTTTCCTTGGGTCGCGCCATCTTGAATTACGCTGGCTATTTTCACGATGTCTATTCGTAATTTTGGAAGAATGAGACATGAATACCATTCACCTATTTATACTACATCAAAAAATTAGAAATGTAATGGAATAATCTTTGAACTGTAACTTTGAAGTTTTAAATATGTAGACAACCGAAAATGAGCAAAACAAATTTTATAATTTTTTTCGTAACTTATGTACTGCTGTTAAAAAGTTACTGTCATTGCCATACAAAATGAAAATATATACTGAAGCTTCGAAGCCTACGCTACGCGCTACGTGAACAAAATATTGGAAATATTTAGCCAGTTGCCCCATGGTGTGCTAGTATTCGGACTGTGCGTATTGAAACATAACAGCTACGTCAAATCAGCTCCAAGAACAGGCAATGTCGGCGCAAGACCCACTGCCAAGCGTGGGGGAGTTGCCCCCTGAGCTGACTTGTCGACCGATGGGATTTGTTGTTCTGACGGGCCTTGACAGTCTGAGAGGAGGGGGCAAACTGTGGGGCGCTGTCTATAAAAAATGACGTCATTTTGCCTTCAAAACAAATATGGCGGGAGCCATGTCATCCTGGATACACCGTGTTCAAAATACGGACTTGGAATACACTCTCTAGGACTTTGGAATCTCTAATTGATAGGTAATTGTTTTCTCGGATATTTACTTTGGCAATGAAAGTGATTTACGGCTTGAATAAATTTCAGATACAAGGATTTCGAACTTGTTCAGTCTGACTCGACGGTCCACTAAACTTGTGTTTCCATGTTTGGTCTTGATTACGGAGCAGCTAAGGAGCCTTACATGTTGTGAACAGTCGTGAAACTTTACAGGTCGTGGCACCTATAGGAAAGAAATGCGTGTGCCAATTTTGAACCCCCTAGCTTCATTGGACCAGAATTCGTCCCATACTGTATGGAGGCCGGTCACAGCGCTATAGCGAATCTGTACACACTGCACAGTGAAGCTGTGATCATTCGCACACGGTTATTTTAACCGTGATTCGCATGAGTTTTTCCGTGCTTGATTAAAACTATCATGGAACATTTCTTCACGCGAATATTGTTAAATACAGTATATAAACCAGGATTAAAATATTGTAGTGATATTTCCGTTCACTGTATTTTTGTGTTGTTGTTTTTTTTTGCTGCGTTTTCCAATCAGCTGACGCATGTTTTACATTTCAAATATTTGGACCTGATGAACTGCTCAATACATTACTTGTTTAAACCGCCTTTTTTTGTTCTTTTTTCTTTCTTATTTTTATTTTATTTTTGTATTTGTATATTTTTAAGGGGGTTCAGTGTGTTGTCTAGACCATGTTTTAAAGATACTGAGCATGCAGAGCTTACTCCACATCACTGTTCTCACAATCCAGTTCATTTTCAACTTCACTAGTACTATTTATTCCATATATGTCTCTTCCTTCCAACTCTACAACATATTCTTCAGGCAGATCATATTCTTCCTCCTCTTCTAAAATTATTTCTACTTCATCATCCTCACTATCTACATTCATTTCCTCTAGCAATAACTCATTTGTGGCTTCTAATGTGTCTCTATCAGTGACAGTGTCTTCAGTATTGCTAGCCTTTGTATTTAAACAGTTTCTACAAGTACATCCAGGCCCACACAGAGCGTCATGTTTTTTGCATCTACAGCGTTTTGTTTCACAACCTGTTTTACAAGCACAACCCTTCGTAAATTGATTGACATTAGCCTCTACAGCAGCAACATTTTCATCACTGTCCCATAGAATTGCCAAATTGTTACCAGTCAATTTAAAGCCATGCTCTGAATATTTTGGGAGTGAAATGACAGAGGTGTGTGCTTGACTCCACAGTTTTGAAATAAAACAAGAGCGAAGCCAGTGATACTGAAGCGCTGTTGCATTTGGAATGCACTCCTCTTCATTTCTTATTCTAGGCTGTATTCCATTTCTAATTGTTTCTATCCATAGAACATGTAACTCCCTTCATTCAAATTTTTGTTGTTATATTTTAGAGTTTTGAAAAGATCCTCTGGACCAGAATATTCCTTAACAAATTCTGAGTTGTGTCTCTTATAGTAGAGTGTGCCAATCAGACGGAGGAAAGAAAGAAGGCTAGAATCATCATTTGTTTGAGCCAAATTACACTCATCATAGCTCTTTCCACAGATAAAAGTTGCATGTTGGAAGAAAGCATTGAGGAAAGCAGCTTTACCATAGCCAACAAAAAAGGAAATATAGTCACAACCTGATGTGATATAAATTGATTGAATGCATTTTGCCCTGTCAATTGAGGGAACATCAGCCAGATCTGGGTCTCTCAAAATAGAATTGTGGAATTTATTCAAGTCTAGAAATGAGCGATCACCAGAGTGGGGTTTTAACTGAATGAAAATGTCTTTTTCCTTAAAATTGTCGTTATCAAAGACAGTTAGCTCATGTGATGACAAATATGGCAATCCTATGTGGTACACATCTGTGTCAGGTGAATAAATGAGAATTTTACTGTAGTTGCATTTGGCAATATGCAGCCAGATACGGGTATCTGTTTCTTCATGGTTACCATAGTATGCCCTATTTTCCATCAAAGCAGAGTCATGAGAAATGTAGAATGCCTTCCCTCTGTCCTCTCCATCAAATCCACCAGATGTTACAAACTCTTTTCCAGCCCAAGATGTGATTTTATTATTTTTGGAAGAGTATTGCTAAGAACATTGATAAGTAATCTCTTATTAACTCTGTTTTTGATGAAATCCATCCATTTTTCTTTCGGTATTTGGGACTCCGGGGTCAAGCTATCCCATGTTTTGCTTTTATTGTTCCCATCTCTATCTCTACGAGCTCTTTCTATCTCCTTTGGGCTTGGCTGGTCCCCAGACAGAGCATTGGGATCATCAAATAGTACATGAACAGCTTTGGTGTTTCTTCTAAAATGAGGTAAAATCCATCTCTTAGTAAGGTAACTGATATAATCATTAAAGTTTTTGTGATGGCTTCTGATAGGGGCAGTATTAATTATGAACATGCCCTCTAAGACCACCAAATCTGGCACCCAACTTGGAGGTAAATTGTCAACCACAATACATTCTTTGTCATATCTTGAAGAAAATACCTTTGTTGCATTCGATTTCGTAGATTGGTGGTACACTGAGCCATCTGCATGGCAAATTGCCCTGGGAAGGGGAATAAATTGTTTGAAAGATGATATTGGTGTACCTGTCTTGATAGAGAAAGCAATTTGTTTTTTGAGACATATGTCAACTAATTTTTTATCCTGATCATTTGTGCGGACTTTTTCTTCAAAGCTTTGACTCCTGTAAATGTTTTAAGCTTTTTCATTCTGACAGGAGCAGCTGTACTGGGTATATTAAGCAGCCTGGATGAAATGTAATTTTCATATGCATTTTCTCCAGTCTTGTAGAAATTACATAGATCCTCATAAACTGAGCCAGTGGCAGTCTCATCTGAAAATAGTTTGACCAAGCCTCTGTTATGGTCGTCAGAGATTACAAAAACCCGCTCTCTGATATTTTATTGAGATACTTTATACAGAGCTGCTCATCAAGTTCTCTTGTACGTTTTTGGTCATCTCTTTGTACAGTAGAAATTTTAGTGTGTTTTTGGTCAATGTGAATTGATTCATTATGTTAGACTGACAAGCAGCCCTGTATGGAAGGTAAACAGCAATATTATCCAGAAGCTCTGGAGAGGGCTTAAATACAGAATTTTTCACATTCAAATTTATTTGTGATTCATGTGCTTCATCTAAGGCAAGTTGCCTCCAACTCAGACCAGTAAATGAGGCTGTAAATCCACCACTCTGTAAATGTCCTAATACAGACTCCGGCATTTCCAAAATACTTTTAAATGATGGGGTACAAGCCTTAGGTATATCTGCCTATCAAATGCGTGGAAAAGAGGTGCTATTTTTTTTATTGCTGCAACCCGCAAACTCCAGTTTCCACTGCGGAATGCCAAGTATAAACTGATATAGGCAAAACAGTCCCTATGTATAAAGTTAGACCAGAATTTAAAGGTATCGTCTTTTTTTACTACATTTGTCAACAAAGTCCCTGAATTCAAGATCAAGGCCGTGAAGTTTGCAGTTGACATTCTCTTGAATACGTTTAATTTGTTCTAAACTGCTGACATTGGACAGGCTATCTATTTTAATGATGCTTCCAGAACTTCCTTCATAATTGACTGACAATCAATTTCACATTTCCATGTATCTGGAAGTGCTTCTCTGTATTTAAAGAACTCTTCAATTTGCATTCTATAGAAAGCTTCCCAAGTATGTAATATGAACCTGTGAGATCTTTTGAAATTCTGGCATTTCAAAAGTGATGTCAGCAAACCCTCCTCCTTGAATGTTTCTTTTGCTACTGTTTTTAATCCAGCATCCATATAAACTTTGAATAACACTGGTTGAGTGTTTTTCAACAGGTGCCAGTCACCAGGAAACACAATCAACCACTGTAATTCATCACTGTATTCTCTTTTTAACTTAACAAGGAGATCATATGTCTTCCCATCACCAACAATGATCAGATGCTTCAGTCGTTTACCAATATTGAAAACTGAATATAGTTTCTCTACTACATGTTTGACAGTTTCCAGACTATCACAGGGCTCATTGAGGACGCCCAGGTAAATGACCTTTGCCTTTTCAATATTTGGTGAATGAGTACTAGAAAGCATGTTTCTAAGGTTTGGTAGTGGACAAATATTTTCTAAGGCATGTGAAGAATGCCTTTGAAGACAATATAGAAATGTTTTTTTGTCCAGTATTTCAAGTGTTTTTTGTTCATGATCAGTAAGTTTGAAGTCATCTAGAGCATGATTTGACCGTGAAAGAAATGAATATGAGCCAACATCTGGCAAAAAATGCTGACTTTCATCAATTGATGCTTTGACAGACTGTATGTTTGATACAAGTTTTCTCCTCTTTTGTGCAGGAGATTTATCATCAGTACCAAAACTAGTACTTGCACCTGGAAATATACGTTCTCCATACACTTCATTCATGGACTGTTTAACTTGCTCAGATTTCATTAAGCGAACATTTGAAACAAACCAGGGCTTAAGTAGATCACTATGATTGTCATCAAATAGATCTGACTCGTTATTCATTCTTTCTTTTGAAAGAAGTAGGTCGAATTGACCATAGCAACGACGAATAAGATAAAGTGGTTCTACATCATTGAAGGTGGATCCAAATTCACACTGTAGTTCTCCTGTTCCAGTATACACCTTCACAGGGCATTTTACAGTGTAGGATAAACACACAAGTTCAGTATAATCTCCAGGTGTGCCTGATGTGCCCAGTTTTTCAGCACGTGCACCAAAGTCAGCAAAGTTCTCAGTCAAGAGGAAATGCTGTTCATCCAGGGGGATTGTTTCTTCAAAATACCTGTATGATTCATCATTTGCTAATACTGAACCAATATATTTTCGTAAATTACAAGCTATAGAAGTTTCCATTTCAAAAAGTGAAATATCAATGGTATGCCATCACTTGTTCTTTCACACTTCCTGAGTTTTACAGCAGAGCATGCTGCAATACACCTAAAAAGGGAACTACTGTCTTTTTTCACACATATTTTATGCAATTCTGAAAAAGATCGCTGCCTTGTACTTGCAGTTATGAAGTCCTCGCTTGTATTTTTTATGGACTCTGGCCTAGGCTCTACCGCCTGGTAAGATGTTGCATGTATACCTCTGTTTTTAAAGTTTGTTGTCACAGTTGCATAGGGTTGTCCAATATCTATATTATCTAATGATGCAATGCAGAATGCATCTTCAGTGAAATTACTGGCATATTGTTCTTTAAGAATCTCATGAACCACTGTATTCATGTGATCTCTTGCAGTGGTTTTTGAACAAATATGCCAAATGAATTAAGCAATGTTGTCATTTAGTAGAGCCACTGTAAGAGTCTATATCTGTCTGCAAGAATCAGATGTAATGGGTAGGTACATTGGTTATTTTTCAAAAACAATAAGTGGCATAAATTATAAAACAACTGAAGAAACCGCTTGTGTTTATTAACACTACCACTATTGTAAAAGCCTAGGTAATGATTTGTCCAACTGAAATTGTTCCGAAACATCTCTGAGCGTTCTTTTTTACTTTGTGTTATCAGACAGACAAAATTCCAGAGAACAGGATCAATTTCGTTTACCAATTTTTTGAGATCAATAGAAGATAAATTTGGGATTTTCTGGTATTTATCAATAAAGTTTGCTGCTTGAGAGTGAAGTCTGTCTGACAAGTTTTCAGCAACTGAAAACAAGAGAGATATTGTGCTTGGACTTGTTGCAGTCATGTTCCGTGTAAGCTCAGCTCTAAGTGCAGAACAGGCCGTTTCTAAATTATTGACAGTTTTTGACATATTAAAATACTGTTTGTGAAGAATGTCCCTAGTATTTGCACCATATCTTAAAATGAGAGTGCCGTAACTGCGTTGTACAATGCCTCCAGATTTCACAGTAGAAAATGAGATGTGGTGGCCAAAAATCTTTGCCATTTCCAATTTCAAAAATGTAGCTGACCTCTCAGTGTAAAATTCCAAAGGCCTATCATTATTACCTTTCTCTGTATATAGTTCTGAGATCTGTTCAATGTAGTGAGACTTTACTTCTGTCAAGAGAAGTGGCTCTCTATTGACAAGCTTTTTACAGACTAAAAGACCTACCCTAGAAATAGCAACTTCTTCAATATCCCCTGAAATTGCATCATTGTTTTTTTGTTTCAAAGATTCATTTATCTTTATAAGACTATCATTATCAGAAACATGACCATGCTGTTGTTGTTTGAGAGCATTGGTGAAACGATAGAGTTTCATATAACAACTCATACATATAGGACTGTCTGATTTCAATGCCAAATTTGGATAATCCCCTTGCTCTCTAAAATTATCGAGCAAGAAAAAAACATCAGGTGGATGTCTAACCTGACCATACAGACACCGATTACACTCAGGCATTACACAATGTACTCTGTGCCGTTTTGCCCATAAGGGATAATGCTCTGCACACAAAGGTGCATGTACTGGTATTTCTATTTCAGGATCATTGACAGCAAAGTTAAACAAAGCCCTAAACAACTGTTTGTCATCTATATTACTTGTTTTAACACTCTTATTGTCACAAACTGTACACTTGCTTTGCGGTCTTCGCCTTAGATCCACATTTTGTGTGGATCTTTACCCTCTAAGTACTGACTAAATGCTTTGTCAAGGACATGATTACATGCATTACAGATACACATGTTAGCAGCTATGGCATAGTTTTTTTCTAACCAAGTCAAGTATCTTTCTTCCTTTTTTGTCTTATGATACCATTTTGCTGCAGAAACCTTGCCACATTTACCACAAGGGCCACAATCAGTTTTATCAGGATGAGCTTCCTTGACCCTGGGTTTACCGCCTCCCTTGCCAGAGATGTGCACTCTCACTACACCACCTTTGCTTGGTATTCTGTGTATCAAGGGTCGCCCATTACACATTAGTTTGAAATCATCTTCCTTCATTTTTGTGATTTGTGCAACTCTACGCTTTAATTTTGGAACATGACTTGATTTGAGACGGACTTTGAAAATATGGTCTTCACTGATGACTTGTATGACATTCGCAGACATCATATTTATTGATTTCCGTAACTTTGTTTCCATGTCATAGAGTAGAAAATGCTGCTTCCTTTCTGTTGATGCAGTTGCATACATCTGCCAGCGCTTTCTAATCAGAGTCAGTTGATTCACTACAAACTTGTGTTTCAATTTCATATTTGCTAACGACCTACACATTTGTACTTATCTGTAAGTCTTTGAACTGATAACAACAAATTCCTGGTTTTGCAAGAAAAGTGTGTTTCCTGTACTTTCTCTTTTTTATGCCTGTATACTAGTAAACCCTCTTGAGCAATTTGAGCATTTTATATAGGCTTGCACATGTTTAGCAGTTAACGAGCCGAAGGTAGATGATAAAGGTGTCAGAGTATGTGCTAATTTTTGCAATTTTGTCAGTCGCATAGTGGCCAATTGTTTAATTTTTTAAGACCAACTGTCAATGGTAATCTACAAACACCAATTTCATAGAACAAGTTGTTTATGTTAAGAAGACTTTTCTTACTGTCACTGTTCAGAAGGATGCTTCTCTTGATTTTTTTGCACATGCGATAAGAATCATTATCAACATGCTTTCTGACCCATACTTTCCCCGACAAACTATCCTTTTCACTCTTACTGAGCTTATCTAGCCGTTTTACCTTCAAGGCCCAAAAATATCCTGTCTGAGACTTCATTCTTACTATGAACAGCCTTAATCTATCTGTAACAATGCCTTCAACTATATTGTTGACTTTGTCAGACAACTCACACTTTATGTCAGAACTGACTAAGTAAGCTGATGAATGAGGAGGAAAGAAGGAAAAACCATATAAAAAGCTCTCCGGAAATAACCACTGATTACCAACCACAATTCACTTTCGTCAGAGCTAATAAAATAAAAATGCACAAGATCAAATACAGAATGCTACTGTTAAACAGCTTTCCCTTGTTTTAATGGCTTCTTGAACGGAAAACATACAGTCCTTCCACAGAACAGAAACGACGGCTTGAGCGTCAGTCGAAAGAGAGACCCGTGAAGTGTGATAAACCACAGTCGTTTGGAGAGCTATTCAGCGCTGGGACTATTCGCCCCATAGACGAGTGTACAGAAGCGAGAAATACCCCAAGTCTGGAAACAGAATGGCTATAAAAACCACGCCATGTCACATTCCGTGTCCGATTTCACTGTGAAATTAGCAAGTTCATCTATCATGTAACCGTCGATCGTTCCCTATCATTCTAAAATTTCATACCTGATACTTTATCTGATTCAAAAACGCTCGTTTCGTGTGATTTTCGGCCGAATTCGACGGACACCTCGCCAAAACCTGAGGGTGAGCAACATTCCGGTCACCTCTTGGATACCTCCACTTTACTGACGTTAGCGCCGCCTACCCATGAGGGATGACTGGAATGTTGCTCACGCTTATGTTTTGGCCAGGTGTCTCTCGAACTCGGCCGAAAATCACAGGAAATGAGCATTTTGTAAGCAGATGAAGTATCAGGTATGAATTTTCGTGTGATTTTCGGCCGAGTTCAGAAGACACGTCGCCAAAACATAAGGCATGAACAACCTTCCAGTCACCCCTCATGGTACGCGGCGCTAACGTCAGTAAAGTGGAGGTGCCCAACGTCCACTGTGAGGTGACCGGAATGTTGCTCACGCTTATGTTTTAGGGAGGTGTCCGTCGAATTCGGCCGAAAATCACACGAAACGAGCGTTTGTGAAGCAAATTAAGTACAAGGTATGAATTTTGAGAATGATAGGGAACGGTCGACGGTTACATGATAGATGAACTTGCTAATTTTCACAGTGAAATCGGACACGGAATGTGACATGGCGTGGTTTTTATAGCCATTCTGTTTCCAGACTTGGGGTATTTCTCGCTTCTGTACACTCGTCTATGGGGCGAATAGTCCCAGCGCTGAATAGCTCTCCAAACGACTGTGGATAAACTGACTAAAATCCAATCGCAACTCGACTCTACGTCAACCAGTGTTAATCAAAAACCTTCACGCCACAAAACACGGCAAGTCTGTCAGAAATCTTCAGAAATGTTTTTTCTTCGATGCAAAACGGGTGTAAATCTGAAATAAGGAAAGAAAGACGATTAAAGTTTGCTTCCAGTGGCATGCACAGAAACAGGTGAAGCCATGTATGCACATTCCATCGATATGTCACGGAAGGTTTGACGTCTTTTACGGTTGAAATTCATCAAAATATCCCTACAAATAACTCTTTTTACACTTCATATAATGAAATACTTTGGATGGTCTACTTTAATTTTTTTAACAACTGAGTGCGCGCAAAGTACAACGACAACGACTTGATGTGCCCTCGCTAAAAGTAGCTGGTAAAGACCGCCGCCATCTTGGATTTCGATGTCAATTTTCGGCTCACGTTTCTGTGGTCGCTAGTCAAAATTACAGCTTGAACAGAAATATTTTTCAAATAGAACGAATATTTAGATGTAAGTTTCATTGAAAATCGCCATCAATTTGAGAAAATCGTATGGCCCCACAGTTCGTCCCACAATGAAAAATACTCGATCGCAGCTGTGCAGCATTCTCTGTCTGTACGCAAAGGCATACTAATTCGCCGAAATTCCGTCTAAAAAATCACACAGGTCCACATACCTTTGAATAAAACGCATTCGTTTGGTTTCCCTTCGTCTCCGAGGTCTGAAAGTGTTAAAATCAGCAGCGAGAAAATGGCCTGATGACGGGCCAACGGACGCGATGCAGTGAAGATGTCACGTGACAATTCGAAAGGAAAGCTCATTAACATATTCAAATTTGGCACCCAGTTGTCAGACTGTGATATCCTGTACAACGCAGTGCACAAGGCAATATGGGACTCATTTAGCGCCAGCAGACGACCTGATCGTGTCCCACTGTCATTCAGAGTGCTACCTGGAGACCACGAATATCCAAAATGTCGATCCAAAGTAAGGATACGTTAATTTGTAGGTGCTAAAACCAGTTTTTTAATGTAAAACTACGCCCTCCCCAGTCCATCCCAATGGATGGCACATAGTCACAGTACATGTAGTACCATGGCGGTAGCCTTCCTACCTCCATGATAATACATTACCAAGGCATCAGGGATAAGATTACCTGATAGAAGTAGCACCTAGTAGTTCAGGCATGAGTTCCTTGAGTGCCCCCCCCCCCCCCCCCCCCCCCCCCGAAAATCACTTTAATCGCAGACTTTCCTTGGAAGAAGCACATCAAATACAACTTTTGGAGGAGTTTAAGGTTAGGGTATGGTTAGTTTTAGGGTTAGCATACTGAAAAGTGTTTTAAAACCCACCTATTAGTAGAAAAAGGCCCTTAAGGAGATCTTTCCGTAGTTCATTAATATTGAAGTAGAGTACATGCTATAGAAATAAAGACAATAACAGAGCTTTATCTGGCTGGCAAAGATGTACAGTTCAAAACTCGAGAGTCTTTTAGTAGAAAACAGGGTAATTTATGGTATATAAGAAAACTTGGGCTAGAACCCCTCTGAAGTTTAAGGATACACTTTGCCCAAAACCACAATTTTAGCATGCAGCAAAACTTAAGAGAGATTTTAGACTAAAGAGAAGTTACAACTATGTCAAGCTCTCTGTAGCTGCCATGATATAGCCTGCAGCTATCCCCTACCAATGGTGGTACCATGGTCCCTGCATCCAGGATCTGGGACTGTGCCCTGACATTTGGAGGGAAAAGCCGTCTGCTACATCACTACAGCTGAGCTGTGTCCAATGTGTACAGTCACAGGTGTTATTATTAACATCTTCAAACCATTGGGCAGTAAATTGAAGATTCAAGCTTACCAGTAGACTCCATGCTATTTGATTTCAGCAGAGGAGCTCATATGAATGGTATATTCCAAAGGGAATTCTCAAGACTGGCTGGATGAACAAACACCTGAACTTAGTGCCGGCTCTGGTTGTTATCTTCTTCGATCTGGACTGGGATGAAGCTCAGTGGAAAGAAAAACAGATGGAATGTGCTTCAAGAGTTGAAGTTGTCAGGTAAGACAGTGAAGTGGTGTGATGCAGCCAGCTGTCAGTGGTAGCTGCACTGCATATAATTACGGTAATGATGATGTTGATGGATGTGATGATATCATAGTGATGATGATGATGATGATGATGATGATCATAGTGATGATGATGATGATGATGATGATGGTCATATTGGTGGTGGTGGTTGGAGTTGTGCATAATGGTGCTGATTATAATCATCATTAATATTTTTATTATCTTTAATGGAAAGATACCAGCATAATCACAACCTGAAACCATCATTAGTAGTTCACAATGTTTGTATGTGCATGTTGATAATTTACTTCATGGTTTGGTTAACTCAATGACCAGGATGATGCCATCCGTGATTCAGTTCTGCTGATGAATGATTAATGATTTCAAACAATATTTTTTGACACCGCTGAGACCAACAGCAGCAGGGGATGCCATAATTATCACCATCACTACCACCACCACATCACCGTGGTAGAATTTTGAGAGTCTCAGATCTCACAGCCAAATCATTATTTTCAAGCAGACTCGCCTATTTCATATGGAAACTGGCTGTTTCCAGAAACTTGTACCCAAAGGTTATTGAAATCCTTGATGAATGGAAGCATCATAAATTCACTGCTGTAGTTTTCCTTTGAAAAAATGAAAGCAGTAGTCAGACCAAATCTTTTAAGTAACATTAACTGAACTCTCTTTAAAGGGACAAAGTCGCCCATTTTTCGTGAATTTTGTTTGATACGATATACTACTTATATTGTTTGACATGTTGAAAGATACTGAATGAATGGTGACCATGCATATATTCGACCCCGATTTTAGACAAATGAACCATCGCGAAAATGAATTATTGGTCATGACCATTAATTCATTTTCGCGATGGTTTCATGTATTGTGTGTAAAACCGGGGTCGAATATATGCATGGTCACCCATTCATTCAGTATCTTTTAACATGTCAAACAATGTAAGTAGTATCTCATATCAAACAAAATTCATGAAAAATGGCTGACTTTGTCCCTTTAAGGAAGATATGTACTAAAAGGATAAATGATGCAGATTTAGTTCACAAAATTTTCACTATTTCCTTGATAGCACATTTATATCTCCTACTGTTTCAGACACAGCCTGTCTGGAAGAGGGACCAAAGTGGCAGTGGTTCTCATACAGAAAAATGCACCACTCCCTCCAGGTAAGTTTATATATGCTTTTCTGTGTAATGGTGATTTTGCATCAAAATTCATAGAAGTTGGTGATGAGTAGAAACAATTCTGGTTTTAAAATATACACAGGCAAAAACAAGTTTTTCGCAGTTTTATGATGGTTACATTTTATGGCAGTCAGTTTTCTAAGCTCCTATGGTAGAATCATTATGCTTCCAAAATTTTTAAATTTTTGTCATGCAATTATTACTAGATTAACACTAATAACACAGTCAAACTATAGAATGATAAACCGACAGAGGACTTGTCAGTTTACACACACTGTGTGCATCCATTATGGTATGAGATTGGGCTTCAGAATGGAATCTTGGACCCTTCTACCCCATTTCTCTCCTTGACCTTTCCTCCACCAATTTTTGGAACATCTTCATTGTTTTCATTACAGTTGTTGGACCTGTGTTAACAAGTAAGTGGGGGGGAGGATGTGAAAGGATTAAACTCAAACCGTGTAGTCCCTAGGCTGTTCTGAAATTTGATTAGCAAAAAAAGTTAAGTCTGGAGCTTAAAACTAGGATGAAAAAATTCACTTACAAGTGTTACAGGCATTCCTGTTTTTGACAAAAAGTAGCTGCAATATTTTCTTTCTGCAGTTTTGAAGTCTACTGTCATAATCATTGTGTAATGGGTTTTGAACATCATGATATCACTGTTTTCCCAGGTGAAGACATGGTGGCAGCAGAGAGAGCTGCAGCACTGTGTAGTGCATGTGATTTGTCTGCCAAGTCACTCTTTGTTCTGCCTCACACTGATCATCTCTTTGGCTATACGATCAGGTAAGTTTTCAGTTTTACACTTTGATCTCTTTCCTTTAAATGTCTTCACAATTACATGATAGGTAACTCAAACTTGGTGTAAAATTTATTTTCTCAAAGACACTATACATATGCTGCAGGGTGGATTGAAAGCTACTAAACTCATCCTCGGTGAAAAATTATTTATTTTACAAAATTGTCCTGTACTCTGTAGGAGCCAACCTGTTTTGTGTTATTCTTCCCTTTGTGAAAATAAAATAAGATTTTCAGATGTCCCTTCTTCTGTTATGTTCAAATATATCTACTGGTGTATCTTTATCATTGACAAGACATTGCTATGTAACATTCAGTCCCCAACTATTAATATCTGCCCTTTCACCTGTAATAGCATGAATATTGAATGTTCATCAGTCATTATTGGAGTATGTGCAAATGAGTCTTTCAGGGGTTGAGGACAATTAAGGTAGTATGCACCTCGAAAGTGAAAGACTTAAGCTTTTGCTCTAACTTTCCTCAAGGAATCTTTCAATCATTCTCTTTCAAAATCAAGAATAAAAATAGGGGGTCAAAGTGAAAATTTTGGTACTAGAGAAAGAAATTACCCAAGACTCACCGATATTTGAAATTCAAAATGGCCACCATTCCCTGTGTTAACTCTATGGAGAAAAATAAAAATTTTCGAATTTCGAAAAACTAAGCCGGTGAAAAGTTTCCTTTCATAGAGAGCTTTAACTGAACCCCCACATGTGGTATATCAGAAGAGAATTGTAAAAGTTTGAGAGTCCAAATGTCTGTCCCCAAGGTGCGTTCTACCTTAAAGGAAATGGTAGGACAATAAAGGACACTTTCCTATGAGGAAGTATGTGTCTTGCAACAATAGTATGGTGATAAATGGTAGTGATCACTCAGTTTATGTGGCAGGACTGTTTGATGTACACCTAACATGTTCACCCCAATATACTGCAGAGAGGTCCAGATTCACCATTGATAACATTACTCTTGGGCCAAACCATTGTGGTGAAAGGGTTCATACTGGTCTGGTGGATCATCACATTCCAAATGGTTTTGCTTACTTTGCATTGCTCTGTCTGTGTACAATGTAGGTTAGAGAATGCGTTTTATGAGTTAGCACAGGCCTACTATCACACTGAAGGTAGAAGAGTGAAGGCACACAAAGAATTCCTGAATAAAACAACTCACCAGGTAAACATTGAGTCACTTCATTCTTACTTACCACAGAAATAAATGTTATCACTTTAGACCAGTGAGGCAATTTTCAAGATTTTTACTAGCTTATATTTTGCAGTTCCATTATTATCTAGACTGTGTTACTTTTACTGAGCTTTATGGAAATCCTTTAGGACTTTACCCACATGTACAACCTTCCTATAGATCCTTATGAGTACTGACAGAACTTTGAAAAAACAAGACATATATCAGTCAAAAAAGTATATCAAGTGGGAACAGCAATGGCAAGAAAAGACAGTTTACAAATCTGAAATCAATCCCGAAATACAATGAATACTAACTTCTCCTTTTGTGTTTCAGTTACTCTTTGTGAGGCATGCTTTCAAGATTGCATTCTTCAATGAACTCAAGCAAGACACTCACACGGCTCTGAAGTAAGTGAAGCTCACATCATAGATGATGTTCATGCATAATTTGTATGCAAGTTCATAGGGCAAAGTCGAGATGAGCAGTAGTGAGCTATACAGGCAGTGTGTGACATTGGTCACAGGTACATTGGTGTACTGCTGTCTCTATGTACATCTAAGAGAGTATTTCTAAGATTTTTGAAAATAGATAAATGGACTTGGAGCCCTAGTCCTGTGGTATGGTTTCATTGATATACCATGGGGAAATCTAGTAAAATTGACCAGGATACAATCCTCAACAAGTAACTGTCAATCTTACATTGTTGTACCTGTATTAGATCCTTGTTGTATTTACGTCATGGGTACAGAGAGACAATGCTGACAACACAGAACACATCTTTCTGGTTGACCATGTAGCCTGTCCAATGTTCCATTCCAGGGGTTACAAGGTTGCCTACTCATACATCAGTGAGCTGCGTACCCATGACACCAATATGCTGGAGATCAAAACCATTTCTGGCTTCATCAATTACAAGGTAAGTTGCCATTGTCATTTCACTTTACAACATGTATTATCATTGTATGGTATATCAGCAGAGATGTCGTTGAAAGTACTGGTATATGGCTACTTTTTGCTACTGCACCAGACAGTTGAAAAATGACAGATATTATTAACTTTTTCATCACCACAGTTTGGCCTAAACCCATTTTTATCAATAATTAGTGTGGACTCTTTACAGGGAATTTGGATGAACAGCCTTAAGTATGTTATGTTGTCGTTCCATACTAGTTTGTAAAAGTATTTCAGACCTGCAAAGAGGTCTATCCTTTCATCAGAAGACACCCAGATGGTACAGTTTATTTCAGTTAAAATTGAATATAGATGCTTTGTGAATATGGTTCAATGAATTAAGATCATTGAACAAGATTTTTTACTTTGTTCATCCTTTTCATTCTACCTTGGTACAAGCATGGTGTTGTGTAAGACTGTTAGATCTTTCTATCAGGAAATGTGTAGGGACAGTGATGTTTAAAGCTTACATTGCATAAGTTACAAGTGTGAATGAAATGTCCCTGTTCTTGATTTCAGATTTGTAAACTGTCTTTTCAACACAATGCACCGTTGGATGCCATCTCCCAGTTCAGGAAACACGTTGATTACTACAAGAACAAGACAGGCTGCCCTGAGTTGGCGTTTGAACATTCAGCTTGGATGTGTAAACAGTGAGTACTAACACATCACAAAAATCTTGAAGTTAGACAGTGAAAGTCTAGTCTGTGTAGTTTAATACATAGACTTCATCAAAGTCTGGTCTGTGTAGTTTAATACATAGACTTCATCAAAGTCTGGTCTGTGTATTTTAATACATAGACTTCATCATAGAACAAATTCTATTTCCCAATGTTACTGACTATGCCAAATCTGTTATGATTTCATGTTGTGGTGACTATCACTCTTTGAATTACACTTTCAAGTTCAAGTGCAAAAGTGATAGGATATCAAAGCCTGGCCAATATCTTGAAAGTTTCAAAGTTGATTTTAAGAAATGTTTTCCCATATGTCTGTGTCGTTATTTTCTCTTGCCATGTACTTTTGTTTGTATGTTTACATGCATCATTCCAAAAGTGAAAATGATGCAGCTGTGGCACATTATAGTAACATGTATTGCAACTTTTGAAAAAAAGATGATATTTTGGGTGATATACCAACCCAAACAAACTGTGTGGTTCTAATTACTTGACATACCCCTGTTTGAGCCTGCCAGGCTGACATTGTTTAGAGCTACATGTAAATGTTGAAGAACAAAAGCATGTTGAATCACAAAAGAATGCCAGAAGAGCAAAATTTGACATTTTTTAAAAATTCATATGAAGAAGACAAAGAACAAAATTTATTACCCAATCTGTTCAGATACTATGAAAGGACAAATTACCGCACGATTTGCATGTCGAATTTGGAAACATTTGGACAACTTTCATGTCCCTACCTCAGCCTGCCTAGGGCTGAGCAAATCCACCAGCCTAAGCTCAGGGGATAGTAGTCCCTAATGGACCAGTGAATTATTCACCTGGTAACAAAAATATTTAAGTCATGTGTGGTGGAAACTAAGGCTGGGCTTTTGATGGGCAAGTGCATCTGAAAAATGATTTGCTCATCCCTGCTATCATTTTGAAAGTATATCATTTGAACTACCCTCTTCATTTTGCTCAGTTTCATATGCATCAATCAAGTTCTGTCCACTACACAACTGACTTCTTGTCATATTTGTAGTATCAGTATGTCAAATGAAATTCAAAATGGTGCCTGAGATCCCAGACATAGATATTGTCTAAATCTGAAACGCATATCATGGCAGTTTGAATCTGAATGACGTTTAAACACATCACACATATCATAAACTCTGAATCAGATTTCAGATATTTGGTGATTTGTTTGACGAGGCCATCAGGGCTGGACTCAACGCCATACAGACACAACATCCTGGCTTCTATTATCAACAATCTGCTAACCATGCCATCAATAGGAAACAGCTGTGTAAGGGATTATGTCACGTAAGTGTCATCAAATTTCTAGATGATAGAAATTTCCTTTCAAAGTTGAATAGATGAAAGTCTGCCTGCATTTACAAAATATGAAATGATTAACATGATAGTATTGATGTGAAATTATTACCCATTGAATGACATTAAATAGCGATTACAAACCAGGATTTTTTTATTTCAGGGGTCAAAAATATGTTTTTTGAGGTCTTAGAACTCTATTTTGTGTGCACGGAGCATGAGATAAGCAATATTGTACCAGTCCAGCAGACTTTAAATAAATAGAACAACAGTACAAGAAAGATTGAATACAAATTTAACCATACTTGGTTGGAGGATAACCAGATGTCCTTTGATACTTGTACCAGGGACTAACTGATCCCAGATTGAATGGCTCAACCCTTCTTTGTGCTTGATGAATGATGAATTCAAGTCTTTGAAGTCAAAAATGATGGAAAAATCAGCCACGGTCATCTTGTGTTCATGCAGAATTAGCAAAGTGTTTTAAATTTCAAAATTGTATAAAGCGTTGACATCTTAGAGTTTAAAATTTGCAACAATTAGAACTTTGTGTGAGAAAATGCTGTTCATGAAAATTTGCAAGTCTTGCTAGGTACAGTGCACGATTTTAGGACAATAAATATGTTTTCATTGACAGTGACATATTGTCAATTAATTTGCATACTCAAATGATGCTCCAATATACTTCACATAGAATAATATATTTTGTAAAGGAAATCAAGTATTTTATGAGTCTTAACAGAAAAATATTTCCCCGTCAAATTTGTAATTCTGATCACCATAGCAACAATATCTGATTTCCCTCCTCTGAATATTTGAATAGTCTGCAACAAGCATGCCAGACCCAAACCCCTTGGAAGACGCTGACAAATTAGAATATTTTGGACAACGACCTTGGCGTCAAGGTCACCAGAGCATTGACCCTCCCGACCCCGGCAAAGAGAAAGAAGGGATCCAAGCATTGCAGTATCAAGAGGTCAAAGTTGACCACTCTGTAAGTAAAACCAATGGTATGATACCCACAATGCAACTCATCTGTGCTGAGAGGACAAAAGAATCACCACACCATAAGATAATGTATGCTGTTTAAACACCCCAATCCTCATCATGACTGCAGAGTCAATACCAGAGGGTAGCTATAGATTCATAATGAAATGGCTAAAAGTGATTTTTTTTTGTTTTTTTGGAGGTACTGTTGTCACTTACAGCAAAAGTAATGAGTGTGGCTGAGTTGTTTAAAACATTCTTGCACATGTTGCAACCACAGATGATCATTATCACCATGGGCGTAAACTAATTTGTGGTGGTTAGCAGTTTACGATTTGTCCAAAGTATCTTTCCAGAGAAAAATTTCATTAAAATTCATACAAATATAAATGTACAAAATCCAGCAGTAACAGTGTTGCCGCATTTAGAAAGTATTTATCTGTCCTATTTGATCTAATAATGTCATACAGCATCATTTTTACAAATCAAATTATAATACATCATCTTGTCTATTTGTTTCTATATGTACACCTAGTGTGTTTTTGTTCTGTGTTAAGTTCTGATCAACATATTCTTGTTTCAAATCTCTCCTCTGGTTATACAGAAATATTAAAATCAAAATCACTACTTTTTTGCAAGCCAGTTACAGAATATGTTCCAAAGTGTATGATTTTTAATTTATCTTTTTTTTGCATTGCAGTGGATTATTATTCCTCTTTTAAGCAGCGCAGTGGCTCAATTTAAGAAATACAAGTCAGCCAGAATGAAGAGATACCTCAGTAAGTGTGTCTGGAATTTTTGTTCTTTAGATGCCTCATTCATCTTTTATAACAATAAATGGAGAAATCTTTGAAGTGAGTGGTAAGGACGTGCCTATGAATTCAGCTAAATTGAAGTTTTGCGTCAGTAAGAGTGCGTTTCTTAGAAGCCAAATTGAGCTTTTATATCAATCTATTGGAAATTGTTGTTACCTTTACTGAGAAATCGTAGGAGTGACTGATGAGCACACATACCTATGAATTCACCATGGAAATTAGCTTTAGAATTACTAATGATCTGCTTGATGATTGAAAAATTGCCAATATTGAAACAGGGCTTGCACTGTCACTGTCAGCTTTTACAGTAAAATTATGATCCTAGACCCTGGATTGTAGCAAGAGATGTAACTGCATGCTATGTAGTCATATCAAGATGGAAAGTAGACATAGATTCTGACGACCTTATCAGTTACATTTTAAGTATTTTTGCATTGCTAATTGCCTGAGTGTCTTTCATAAATGCTATTATAGCACCCAACATTTATCTAGCCAGTCAGTCAGTCGATAATGTGCAGTGAAAATTTTTAGAAGAATACTGCAGTGTATGCCCACTCCATCAAAACTTTAAATTTTCAGTCTCTCACAAGATAATTGTACATGAGCTGGTACTCATACAACTGCAGTCAGCAGTGAAAACTATCAACTGTATTTTATAGGAAAGAACAGATATGACGCAAATGAAAGTACTTGAATGTTACAAAACATGAGAATAATTATCAAAGCTACAACATGTAATCGTGCAATAATTAAAAAGACTTCTGAGATTATGGAAGTTTGTTCTTTTTTTCTCTCCTCCAGTGGTTCAGATGGGTGAGGAATACTACCATGCAAAGGACTACAACAAAGGCTTAACGTGAGTTCACCTTTCTGGTTCATTTTCATTTGATACTTCTGACCTCTGACCCTGTGTAGCCAGCTCTTCACAGCAAATGCAGTCGACTGACCTTTGACCCTGTGTAGCCAGCTCTTCACAGCAAATGCAGTCAACTGACTTTGACCTAGACTTGGTTCAAGTCGGTGAATTTTAAAAAAATAAAATCATTTATAATAGTTTCTCTTGTGTCTCTCCTATTTCGTACAAACCTATCCGGAATTTGGCAGCTCACGCCAGGTTTTCCCAGCGATTGAATGCGTCACGTTTGAGTCTGCGCAGTAGTGAGTTAGTTTCTGCCGGATTCACCGACTTGGACTTCTTGCAAAGTACAGGCGGTGAGACGGACTGTGTACACAGTGACGTAGAGCAAATACAAAATGATTGACAGCCCCCGCCGTTATTCTGGCCAATAAGAAGAACGCTTGCTAATAAACCTCTGCATGCATTAAAAAGTTTGTTGTCATCTCCGTGCAAAGCTAGACATCGAGTACGTTTTATATCTGGGCGAATAATGGCATCAAGTTCGTACATCAACTGCGTTTTTACAACTGATCGGTCGACCACCGCTAATCATGCGAGATTACCAAAGAAAGCTTGTTGAGAGTTACACTGAGGGAAAAGATGTGTTCGTCTGCGCACCAACCGGCAGCGGAAAATCACTGACATACGAAGTCGCTCCACATTGTTTTGATTTCCATCGCTTTGGGCACGTAAGAGAACAGGCTACAACTGTAAGGACGGTGTCTTTTTCCATCCTTGAATAACCGGCCACGATTTTCGCATTTTGTAACGTGGGCCTCACAAACAACACAGATATTTTCACGCGTTTTCGGTGATAGAACAGAGGTCGTACCCGCACTCGACATTTTGTCAACAATGCCGTGTGAGTTTTATGCACGTCTCGTTTGGGTCAATTGGTAACTCCTCCCAATGTGTAAAATTTAGTGATGTCATCTTATGAATAAAATATGAGTAAAGAAAACGTCATCTCATGAATAATTTATAGCAACGCAAACCCTGCAAGAAAGCCAAGTCTGTGATTCCGGGTGAAACTCCGCTGTATAGCGTTCACTCCACTCATCGCGTTCACCCTACTCATCGCGTCCACTCACGCGCGCGTTTCACATGAGAGCAAAATACAAATCATTGTGTTCACTCCACTCAAACATTCACAAATCACAGACTTGAACCAAGTCTAACTTTGACCCTGTGTAGCCAGCTCTTCCCAGCAACTACAGTCAACTGACCTTTGACCCTGTGTAGCAAATATCATACATACAGTATATAATGACAGCTATGAAAAGTTGTCATGATCTTGTATTAAAAAATACCAAAACCTGTATGTTGTGGGTGTTTATACCAAAGATGTTTTTGCCATCAGGGTATAAAAGTGATGTGTGAAAATCAAACTGAATTTGCAGGGAATTTCTCTTGTCAGTGGTAGAAATAGAATCAGACAATATCTCTTCCCTTATAAATACTGGCTTTGTATCTTTTTATCATGTCAGTGGTATTTTTCTCAGTTTCATCACAGAAAGCAGTAAGTAGTTTCCCACACATACATATTCAGTGTCCCACATCGTGACAGACTGCCAGCTGCAGGTGTATTACCCTCTACTTTACCAATAGCGTATTTCCATGCATTACATCTTTTATTTACAGTGTCTATGAGTTATTCAGTGCGCGACTCAGCTAGTTTATAAATTCACCAATATCGACAATTTTCTTGTATTAACGTTTATTTGATATTTGTTGTGCCAATCCATAGGCTTTTGGACCGTGTCACCTGGGACTACAGAAATGAAAGATGGTGGGGTCTGCTGACATCCATACTTACTCTGTCTCTGAGGTAAGGTCAAATGTCATGATGGAGAGGTCATCCTCTCAAAAGACGCCTACAGGATGTGTTGTGTGTTCTGTCAGAATGTCTCAGGATTTGTTGTTATTTATCATTGAATACTGTGGGTGGAAATGTTTTATGGTATGCATGCAGACGTGTTATAACACACAAATGCTCACAGTCTTGTCATCTCTGCCCCTTTACCAAACAAAATACTGTACCAGAAAGGATAACTTTCCGATGTTGACTAACCTCTGATAAGTCACGGATTAACATAATTAGTTGTGTTGACTAATTAATCACAACATGTGTGTATGAGAGATATACGTCTTGTAATGGAGTGTAAAATAAATAAAGAGTCACAGAGGCTAGGTTAGGTTATATAACCATTTATTTTATTTACTCGGATCATTCAGAGCATGAAGAAAGAAGAGAAAATGATAGAGAAAACTGTGAAAAACTCAGTAATACTTAATGTGTCGCCTGTGGTATGGACTATGTTGACAATTTAGCTAGGTGTTATGACATGATTATGGGTGTAGAGTAAGAAATTGTGCCTCACAGACAAAACAAAAGTAACACAAAATGCATCCAAAAGTACAGCAAATGGGAGCTTTAATATCAGTATAAAACAAAATGATAAATCCTATTGATGTCTGAACCATAGATATATCAACACCTCTGAGAAACTGTCTGTTTGCTCATTTCTCTACCTTACAAAGATAATAACTACATTAAGATACAGCATCATGATTTATTTAATGAGTTTAGTCAATTCTGTATCAATTACAGATGTGCCTATCTCGTTGCAAGCATTCAAGAATACGTGACCATTTCCCTGGAACTTATTGGAAGGTGTATCCTTTTATTTGTTATTGAATGAAACATCGAAGCTGACGTTGTAACATGTACACACATGCACAAGTTAGCCAACAGACTTGGGTTATGCTGTAGTACGTGCCTCAAAACTGAGTTTTAAACATTCGCTCAAACTTTCCTCAAGCAGACATTGAACCATTCTCTTCCATAATGAAACAACAAAATCTGGGGTCACCCTACAAATTTCGGTATGTGAAATACAAATTACATTAAATTTACTTACATCTAAACTCAAAATGGCTGCCATACACTGTGTTAACTGTTTTTGGAAAAATTAAATTTTTGATTAAAGCAAAAACACAATGGTTAAAATTAATTTGCTGCACAGGCTTCGAAATGAGTTTACAAAAGCAGAAGACTAGATAGGTTTTGTCAAAATTTGAGTATCTAGAAAAACTGCCCCTAAGGGGCATTCTATTGAGAATAGTCTACCAAGCCTTTTCACCTCCAAATGCAAGTAGTGTATTTGTTCAAATTCTCTATAATTATCAGTGGTGATTAAACTGTCTTGTCAAAGGGGTAAAGACTCCTAGATTTTGCCTATACCTGTCCTGGCAGATATTTTTCAAACTCTTTTAATTTTCTTCTTTGCCTTACAATGTACTTACAAGTACGTGTAGATCAATATTTTATTGCGGAGTGTATTCAACATGCAAAGACTGAGATGTGGGAGTCATGCAAAGATTTTGTTGATATTTTTGTTCATACATCCGTATGAGTATAAAATTGAACCTATGTGAATCATTTTGGTGTCGTGTTTGTGTAAAGAGGCAGCACACAGTGATTTATAATAGGGCTGATTTTTCATGACATCAGCCTTCCATCATCAATATGCGAAAATAAATATTTGTTTGAAAATTTTGACAAGTCTCTCGGAAGTTATGCTTATGAGACCACTGATGTTGTTATTGGAACTATAAAAAATGATATGTCAAAAGATATGATCACAAGCTGTAGTAATAAATACAGCTAGCACACAGTCATATTTGTCCAAATTTCTGTTGGTTGCTGCATGTGTTGTGTGCATTTTGATATTTAATGACAAACCTACAATTGCGATCAGTGTGGTTGTGACCTTAATTGTATAAAAGATGCAAGAATCTCAGCTGAAGACAAGACCCACATTCAGATGAATCTTATCAGGGTTATATCTGTAAGTTGGTCCGGTTATATATTCCAATAAAAATGTACAATCTTGCAGCCTGACAGGCTAAAAATGTGCATTTTCGTAAAACTTTCTTCCGTTCAAATTAGCATGTCATATACTAGTTAAGAGTAAAGCAGAATTAAAGTCATCATTGTGAAATTTTCAGCAAAAAATATGAAAATTCTGTGAGCGTAATCGTGTAATAAATACTTCAGTTGGTTTGTCAACATCTTAGAAATCTTTGAACGTGTAATTTGGCATTTAAAATTGAGTATCCCATGATTGCTGTTGAGAAATCTCTCTTCTAATATGGTTGTCCAGTCCTTCACTTGTCAATATTTCAAATTTATTGTCACTTTGACTATTCCATTGAAATTAAAAATATACGATTTGGAAGTGTGAAGGCATGTTGTTGTTTGCCCTGTAGAATAACCCTCCGGAGCCTGAAGCTGGTTGCCCTAGTGACAGCATAGAACAGGCCAAGGCAAGATGGAAGGAGAAACAGAGTAATGAAGAGCCTGCCATGTTTACCGTGGAGATGCAAAATATTGTACCATTTGGTAAGTGGATTTACTCAGTGACAAGTGTAGAAATGTGAGTTATCAAAGGTACTATGATTTCTGAGTGATGAAATCTTCGATTGATTCGTGTTATATATACGACTTAGTATTGAGCGATTGTTCAGTAAGGATTCAAATATGCAGTGTGGCCTGTGTTGAAATATACCAAGTTTTGGATGGAATCCTTTGTAAGTGTTGAAATAGACCACTGGTAAGAAAACTGGTTGAAAAAGACCACTCATAAGTGTAGAAATAAATTGTTCAGTATGTGCTGAAATGTAGCCTTCACTCAGTGGATCCAACTTTCTCTTACCAATTTTGGGAGTAACTTTGTATTGGCTGTTGATATGTACCATTTGGTAATTCAGTAAATTCTCGATCAGATCATACGTAATAAAATGTGAGAACACTGAATAAGTGCATGTGAAAATGCATCATTTTATCATTGCTTTATGAGTACATGTGCATGGTAAGTTTAGAAATGTACTATTTGTTAAATTTTAAATAAGATTATTCGTTGAACTTTTCAACAGGATCGAACCAAGTACCAATGTTAATATACATGTAGTTCTACTGAAATCATTTTTTTGGGTTAAACCTTGAAAAATGTAGTTTGAATTTTGGGAAGAGTTAGCTGAGAGAATTAAAACAGTAATTTATATAATGAGCTGGTATCAAAATTGAAGTTTGAATGACGAGTGCACTGTGATTGCTTCAAAGGAGGCCCATTTTGACAATGACCAGAAAGCAAGGTTGAATTATGTTTTTAGTCTGACTACAGAAAACCTCCACAATCAAATACAGAGGCAAATTTTAGCTTCACATTAAAAGATATAATTCAGTATTGCTGAAGTAAGATTCAATTGTCCAAAACAGCGCTGTAAAATAAAACGGGAGCACCTGTTTGGGAGTGTAGAATGCAAATGAGAATCTGTTTTTGCTAAACATAGATTATGACTTGGATGAAATATTCAATAACTTTGGGAGTTGAATATTTATGATCGTATAACTTATATTGAAGTTCAAGGTATTGAAATATCCTTTTGAAAGTTGAAAATTTGCTCGCGAAAGTTAAAAGCCTAGGTGTGTTTGAACATGCTGCAATTCTTGGGGTTTGTTGAAGGGAACATAAATTTTGTCATTTCTTCATAGACCCTTGTTTTTCTCGAGGATCTGTGATTTCTTATAGAAGTTGTACCCTTTGATCAATAAGTATGGCCATCAGACTGTTTTTAATCTCTGCTGTATCAAGGCAGCAGTTGGTGGATTAAAAAACAGAGAAGTGGTAAGTTTGTAGATTTTCTCAGCCTGACAGTGGACAATTGTCTTTGTGCACTGAAAATCAAAACTAAACCCTGCTACAGGATCTATTTACAGTTCCCTATAATGCCATGCCAATACAGTAACTGTCACAGGAGATTATCCATGATTGTGTAGAGTAGTGAGAAATCCATGATTAGCTACAATATTTTATCGGACTGACATCGAAACAATAATACTTATGATGAAAAAGACGTTTAGGCATTGGCTCATCATATTACGTCATACAGGCAATATTTTCTTTTTATTCTGTGTATCATTTTAGCAAATCATTTTGGTCCCATTATTTTGTTAGTTTTTCCATATTTTGATGAAAATCCTGTTTTAACAAAAAAATCATGTGTGTATCTGTTCACTTCTTGAGATGATTACATTCAATCCATTTTGTCAAAGAGCGGTGTACTTTTCGAGAGGAGAGTGCCCCGTACATTCGATTACAGCGGTCTTTTGTCTGCGCTGCCTAAGTGGACTCCACTCTTTGTCATGTTAATTTCATGGTGCCAGTGAAAGTAAATAAAGGCCGTCCCAAGAGACCACGGATTAGTCTGTGATTGTTTGATGGATTGGCACAAATTGGTCTCGGGGGAACACGGCACAACATGGCTGTACTGCTAATTTGTAGATTGGGATGCTTAGTTTTGTATTGGTGATAGAATCGACAGCCCTGGCTGGTGAAAGCCTTGGAATCAGACTTAGGGGTTTTGGAATAACCTTCCAAGGGAATTTGTTTTTCCTAATCTGATTCAACGCCTGTGATTACAGGCCCTTGAACTGTCAGCTCAGCTCTACTGCTTCTGCTGATTCAAATTGGCAATCGCAATCGCGACCACAATCGCTAGCGGGTGTACAGTCTGTTCAGGAAAGAGCAAATCATGAGCAAGCTTTTTGTGGGTGTTTTGATGAGACCCACCCCAAAGTAAATGGTATGTTCCATCTGACTATGGCAAAATCATAGCATCATACAAAAACTCAAATTTTTAGGTAACGATAGCAGTCCAGTCAGTGTGCTCTTCTTTTCTCACTTTGTTTCTAGATAACATAATTGTCGGATCTGCATGTACAGTGTACCAAATGTTGACAATGGTTCTGCATCAGTTTGTCTCTTGACATCATAAACCTAGTATCTATGATTTGTTGGAAACCTTTAATGAAGAAACGCTCCTCTTGAGCCGTAATTAAGTTAATTAATCCAATTACCAGTTTTCAATTTGATTGTTTACCACATTCGCAATAAAGACTATTGTAGACTTTCCCATTACAAAGTATATACTTTTGTTCCAGTGTTATTTCTGAACTTATCTCTCAAATGATCTGAACAGTCAATTTGTAAATTTCGATTTAATCTTATCATTTTTTGTTCCGTAAAGGGTTAATGCCTGTTGAAATTATATTTTAGTCTTTGAATATTTTATTTTTTAATCTGAAATGATAACTGTAGTATCTTTGTTTCATTTCAGTCGAGTGTAAAGCCACATTTTCAAGTTCAAGGTCAACAGCAGATTCTCCTGTTGTCCTGGAAGTTTATCTCAGGTAATTTCACTCGATTATTTTAATTATGTACAAGTTCAGGGTTGTCATTTTTTATTTCATCCTTAATATCATTGTATGCAGAACAGTTCCACTTTTAATTCCCACAGCTTCAACAATCAGACCCGCTCAATGTTTGATAGTTGTTCATTTTAGACTGAAATTTTCTGTCAAATCCGATAAATTGATATAAATGATATTATATTACAGCTTTGTCAATACCGGTGAATTTTGTGACGTCATCCCATCAGATTATTACTGAAAATGTATGTGATTATCCATTAGTGTGGCCTCGGATGTTTTCTGCATCTACAAATTCACAGGGCATTGCCAAAACTATAAAATAATAGCAATTATGTACCCCCTCCCTACCACAGTCCGGGTTATGTCCATAGAGAGGATATTACGATTGACCAATCAGCGAACCTGCCGCCGCTAACGTCATGAATAATTAACCATGCAAACCTTGGCTCGTACATTGCAGCCAGTTTGGAACTTTTCGGCTTGATTTCGCCTTTTATTTTTAGCACTGGGTAGTTTTTAGATGTAGACGTTACGCACAATGTTCAGTGCGGCCGAGATGGTGACCGACACAAGTGGTTAGTACATTGAAAATTACTTATTTGGATGAATTTCCTGGCCGGGTACGGCTCCTAGAAATCAGCATTTGACCCTTGTAAATCTACAGTAAGTTATTTGTCGCCAAATATCGCCTATTTTTGGTCAAATTTCAATTTAACCTTGCCATCTGCAGTATGGAGAATGTTTCAAGCTTTGCAAAGATGGGTCAACTGTTTTAGTCGGTCATCGGAGCACGATGGAGCACGATTTTTTCGATCACCATGCATTGCCTGATACGATTGACCCTTTGCTCAGAAAAACGTGCGCCGGATCAATCGCTGAGAAGTTAACCAAAAGCTGGAAAAGAGAACGAAAAACGTCCAATAACTCTTTGTCGAATATGGTCAAGGGTAAAGATACTCAGAAAACTATTCCTGAAGAAATCTTACAATTTTTAACACGGTAGAACGTCGCCAATCGACTGGAGCTAAGATACTTCCGGGTAGCCAACAGTCTCACTGGATCGGTGGATCAGTCAGGTCATATCGCGATCTGAACAAAGTGAACCAACGTAACCTTTGATCCTTGTTACATATACAGTACGTGATTGGTTCTTGCCTTAATTTCATTACATATACGGTACGCCATTGGCTCTTCCCTACTATCCTCTATATGGACATAACCCGGACTGTACCAATGATGGACTCAAGCAAACTTTGCACAACACAATGTACGAGGCAAAGCTGAGTAAGTTATGGAGTGCAAAGTTTGCCTGAGTCCATTATGGGTCGGGAGGGGTACATTATTGCTTATTTAATCATGTTTAAATTATGTTGACAAGTCAGCTGTTAGGTGTTTGAAGTTGCTGCGGAGGGTAGCTCATGAAACAAGTCAATAAATGCGGCAAATTACTGAAAAATTGTCAACCAGTACACTTACTGTCCTTATACAAATACAAGGATATGGTATTTTATTCTGTGGTAGATGCCATGCCTCACATAACATGGCTATGTTTAATTTCATGTTTGCTTTTTTACCTTCTCGTGTCTATTTATAGACAGAGAAGGTATTAGAGTTGAAAACCAATATGCTGCTGTCAAGAACTTCCGTCTGTCAAGACTTCCGTCTGTCAAGATCCGTGGACGTCATGCCATTGTGATGGGTCATATCATAAACTGGTGGGGGTGTTCATGGCTCAGGTTGAGGTGTGGGAGAACGATTTTGAGCTATGACAAAAATCAAAAGGGACTTAGCGGCATAGCCACAGTGTTAAGCCTTTCTCCAAGGTTTCTTAGTTGACTACAATCTACTGTATTACAGACTACTGAGCTGACGTTAGGGTACTCACTTTGTGTTTGCTCACTCTGTGAGCGCTAGTGTTTGGTACTGAGTTGCGTGGATATCCCCTCATGGCCTCACGTGATCTGGGCCCGTTGCATAATCTGCAGAGATGATCATATGCCTCCGAGTCTGAAAACTGTCATTGTGTAAGCCTGTCGGCATTTTCCTTGCATTTTTTCTCATTTAATTTTGCAAAATATCGGCGAGTACCTCAATATTTCAAGATAACCCTTTCTTCCCAATCGTTTCCTGGAGTTTCAGAGTCATATGAACGAAAATGAGTGAAAGTTTTAGACAGGAAAATCGGACATCGGCCATGTTCAATGTTTACAGTACAATCAGAAGTTTACGTGGAGGAATTAACCAACAAACACAGGAGTGTTCATGATGCCCGCCCTCTAGAGGCAGACCCTCCTATATGAAGTACCACATTTGATGCTTGTGGAAAGCTTGACCACACAATGGAGCATTTAAACTTTTAGAAAATGACAAACTGAATAAGAAGGTATTCAGAAAATGTCAAATACTGAGGAAAAATGCGCAAATATTCAAAATAAACAGGTTAACTGATTGGTCAGCTATAAAAAACAATGAAAATGTTTATGATCAAAAGTTTTTGAGATGCGCACATTTTAACAAATACAGAAATTATTAACATTATAAATATAAGACCAAACTATTTTTTCAGGGATGGGACAGGTTGGAAATGAGGGGTGAGAGACAAAGGCACTCCTATTGCTGCATGTGGATGCAGCCACACCATTTCATTTACAGCATACTTATTCACTGTGTTGTGTTCAAGTTCCATATTGTACTGACTGTCATACAAGGATAACATAAGCAAATCAATCAAATTAGAAAAGGATCAATGCTGTTGTGTGGATTTTGCTGAACATGGCTGATATTTCGCCCTATATATTTGGTATCCAGCAAAGGCATATTTTGATGTAAAGTCAAAATTAACACTACATTGCTGACAATATATTTTACCGTTTCTGCATGAATTTTTCTTTTTTAAATTAAAGTATATTAGTACTTCAAACAGATTAACAGTTATCGTGATGTCAACCCATAATTTTACATCACAAAGACTGTAATTCTGCCAATTTTTTTTTGTTTTTCAGTCATTTTATAAATTTTGCACTGCACAAGATGATTGAACAAATTGCAATGTTTGAATTTGTAAACTCAAAGAATAAAAATCCTTTGGTCACAAATTAAATTATTTTTTGAAAAGAAATTTACTCTTAAACACTTTTAGCATATATTCTTTACACGGTCATGTATTTCAAGGAAAATATGCCTATTAAAAACAGTAATTTCTTCACTTTCAATTTTTTTTTCAATACTATGACAATTATCAGCCATGAGGTTATACAAACACAAGACCAGATAAGTGTTTTTCATCATTTCCACCAGGACTCTTTGGAAAATCCATTAAAAACAGTTAAAAGTGACTGGAAATGATCACTTGGTATACATTTAATTTACAGATGCCAGGTTGTGTATTTCACATGCACTCAGGTCAGTAAGGAAGTGCGTCATTACTATTTTGGACTGTTAATTCTTATTTCTGAATTGTTTAACTTTTTTCCACATTGAACTATCTTTAGGCAGTTTATACTGTAGCTTAGAATTTTTTTTGATTGATGTATTTAATCATCTTTTGGGTTCTTTGGGTCCATATCCCACCTCATGCCCCTACATCATCAACTATTTACCAACAACTCCATGCCAACAACCAATTACCTGACCTGGCCACACATTAGAGAAGGTACAGCGTCATTGACGGTATTTTTTTAAGTTTCCTAGAAATGATTAGGCCATATTCGTGACCCTTCCATAACCCTTACGGCGTGGTGTGTTTGGTTGTCTGAATCCAATAAATGCTTCAATACAACCAACCATGTCAAATGAATTCTCAGCTGAGTAGCTATTCTGGAGTAACTTATTTTCAAAGAAATATTTACAATATCCATACCAAAATGCTGAATTTTTAATACTTCAAATCCCTAAAATTACCAGAATGTAAGGTGATATACATGTAGGGGTTACTAAATATGATCAAACAGCATCTTAAAAAGAGGGCTTGAATTGTGATCAGTATTTGGTATCTGTTTATAATTCTTCTGTCATCTGGCTTTAAATTACAGAGCCCTGTGTCAGTTTCCGATCCGTTTCTCCAAGCTCTCGGCGTTGCTTAGCAACACCGCCTACAATGAATACTGTACACTTACTGATGGCAAGGGACACACTGCATCAGCTCCACTGTCACCAGGGGAACACCATGGAGACCTTTATCTCACCCCAGGACAAGTCAGACGCTACACTTTCCAGTTTGTGGCTCTGCCGGAAGATGTTGGGAAGAAAATAGAGGTAAACTGTATGCCTATAATGATCCAATTTGCTGGTATGGCATGATGCTTGCAACCCTCAGTTTTAAACATGCTGTATTACAGAGTTTTTTCTTGGTATTCATGAAAAGGATCAATGTGTGCCCCTTTATCAAACTATTGAAGCAGATTTGACCTTTCCAGTTCCAGCAAAAGTGATATTCTATATATTGACATCACAGAGCCCATCCATTTAACATAGTATTAAGTAAAGTTCACTCATAGACATACGATATATGTGGTTCATATTGATAAGTTTTAATCATCCAAAATTTACATATTCTAGAAATTTGTGTATTAAAGAATGTGAAAAGGCATGTACAAATCTTAGAAAACATTCAGCCTTTTTCCTTGGAAAATGCAGTAGCAATGACAAACAATTCAAGGTAGCTCATTTTCTATGATCATAGGTTGAAATCAGTGGAAACGAATACGGACTGCTTCAGATTAACAACTCTTCATAAAACTTATTGTTTACTGGGTACAATGTGTTGACATTTGAACTGAGGTATCTTTATGTATTCAGCAATTTTTGTGGGCAGAACTATGCAATGATTGATTGGAAAAAGACAAGAGAAAATTCTAAGATGTTGTCTTCTATATTGGCAAAGTTGGTCCTAGACAGATGAAAATGAAGATGAAACAATTACTGAGACAGTGTCTGGGATGTATTTACACTATTACTTTCCACAATAGACACTTTAACCCTTTGAGTGCTGTAATTTTTCCCACCAAAACTTTAGTACAACATTTTACCAATTTTTATGAATTTTTCCATAATTTTTGTGAACATTTTGGACCAAATGGACATCACTTTTTATAGACTCTAGTTTTGGTCAAAATTTTGATAAAAATCTGAAAAAAACGTCTGGAAGTGAAAAAAGTATTTGGTTTACCTTTTTATAAAGTTGACAAAACTTGACTTTGGCACTCAAAGGGTTAAGGACAATGTAACCGATGACATGTAAATGAGAGACTGATTGCATTTCTGATCACAGATCAAATCTATTGCCCTCACTCTTGGAAGTGAGGACAGTTGCTGTGCAATCTTACACTGGTCTGGTGCCGGCGGTGATGCTGCCTCCGTGACTAACATACAGGAACATGTGACAAGACGCAGAGGTCTGCCTAGGGAAGGGGAGTTGGATTGGGATTTTATCTACATGGACCCAACCATCAGGTTAGTAAATGTGTGATTTAACATCATATCCCATGGTTTTGTACCTTAAAGAGGCATATGAGAAGGTAGATTGTTTCAATAGATTTTAAATTCAATGAAAAACAAAGATTGAATGAGATAGGTACACACACGGTCCACTTGATGTACCAAGTTGAGAATGTGCCCTTTAGATGAAATAGAAGTCAAGGTCAGATCAGCATTACAAGTCAAAATGTTTTTAATATTACTTGTAAATAATTATAAATAAATAAATAATATTTATTATTATTATTAATATTTGATATTGATATTTGTAGTTTTGGATTTATGTATGGTTTAGGTGATTTATGGTGGGAAGGAATCAATTTTGGAAAGGGACTTCAATTTTTTTTCGAGAGGAGTGTCAATATGGCATGTCTAAGGTAAACCTGAACAACATACACGTTTTTCATATTTACCAGATTTAATTCTTTCAGACACCTCTTTGCTATTTGCAGTATATATGTCCAAATCATTTCCTCTCAAAATCAAGAATAATAATCAGGAGGCTGTAATCAGGGATCACCAAGGGCCAAAAAAGTGTTGTAAAAGTTTCAGAGAGTCTGAATATCTGTCCCTGAGTTGCAGTCTACCTTCATGCTATCAACCTGTGATTGTGTCTGTTTGCAGCATTGTACCCAGACCAAGTAACATGGATATCCAGTTGCATCACAACCCACCCGCCTTAATGAATGAGTTCTACTGCATCAATATAGTCATCACAAACAATGAGGCATCGACCATAGATAATTTAAGGTGAGTATCCTGTACTTTGAAATCGTACACCGTTAGAGTCATAGTTCATGCAATGCCTGTCTCAGGCATAAGGGAAAAAAACAACCAGATTTTGTATGAAGACCAGAAGATATCAAAAATTCAAGAATCTAAAATATGAAATTCAAGAATCAGTTTAGTCTCTGAGATTTAAAGTTGAAGGCATCCCATGGTAAGTGTTTACATAGTTTCAGCAGATGTTGTTCAATATTAAGATTGAAAATCGAACTCAATTATGGCGCACATTAAATATTTATGGATGAATCAGAATATGAGAAAAGAATATTTATATTTGTCCAGAGACCCTGACTTTCAACTCCAAATGAATAACTTAGAAAAAATGTCATTTTAATCAAGACATTGAATGCCAAAACATTTCAAACAAAATATTTTGAAATTTTGGGTCATGAAATTTGGACAAAGGTATTTCAGTGTCATAGTAATAATGATGACAGAAAAAAAACACATACAGTTACAACCCATGCCAGAGATAGCTTACATTTCTCTCACCATCAAAGTCAACAGTTTTTTAAGATGGACCATCTTAGAAGTCTTACTTCAATGTACAATAAAATTACACTTACAGTTTCAGTGAAGTGTAGACTCATCTGTCAATTTTTGTCTGATTCACAGTATTTCTTGCGGACTGAAAGAAAACCAAGATGCAACACTGGAAACAACAAGTGAGTCAGGTCATGTGACCTCTACTGTCCTACCAGTGTGCATTCCCTGTCTCAGTCATTGTTATCAATGTGTTATACCGGTATATATATGTGTTATATGTGTTATATATGTTATATATGTGATATATATATATATATATATATATATATATATATATATATATATATATATATATATATATATATATAATATATATATATATATATATATATATAGGGTCTATGAAACAACATATATATA
Organism: Ptychodera flava; assembly: GCF_041260155.1. Lineage (NCBI taxonomy): Eukaryota > Metazoa > Hemichordata > Enteropneusta > Ptychoderidae > Ptychodera > Ptychodera flava. The sequence continues at coordinate 12,649,529 of NC_091939.1, forward strand.
TATATATATATATATATATATATATATATATATATATATATATATATATATATATATATATATATATATATATATATATGTTGTTCATAGACCCTAAAAACGGAGGGTCTATGGTTGTTTACACAATGTGCAGTGATATCAAATAAACATATCCCTTACATTGCCAGGAGCACTGTACTCAAAGTACCGGTAACTTATTGAACATAAACATCTACCCAAGTGATGACTGATGGCAATTTCTCTGTTTGTTGCTACAAGAAGAGAGTGTGACAGAGTAATCAATGTTGATTTTTATTTTCACTGACTCACATCAGCTCAAGTCTTCCTGGATGAGGCTTCACTATCAGTGACAGGTCCACCCAGGATAAGAAATGTTGCTCTGGGATCACTGCAGACCAAAGAAAAGGTGAGGAAATCATGGTGACGCTGCTATTTTTATGTCCTTTGAAAAGTTATTTAGACTTTTTTTAATAAAACCAAGGTGAGTTTTGTTTAAGGTTTGATTTGTGTCTGTGACATTCCAAAAATGTGAGAAATTCAAATTGAAAAAAGGAGAGTGTAGTTTTCATATTTCTAAGATAAGCATCAATATTTAGACTATCATTTGGCATGGAGGGGATGGTTTATCAAAGCAAATGGAAACTTACAGAAGATAGTTTGATCTGCAAGTTTAGCAAAGATTAGGCACAATGGAGTCTAAATTCAGTTTGGCTATTGTGAAATCTAACCCTTGTGACTGAATGAGTCTGCTTATATTATAAAGTATGTTATAGGATGGATATACAATGTATGGGTGCAATCACTTCCACTGTTTGTAGTTCAACACAGGCATGGATATTTACTGTCCGGTAGACAGCTTTGCCTGTTTGAACTATACAATTCATCAATTATGCTGTAGTTTCACTGTCAATGGTCTCTGAGATCTGCTGAGAGCCTGCAAGCAATGGAATATTCCATCGGTCTTCCTTTCTGACACACAGACATTTAGAACAAAAGTGTGCAAAGCCTCCATTCGTTCCCCTGAAAAAGTTAAAGTCAAATAATGTGAAAGTTTTCATAGTATTTTTGCATACAAAAGGCATCGTGTCATATAATAGACAGGAAAGATCAGAATACAATTCTGAAGTCTTTACGCACAAGAAGTCAATCACAAGAAAAAACCTGGTGATGTTGCCTGACTTTCTCCTGTGATAGCCAGTATCATGTAGAAGTTGATGGATTACTCCATTCATGGTCTGTTTGATGGCTACATAATGCGTCTGCCTGGATGTCATCAGCCAAAATTTTTATCCAGTTAATTGTGACCAACAGTGAAGTGCACAGCATTAAAATGAAACTGGGCATGTTGACTCATACCTCAGACATGTAGCGGTTTCATCAACGAAACAGCATGCCTCCCAAACCCTAAACCTGACTTTGAATTTCACAACAGGTGGAAAAGAAGCTTTACATCAGAGCCCTGGAGACAGGCAGTCGTAGTATATCAATAAGAACTGTTTATCAGGTCAAGATCAATGTCAACCATGAAAAGCAAGTATCCTCTGTCCTGTGCACATGCTTCAAAGTAAGTGAAAGACATGTTGTGGTAACGTCAACATATCTGAATGTTATTCTCATACCCATCAGTGACTTTGCATCTGAAATTTTTGCAAACCATCTCATAAGATGCATTTGGACAATGCCAAAGGGAAAAATATCATTTTGCAAAAGAAGAAACAGTAAACATTATTCTATGTAATGGAGAAAATGCTATCTTAATTATTACATTAGCACCGTGTAAATTTTTTATTTCTATTTAAGCAATAATGTACCGCTTTCAAGCCTATAATGGATGAAAGCAAACTTTAGTCAACATGATGTACAAGGCGAAGCTGAGTATATTATGGAGTGCAAAGTTTGCTTGAGTCTAATGTTCACTTTAGATTTTGACTTTCTCATGTTGTTCTTGCCATTCAGCCTGTCAATTTATCATTTTTTTAAAATTTTCCTACACTCATGAGACTTACAGTCTTTCAAAACTCAAAATATCAATAAAATATCATTTTTGGTTTGAAAATAAAAGTATTGAACTTACTTACAAGAAAAGTTTGGCGTGATTGAGGATCGGTGGACACGAACCTTGGGATACAAAATAAAGGGGTTTTAGGGGCCTCTAGCTTTGTCCTCCTTGTGCTTCCTAACCCTAATGACTCCCTAGCTTACTTGCAATAAATACTAAAAATGCTGTCTTCACTCTTACCCATGTTTTGTTCATTGATTGAAAGTATGAATTATGTACAATGAATTCAGAGATATCAGTGTCTGATCGTTCCAGCTGAGTTCCCTGTGTGGAGATGCGTGCACAACATAGTATATGGCAAGATCATATCATATTGTATGAAATGATCCGAGCAATGAATATACAGTATGTGTAGACCTTCAATGAATACTTAGACATTCCATCATTGTTACACTACACAGGATGAATATGTTGTGGTACACACAGTTTTGCCGTATGATGTATCTATCAAACTTGCTTCATTAAAGGTAAATATTATTTCCCTTTTTTCCTGTAGTTTGCAAAAAACAACAGTGAATTACAATAATCTGCCCATAGGAATACTTTGTTCAATAGTTTTATGTAACAGCACTGAGATTTGTTTTGCTTCTACATTTCATTTTGAGATCAAAAAGTTCAAAGTTTGTCAGACAGGCAGGTGGATTTTGTTTGAATCAGATAGCACAACAGTACGATGGTCATTCATAATGCACAGTAGTGTCAATATATATGTGTATCTGCAGATTGCATATGTGCAGAATGGTTTGTTCTTTTCACAACCTGTGACCAATTCTTGTCGGTTAGCAGTGGGGGGTTTGCAATTTTTATATCGCCCTTAATTGTAGAGTACAACCTGTCAAACAAGCACCAGGCAACTACGGAGTATTGTCACAAGGTCAAATTGTAGAGACCAACAAAGCAAACTTTGTAGTTTTAGTAATCTCTTGATGCCATGAATTCTTGAACAAATGTTGATCTAAAATCTTTCTTTACTGATAAGATATTCTGTACAATTCATATCAACACTATAATACCTATGCCCCCTAAAAAAAAACTTAGTTAAGATGTTGTGATTTTGCAAAAGCACTCTTAATAATATTAAAGTATAAATACTGTAGCAGAATATATTCCATGTTGATACTTTTCATGCATCATCAATATTTTTATTTTTCCTCTCTTCCACATTTCATTCTCAGTTTGAAACAATAGAACATGTACATTCAGATGAACCATTCCTGCTATTGACAGACATCAAATGTTCATCACCATGGCCTGTAACCATAGAAACCAGTCACCTATCCTTGGTGGGTACATATTTTAAACTGCGCATTTACTAAAGTTTGTGGTTTTGCTTTTTTTGGAGAGTTCTTAACCCTAGTATGACTGTCTCTGTTTTACATATTTAGTGTTTTATAACATTTGTACAATTCAAGTTCATATTTGTGTTAACCACAATATCTTACAAGTAAGATCGTTTATAAAATAACACATCAAGTTGTATGACAAAAGATAGCGATCAAAGCATTTGAAAGGATATAATTGTCATTTTCAGTCCAAAATTAATTATACATTTAGTCACTTTTTCCCCTATTTTGAAAATTGAACAATTGAAAATTGGGTAATTTTCGATACGTTGTAAATAATTCTTCCCAAATTTTATTCACCAGTCAAATGAAGTCAATACAGTGGACCAAAAGGTGGAGTCACAGCTTACATCAGGTAAAATATAGTCTTTACTGGATGCAAGCTGCTCAACAAAAGAGGAGCTAACCCCTGTCTAAGTAAAGGTATACAGTCACCTGTAATCTAAATATGCCCATATATGGTCAAAGGGGCATTCCTTGGTATTCAAAATGCCCATGTGAGGGTGCTGTATTCAAAAAGCGGCCACCCGCTTAAAATCTGTGATTGGTTAGATTTTCTCTTTCCATGGTAACTGTTGCAAAATTGGAACAGGTGACAGTATACCTTTAATACAGACCATTTAGCTTTATCAACAAGTTGATGAGAATATTAGATGCCTCAAGCACACTTCACAGTCGTGACTTTTGCAATGATTGAAATAGTATTTGAAATGCGAAGTATTAGGATTACTCTGAAAAACTCAAATTTCTGTGCTGTTGGTAAACACCAGAGACAGTTCTTCTTTTGCAATCATTGAAATAGTATTTGAAACACAAAGGATTAGAATTACTCTGAAAAACTCAAGTTTCTGTACTATTGGTAAATGCCAGAGACAATATTTAAAAAAATTTCTCTCTGAGAAAGGTGGTATTTTAGCCCAGGGAAATAATTGTCAGTGGTACCGTCAAGTATTGAGTACTGAATACCCATAATTTTACATGTAATACTCTGGACATGGTGTTTTGCCTGCTATAGGTTCAACCCTATTCCTGCCAGACAGTATTCCTTCCCCAGGTGCCAAGTCAGTGTTAGCCACTATTGAGCCAAATCTATACGTATTTTGACCAGTGTCACCACTCGTCTTCGACTCATACTGACACGGTTATTACGTCACCTACTTAGCATGGTATGTTGTTGAAGGTTTGGTCATTAAAAATCATATTTACAGTATCTTGGTATTTGGAGGCCTTCAAGTTATTTTTTTTAAATGCAACATATTGGACCTGCTATACCTCACAAATTGTAACCAACCTGATCTAATGGTGACATGTGAACTTGGAAGTATAGGGCTTAGCTGTTTAATCACTTTTATAACCAGCATAAACTGAAATGAAATGAAATTTGAAATTATTGTGTTGAAAAGTTACAAAGCAAATGAGCTATTAACTTCTGCCGTAACAATAAAAGCACATCAAATGTTCACTCTTTTCAGTCTCTCTGAAGCAAAATGAAGGAGCCAGTGAGTGTTTCTGTCTCATGGCACCTGTCAATCACCAACAGACAACTGTTCCCATTGGTCATTACTCCATCACTTGGAAGAGGTAAGTTGTTAAATTTTTATGTTGTCATAGAAAAGAATGTCAGAAACAGTTTATTTATGAGACGTGTCGGGAACATCTTTCATGTGTCTTCAGCAAGGTAGGGTGTTATCCATTAATAGTACAAGTCTTTAATTTAAAGGCAAGAAAATGTCAAGAATACATTTAGATTGACCACTCTTGAAAACTTATCTCAAATTTAGGCTGCTTTGAGCAAACGTGGCCCTTTTCATGACCTTATATCCATGTGTTTTTGACAGTATGATTCAACAAAATGGATTGAATACTGTGTAGCAGCGAACCACATTTACTGAATTCTTGACTTCAATAGTTGCAGATTTTACAATAGTATGCTTCATTTGAAATATTAGTAAGGTTGTGCAGTGGTCTTGAAAACATCCTATTTCTCCTGGTCAGCTCTTGTGTGGAGCTGGTCAGGAGGAGGTTGCAATAATAGTAAGCCTCAGTGGTGTATATACAGCAAAAAAATAACCCAAAGAGGTGACCATATCCGTATTCCCTAGACACCTCAATTTTTGGGAGATACCCCACTGGTTTAGGCCCAGTTGTCACCCTCACAGTTTGTTCCACCCAAGATAGATACTATGTAACAATATTTTCCATCCAAGTCAGATACTATGTAACACTTTGTTCCACCCAAGTCAGATACTGTGTAACACAGTTTGTTCCACCCAAGATAGATACTATGTAACAATATGTTCCACCCAAGTCAGATACTATGTAACACTTTGTTCCACCCAAGTCAGATACTGTGTAACACAGTTTGTTCCACCCAAGATAGATACTATGTAACACATTTGTTCCACCCAAGTCAGATACTATGTAACACTTTGTTCCACCCAAGTCAGATACTGTGTAACACAGTTTGTTCCACCCAAGATAGATACTATGTAACAATATGTTCCACCCAAGTCAGATACTATGTAACAATTTCTTCCACCCAAGTCAGATACAGTGTAACAGTTTGTTCCACTCAAGATAGATACTATGTAACAGTTTATTCCACTCAAGATAGATACTATGTAACAGTTTGTTCCACCCAAGATAGATACTACATGTATGTAACAGTTTGTTCCACCTAAGTCAGATGCTATGTAACAATCCATTCAACCAAAGAAAGACACTACTATCTAACAATTTATTACACCTGAGATAGATATTATTTAACTATCTATACACCTACAGGACATCCTGTGATGATAATCTTCCTGCTGTGCAGACCATACTAGCATTACCCAGCGTAATGATTGAGAATATCCCACTCTTCATCGAGACCAACATCCCATCCCACGGCAGAGTGCGAGACTCTCTGCCTGTTGAATACACCATCTATAACAGAACACCTATAGTGCAGGAAATTGAAGCTGGCATGGAGCCAAGTGAAGCATTCATGTTTTCTGGACACAAACAGGTATTTCCAAGCCATCTGTAACATTGTATTGATCTTTGATTATCACTGTAAATGTGACCTCAGATATTTCAAAAGCCAGTGAAGTCATTCCTTTACACTAATTAAGAAAGTTGTAATTGTTCATGATTCAAAGTGGAGCAGAGTTTTGCAGTATTTTTTATGTCTTACATAGATGTTTGCGCCCTATAATTGTGTCTTACCGTGATCGTTTGTCACCCAAGATGTTTCCATGCCACAAAACTATCTCCCTTACTTCTTGCATAAGTATTTTAAAGGTCATGTCCAAGGAATCACAGAAGGTAAAAGAGATATGTAATAATTGGTTAATACGTAGCAGGTCAAGGTAACATGTCACAACCAAGATGATTGGTTGATATTAATGCTGCTATTTTTGGTTAAAGCAGGTGCATTTTTGGATGGATCTTCTGGCATTGCATTCAATTGAAACGGTTCTCATTACCTTTCCAAATTGATATCAAATACAGGTGTGTTTTAGGATGCTGCCTAGCAACAGCCAGAAGTTGACCTATAACCTCTATCCCCTTGTTCCTGGCTATGTCAAGTTGCCAAGGTTACACATCAGTATGCCTCGCTATCCAGGAGTAGCGGATGACCTGGGTGGGCGAATGCTGCCAACTCACATATTTATCAAGGTGAGTTTTTATTTTGCTATGCAGAGATGGAGCACATTTTTGTGTAGAGATAAACATGGGCTGAAACCCTTGTCTTTGAGTGACATGTCCTGCTACATATGAATGTTTTTACTGAAAAAATATGTTTTATTTCAAAGATGTTTTTCCAACAAGTGATTCACTCAATACAATATCAACACAGCTTCCTTTTCTTTATTGGTAAGGTGTTGCCCTTGCTTATTGACTTCTACATATCTTTGTCCTACTCAAACAAAATGAAGCCAGGGAAAGACATACTACTCAAGGTTTTCTTATCCAGTACTCAGACTACATGTTTGTAAACACTCTTCTTTCAATCCTTGCACTTTTCCAGCCTCAAGGCAGAGAAGGAATTGCAGAGATTGCCAAAGGCTGATTGTAACAGGGATAACTTACATCCTCATGAATGGGTTGGCTAAGAAGAAGTGTTTTGTATACAGCTGATGCAGGAATTTCAACCAAACATGGAGTTGGTCACCTTTGATAGCTGGCAAACACCAACTAGTAAATTAAATTTACCGTCACATCACAAAGTTGGAGTATATATTGAAGAAAATAGTTCCTCTGGGAAACACTTTCAAATTCACTTCTTGATGAAAAGCATGTCAGTGTAGACTGTAAAAAGCAAAATATAGATAAAACAGTGTCTTTCTCCAAGCTGCAGAATACGCCAATGAAATTCATGAAAATCCCACAAGTATCGTAAAATTGTAGTTTGTGCAGACAGTTTTGCCAGCATCTGAGTAAAACTGTTGTGTGTTCGGTATTCGTGTATCTCACTAAATATCAGATTCATGTCAGTCTTAACGAATTGTGAAATTTATGCTTCAAACTTTTGCAAATCATGTATTACCGACAGTGGGGGAGCTTTTATCCACGGAAAATTAGGACTCAATCCATACGAGGAAGTCCAGTATTTACTCTTCCTGCTTGGTAAATGGAAACCAGCATTTGAGAAAATGGAAATATGGATATTTGCAGGAGCAGGTGCAGTAGGGGATAGTGAGAGCCATGTCCTTGTGGTTCAGTATGGTATACACACTATTGTCAGGTGTAATATTTCAGAGAATTTATCATATTCAAGTCGATTTATTGAAATAAACGCCAATCACTGTACTAGGTTTTTGTCTTTGTGTTATATTTTCAAACATGATGATTTGTTAAATCCCACCCAGCAGAACAAGGTCGCATATGGTTTGAAACAAATCTTTATTAACTCCCACTTTCAACTATTGAAGATTTCATGTATGTTGTATGTCAAGTATCACAAAGGAAAAGTTGTGTTTTGATATCATTAGTTCACTCAGCACACCTGTAGAAAACTTGGCCTCATCTTCTGTAAGGAAATAAATATTTTCTTAGGGGGCCTCTTTCCCTAAAAACATTTTCTTAGGGGGCCTCTCATAGGTTTTGGAAACTTGTGGACCCTCTAGGATCATTCTGACTTGTAAAATGAGGTCCAGTATTTTAGTAATGCCATTCAGAACATCCCTAAGGACGACGGGAGATACAAGCAGAAATAATTTTACAGGTCTTTCAATCTTTACAGCCTGCCAGAATTTATTTTTTTTTAAATGTGAGAAGACAATTTTTCTAAACATTGAAAATTCTATCAGAAATTGTAGCTGTTTCGTATTTCAAAACTTGGCAAATTTGAGATGACCTACTTCTCTATAGCTAAATTTGCATGGTATTGCTAAGTATTATTGGTAATTATGATACAGGGTAAATTTGATCTGAGCACTATATAAGCAGAAGTTTAAAACTTTTACACTTCATGGGTCTCTTACCCCAAAGTTTTTCTGGAGGTAGGTAAGATAACTCATGGATTGACACATAGATAAACTTTGTCATACACTTTCTGTTGAAAATGCTGCCTATGTAGTTCTGGTAGAAAAGTTTCTCTGAAATATGATGCTAACTTTAGCAATTATCATTCGATACCTTTTTCAAGATCTCTTGATCATCTTTGCCCTTGATATCTTTAAAGATAAATTGTGAAAAATGTAATTAGGCAATTAATTCTAATATCCTATGATAAATTTGGTATCTGGAAACTTTCCCTGTGTCAAATTTCTTGAAAAGTAGATACAACATGGTGTCCGTTTTCAAATGGACTGATTGTTTTCCAGATTCGTTTTCTCCGAATTAAACGATAATGGTGTTTTTTTGTTTTAATCTCGGCTGAAATAGATATAGATATCTAATGAGAGCGACCATCGAGCTATCTGGAAGTCTCGCCAAAACTTCCCATTTCCAGCAGCATAGGTTCACTGGCAAGCACGTGCATTCTTCACACTTTGCGATGATATTGTATACGAAAACCGATTGAACAAAACCTTGAAACTTATCATAAGCAGAATGGGGTCCGTTTCACACAATCTGCAAAACGCGTTTCTATTATGCAAAGGTGTCGAGTTTAGCGTGGACTAGTTTGCGGGCGCGGCGCTGTGCTATGACGATTCTTCGAAGTTGCCATCATTATCCTTTCAAAGAGCATGCGCACACCTGGACCATCGAATGGCTGATAGCTGGCTCCATGACCAATTATACTACACCTCCCGTACAAAGAATCTTCATTCTGCCGAATGCGTTCAGACAAGTATGTGAGTCGAAAGTCTTCGTTTGTGATTTCTCCAAAAAGTTATCAAGATTAGACTGATTGCAAGAGAACCAGGAAACCCTACTGAATTTCCTTCGTTAGGAATGTCATGGTTTTGGTGACGAATTTGGCATTTCTTGAAGTGTTGAAACAGTTTCCGTTTCACATCGGCAGAAAATAAATTCAGCAAAATCGCTATAAGATATATATCATGTATCAAGTCACAACAACAATATGAATTTCTCTGCCACAGCTAATAGATAAAACAAAAACAACGCACAACTTGTGTTTATTCATAACGTAGAATGACCGACAACGATCACGTGACGCCTATCGTTATGATCGATCGACCGTTTTAAAAGAACGTAAGCAAATGAACAGCACCGCATTCCCTTATAGACTTATCGGTAATGTCTGCCAGATTGATTATCTACGCTGTCCCTGACTCTTTATAGCTTCATAGCTACGTTTACAGGTGGTTGCGAATCCATAGCGATTGTGTTCCTCGTGATAGCAATCAATCAATCAATATATATATATATATATATATATATATATATATATATATATATATATATATATATATATATATATATATATATATATATATATATATATATATATATATATATATAATATGGACTTCACCTTGTCTGGGCCTGTCATCTATTTGCAATGAATTTATGGTGTGGATATTTCCAAGTGTTCCGTGCTTTCCTGAGTCGATCTTATTCCGATTCGGTCATTCAGCACAGTCTGTGAGAATGAGGAAAGATCTTATGACGAAAAAAACAAATATCACCTGACCGGGAAAAACACAAAGGAGTGAACCTATTTCAACATCGATCGTATTCCATTTTTATCACAACTGGAAGTTGTGATATAGAGGTGGTTTCAACCGGTGTTTGATGTCGTCCATTTCCGTAAACGACAAAAAGTCAAAAACTGCTGAACAGAGTGCGTTGATATTTGATATTTGATACTGATACATAGACTGGTTCCAAGGTTCCAATTCGGAAAAATGGAGCCAAACAGAGCACCGGTTAGATAGTTTTGGGAAATTTCTAACCCCCTTTTTATCTAATTGATTTTAGGGGTCTTTCATACATGTAGTTTTGGAATGTACACCAATCCTGCATTGTGGACTGTTTTATGAGTTGTTGAACAGAAATGAGGTTTTGATGAATGTTAGAAATATGCAGGATGGCTGATTCGAAGTATAAGAGATTTCTATGGTCTTTTGGGCATCAAAAGCATTAAAACATAGGGCCAAAGTCCCTGAAGCTACTATAGACATGGATACAAAATTAAGTATTTCCTGACTCTATGAAATTATCTCACTAAGGTCATCCTAGGGACATGTAAACCAAATATTAAAGCTGTCTGACCAGCGGTTTTGAAAAAACAAGCGACTCAACAGTGACAGAGCTCTGCTGTGTTATGTAGTGAATAACCTTTTGTGATACATGTATTGATGAAGAAGGTGGATATCTTTGATACTACTATAGCTCATTTCAGGATGACCTGACACAAAATGGAAAAAATTCCGTAAAAATACAGATTTGCATATTTCAACAGACTACCGGTATATTAGTCTATAATAGCAAATAAACGAGAGTTAATTACATTCTAATTAAAGTAAACAAGACTTGCTTAAATCAAGATTTACAATGTACGTCATAAAAACAGCATATCTGTCACGTTATAAAGACTCTTGAGCTGGTTATCTTTTAATATCAGTATTTTCATTCTATTAACCAAGCACATTTTAACTTTCAAATTAACATTGTAAGTGAGTTCTGTTGAATAAGTTGAGACTGTACGTACTCAGAGAAAGCACACTGAAGAGACAAATGTTTGAAACTTAAGAAGTTCAAGGTCATCAAAAGCATTATAAGGAATCATGTTACACTTTCATTGCACTGTTTACACAGATTGCATAATTGCTATAAATAGCACATGAGGAATCTTACAGCCGAGCTTTACCATAAAAACCCTATCACTTTGACCACTCTTTTAATTGACCACTCTATTTTTTTCCTCAAAAAGTAATCTTATTTTATCCTTACCAAGTCAACCATAAATGGAAATTAGAACTTTTTCTATCTCTATTTATTTGACCACCCTATCATGACAAACTATTATGAACAATTTCTTTTAGATAACATAAATGGTGGTTCAGAATATATCAAAGTTGGGATTCAGGAAAGTTGCCTTTACATGTTTTAATCCTCAATTCACTATGAACTGTCAAAAAAGTTGAACTTTCTGATAATTCCACACTAAAATTATTTTGGCTTTGATGATTTCCTAATTAATTCAATTATTTAAAAACATATTAATTATTTTTTCTGGGTGAATTGATAGGGTTTATACAGTACAAGAATTACATACAATGTAAGTCAAAACTTTAACCAAAAATGACAAAAAATTCCCTAAAAATACACATTTGCATATTTCATCACAATTTGAACAAATCTAAGTTGGGTTACCCTAGGGACCTGTATACCAAATAACAAAGCTGTCTGACCAGCGGTTATGAAGAAGAAGATTTTTTACCAAAAACACCTTTTTTGGCATTAATTTGCCTATTTTCAACAATATCAAAAAATCAAAAAAATAGTTTCTCAAAATCATATTTTTCATCTACACAACAAATATCAAATCAGTAAGTACTGCGGTTCTCAAGATATTTGAGTGGACGGACGCCTCACAAACGGACATACATACATACATACAGACTGACGACGGACGCCGGACGGATACCCATCCCAATAGCTTCTATAGACTATAGTCTATAGTAGCTAAAAAACATATTTCATAGTTTAGATTCTCACTTTTGAGATGACCCTAGCATTTGTTAAGTAAACATCCTTGAGTCAATATACAGACTTTGACATTCCAGAGATTAAGTATCCACAACCTCACATGTTACAGTCTTTCACTACAATGGTATGGCCCAAACCCATTGTTATCAATGGAGAGTGTGGACCTGTCTACAGGAAATTGGGGTGAACAGGTTAGACAATGACGTTACAAGTTGTAGGTTAGTTATCAAGGTAGCACCAGCATAGAGTCCTGAGCATCTGTCCATGTGTTCTCACAGCAAATTACAGGGAAAAAAATTATTTGAGAAGTTTCTCTCCTTTAAATAGAATAATTAAATAGAAGTATATTACAATTTAAACCTGTCATGGATAGATTGCTCTCAAATGATCTGAAACACAGTTATTGCCCATTAGCAACAAATCTGTAGCAAGATTTATGTAAAGTTCATGAACTTACACAAGGTATTAGACAAAGATGACCATGACTTTGCAACTTTTCAACATTTATTTCATTCAGATTTCCTCAGTTTAGTGTATAATTTTGTAATCTTAATTACTGTCAACTTAGCTTTACTAACTTATTCATACCTCACTATTCTTACACTACTGTTATACCTTATAACCACAAAATTTCAAGTGATGCATATATGATTGTCACTTAACAAACAATTTACAAATATGTCTTCTGCTTTTTCTCCATATACATATACATGTCTCTTTTCTCATAAAATGAGCTTAAAATCGCAATGTGAAAAATAGTCTTTCAGCTATATGTTGCTCATTGACTTTGTGGTCTGTCTAATTCACAGTGAGTGTGGTTGTTGATAAATGCCGATAATACTAGGCGGTCATTATGTCCAAGCGCCATTGGCGGTATTTTTTAACATAATGACCATAGGTCATTATCACAACTGGAAGTTGTGATATAGGGTTAGCTTCAACCGGTGTGGGATAGTGTCCATTTTCTGTAAACGACAAAAAGTCAAAAACCGCTGAACAGACTGCATTGATATTTGGTAGAGTTATTCAGACTAATTCCAAGGTTCCGATTCGGAAAAATGGAGCCAAACGGAGCAGCGGTGAGATAGTTTTTGGAAATTTCTAACCCCCCTTTAACTAATTGATTTTAGGGTCTTTCATATACCGGTATGTAGTTTTGGAATGTACACCAATCCTGCATTGTGGACCATTTAATGAGTTGTGGAACAGAAATGAGGTTTTGATGAATGTTACAAATATGCAGGATGGCTGATTCAAAGTATCAGAGATTTTCATGCGCTTTTGGTAATAAAATTGATAAAAAACAACATATTTAATGTTTTAGATTTCTCACATTTGTTATGACCCTTAACATTACAGACTTGATGACATAACTAGCTGCTGGACCTGTTTACTGGCGCATTGATTTAAAGACAAAGATCGTTTTATTTTGTAATAAGGACGTGTGATTTCGTAAAACATAGTCTATTAGCCTGGAAATGTGATTTTTGCGAATATTGCTTACCCCACTGACAAACAGTGTGGTTTGAAAATGGCTGGAATTCGCTACTTCGGGACTTTGTTTTCTGTCTGGATTTACTGACAAACTCCAAACCCGCAGCACCTACCCATTCAGTATTTCATGTACAGGTGTACCCAGAGATTGAGTAGTTTCACAATGTGCCAGTTGTGATCAAGTGCCATTGGCGCTATTTTGCTTTTTGTCACAGTTACACTGCCGACGTCTAGCCACACCGAAACTACCGTCGTCCTCACAAAAGGGCCAAGAACACATTGATGCTAACGGATGGAGCAATTTAACATGTCTACAGGGACAAAATCGTTATCTTTCAAAATTATTTCGGTTATTTTTGTTTCGTGTGAGAAGTTATTTACGTTGTTCTGCTCACTGAAAAATGTTGAATTATCAATCACCAGATTCCTAATCACATTACGTACAAACATAACATGACAACACGCCGTCATAATTTCTGATATGTACCGTAATTTATGTCATCGACGCATCGATTTTTATATCTACAAGCAAGGAGGGAGTTGAGATCTGACGATTGACAATTTAGCCTGTGTCAGTGAGCAGAAAAACATGAATAGTTGCTCACATGAAGGAAAGTAACTAAAGGTTTGAGCATTTTTTTTCATCTCGTTTAAACAAAGTCTACAGCGCCGT